>NC_091951.1:308878659-309216159 GCF_031021105.1 Erythrolamprus reginae
TGAAATAACTGCTACAGTTATTGCAAGCATTACAGACATTACAGACATTATTTCTTTTTCCTGATTTGTAGGCGGTTTGCCTTCATCTGTCCTACTACACACACCTCTTTTCCCACTCTGTCTTCACCCAGGTTTGGTTGGGAAAGAGGCTGCCTTCGGACATCAGCAAGTCCTTGAAAACATCAGGATGTGGTCCAATTAGTCAGGCAACTTGAACATTGGTTTGTATGCCTGTAAGTACAGTTACTGAGGGAATTGGTGAAGGCCTGAAGAAAGTGGGGAGAAAACTTGACTGCAGCTGCTTTTCAAGCAAGCAGATAGCAACCCTAACTTTACTCCCTCACAAAATGAATAGATTGCTTACTTTATTATTAATTTTAAAATATTGTATAGAGATCTGATTTATACAAGTTTAATTCTCCTTCTAATTAACACATGCAACACAATTCACATCTCTGATACAAAATTCCTTTGTATCAGTTAACTTAAAATACAATAGCATAATAAGATAGAATAGCCAGATTGAAATATACAACTCCCTCAACTATATTATCATATGAACAATAGTAGCTTCTAAAGATGATTGAAAATAGCATATCTACTGGTATCAATAATACTTACACATGGAATTTAACTGTCTCTGACAAAGAATTCCATATAAAATATAGAGACAACCTTACTATGCATTGCTACAAAAGCAGGTGCAAGAAGCTCTACTCAATTAAAGGTCAGACAGATACACATAGGCAAACAAGGCCTTTGAAGAACTTTTGTTCCAACATTAATAATACTTTCAGCATAAGAATGATCAGCACCTTGAATTACAGATGGTATAGGCATTCCCTACAGGTAACCTACAAGATCTTATAATCATTACAATTGTAATGTCAAATATAACATGACCAGATTTTAAGATTGGGAAAGAGGGACACCATTCAGGAGGGGGGGCATACAAGGTGACTGGGGGCCCATACATATCTATCTGTCTGGGAACAGTTTAATCTGATGACACCTGATGAAGTGGACAAGGCCATTGGAGCTGTGAGTTCCGCCATCTGCTTACTGGATCCGTGTCCCTCTTGGCTGGTTTCTTTTGAGGTGCCTCAGGGGTTGGTCCTCTCCCCCCTACTATTTAATATCTACATGAAACTGTGGGGTGAGATCATCCAAGGGCATGGGGTGAGGTATCATCAGAACGCTGATGATACCCAGTTGTACATCTCCACCCCATGTCCAGTCAGTGAAGCAGTGGAAGTGATGTGCCGGTGCCTGGAGGCTGTTGGGGTCTGGATGGGTGTCAACAGACTCAAACTCAACCCTGATAAGATGGAGTGGCTGTGGGTTTTGCCTCCCAAGGACAATTCCATCTGTCTGTATATCACCCTGGGGGGGATTGTTGACCCCCTCAGAGAGGGTTCACAACTTGGGCGTCCTCCTCGATCCACAGCTAACATTAGAAAACATCTTTCAGCTGTGGCGACGGGGGCATTTGCCCAGGTTCGCCTGGTGTACCAGTTGCGGCCCTATTTGGACCAGGAGTCACTGCTCACAGTCACTCATGCCCTCATCACCTCGAGGTTCGACTACTGTAATGCTCTCTACATGGGGCTACCTTTGAAGAGTGTTCAGAAACTTTAGACCGTGCAAAATTCAGCTGGAGATCGATCATGGGCTTCCCTAGATATGCCCATGTCACACCAACACTCCACAGTCTACATTGGTTGCCGATCAGTTTCCAGTCACAATTAAAAGTGTTGGTCATGACCTATAAAGCCCTTCATGGCACCGGGCCAGAATATTTCTGAGACCGCCTTCTGCCGCATGAATTTCAGCGACCGGTTAGGTCCCACAGAGTTGGCCTTCTCCGGGTCCCGTTGACTAAACAATGTCGTTTGGTGGGGCCCAGGGGAAGAGCCTTCTCTGTGGCGGCCCCAACCCTCTGAAATCAGCTCCCCCTGGAGATTAGAATTGCCCCCACCTTGTCTTTGGTAATCTTCTTAAAACTCACCTCTGCCGCCAGGCATAGGGGAACTGTGACATCTCCCCCGGGCCTATACAGTTTATGCATGGTATGTTTGTGTGTATGTTTTCTTTTTAATAAGGGGTTTTTAGTGACTTTTAATTATTAGATTTGTTATATATTGTGTTATTATTGTTGTGAGCTGCCCTGAGTCTACGGAGAGGGGCGGCATACAAATCAATAAAACAAACAAACAAATAAATAAACAAACAAATAAATAAATAAACAAATAAAACAGTTGCATGTTCTTGAGCTTTGCTTATGTTTTATTATCCTTCATAGGATAAAGAATAACCATGTAAAGAAAAAAGTAAATATCAGGTGAACATGTACAGGAAGGATTCTAAGTGACAGAAATCTATTTTACAGAATACAGTATTGGAAGGGACCTTGGACATCTGTAAATCCAACTGACTGTTTGAACAGAAGACCCTCTACTATTCTGGCAAATGGCTGTCAATCTTGCCACCGCAACTTCTGGAGGCAAGCAAGTCCAATTATTATTGTTCTCACTGATAAGAAATGTCTTTTTAATTCTAGCTTGGATCTCTCTTTGATAAGCTTCCACCTGTTACTTCTTGTTCTCTATCAGATGCTTTGGAGAATAGGTTGACTCCCTCGTCTCTATGATGATACCTCAGATATTGGAAGATATGTTGCCCCTAGTCCTTCTTGTTGCTAGAATAGACATACCCAGTTCCCACAGCAGTGCATTGTACATTTTAGCCTCCAGTACCCTCATATTATTGGTTGCTCTTTTTTGTATTGTGATGAAAACTGGATGCAGTATTCCAAGTGTGGTCTTGCCAGTGCAGTATAAAGACTTCCGGTTTGGTGGAGATCGCGGCAGGACGTGTCTGGCAGGGCTCTGCCAGGCGAATCCTTTCTACCCCCTCCGAAGGTCGCATTTGCGATCGGATCGGGCCCGGATGGCCCGATCCATGAACAGGGGGCTCTCCTCTGCCCGAGGACCCATCGCCAGGACTCCGGAGGCAGCGGTTCGTCCCGCAGCTTCGGAGACGGGAGAACCGCTCCTCCTCCACTAGGAGGACCGGCCAGCGCTTTCTCCCCTCACTCAGTGGGAAGAACCAAATCAAAGAAGAGAAAGTATAAATATCTACATTTACATTGAAAAAGAATATAGCAGAGAAAGGACCTAAGGTAAAAATCTCCTTGTGTTTCGTGTTTAAAGCCAGAGATCGTAAAAGTTCCAAGTAAAAGTTTTTTTTTTCTAGGGCGAAAGTGAAAGTTTTTCCTTGTTTAAACCCATCTGCAAATAACAGCCGGATCTAATTCTTTTTTTTCACTTTTACTTTTTCATCTTAACGTGAAGTTTGGAACCTATAAAATAACTTTTTGACTTTATGATTTAACAAAATAGTTTAAATTTGATGTGACTATTTAACTGCTAAAGGAAATTCCTAATGAGGATCAGAATTTGTCCCTGATAGATTTTTAAAATCATAATGCTCTGGACTTAATTTTTGAAGCGGAGGAATACAGTCTTGCTGCCTTTTTTTTTTACTTCTGCTGCTCTTTTTTACAATATGAAATAATTTAATAACTATGAATTATGGAATCTAGAGGAGATTGAAATTACTTTTTTTTTTGGATTACTTATTGTTGGATTAACCTATTTGGAATACTTGCTGAACCTTTTGGATTATTTGCTGACACCTTTTGGATTATTTGCTGAGAACTCTTTGGTTTAACATCTGCCTGCTGCACCAAAATTAACCTGACTCCATCTTGGGATCTGTTTCTTTGTTCTTTGTTCCTGTCTTGAACTTGGAAAATAAACTGACTTCATTTTGAACGCAAGCAAGCTTTGGATTTGTTTTACTCTTTGAACTTTGAACTGACATTAAATACAACTTTATTCTTTGAGATTTGGATTTTCATCTTCACTTCCTAGCAAACTACAGGAATTATAAGAAGAACTTAAGTATACAATACTGTTATTGTGTCTTTGAATAACTATCTGTTTCTTTTTTTTTTCCTGAATTCTCTTTGACTTTCTTCCCTATTTTTGGATATTTTTATTACTAGAAGAAGCTTGATTTGAACTATATGCATTGTTAAAAACCTTGGGTTCCTGCTCTATTCTTAATAGTTGAATTAAAATATTACCCCCCTTCCTTTTCTCTTTTTGAACAACTCTTTTTACTTCATTTTTTTTCCCTTCCTTTTTTTCTTCTCTCCTCCTAAAGTTTCCTTTCCAATTCCTTTCTTTCTGTTCCTTATATACAGCTGACATTCTTTCCTTTTTTTTCTTCTTATTTTTTTTGGCTCCCTTGTACTTGAAAAGACACCTGTTTTTTTAGTTCTGTGGCACTAAATAATAATATTTTTATTTCCTCCTTTTTTTTCTTCTCTTTTCTTTTCTTTTGAATTTTGTTACTAATTGAATTGTTATTGAATTGGCATAGTCATATTATAAGGGAAACAAAATATATTGAATAGATTTGGAATTTATAGTAATTTCTTTTCCTTTTCACTACATATAAAATTGAAACTAACTTTAAAATTTGAAATAGTTGATTTTAATTTGATAATGTCCCACACCTCAACCCTTGTTAAAACAACCAAAAAACAAACTACACCAACTACTCTATCTCCACAAGTTTCACCGCACTCTTCTCCTTCGCATCAAGTGTTAACCATGTCTACTAAAGACAAAGACAAAGACAAAACAATGCAGTCCAATCTTGCAACTATACATGAGACTTTGAATACTCTGAAGGACTTTATGGTCAAATCACAAGAAGATGCTACTCAACAAAGAGAGGCCATAAAGGAGGAGGCAACACAACAAAGAGAAGCCATAAAGGAGGAGGCAACACAACAAAGAGAAGCTATAAAAGCTGACTTAGCAGAATTTAAAGTGGAGATGGCCCAAATGAAAGCTGATATGGGTGAGATGAAAGACCAGATAAAGCAGATTCAACAAACACTTCAAGAAAGTGATGACCGAGTTAAAAAAGTTGAAGAACAATCTGATAAAAATGAGAAAAGAATGGAATATCTTGAAGGGAGAGCCGATGAGAGATACAAAAGATACGATGAATCCATTATCCAACTGGAGATGCAACGAGCTTCGTACGGACTTCGATTTCAGAATATAAAAGAGGAAAAAGATGAAGATTTAAAAGTGACTATGGCGGAAATCATTGGAGCTATACTTCAAGAGGACCCCATAGCTTTACAGAGAGAAATCGATGAAGTTTACAGAATCTCGAATAGCTATATCCGTCGGCACAATCTTCCAAGAGAGATACATATTAAATTTACAAGAAAGGCGTTGCGAGATGAGATACTTCACTATTCAAGAAACTCCCCGCCCCAACGCCATGGAGTAGAAATAAAGATATTAAAGCAAGTTCCAAGAAGTGTCAGAGAAAACAGAAGAGATTATCACTTTCTAACAAAAATTTTGATCAAAGAAAACATTACCTACCGTTGGCTTATTCCACAAGGACTTTCTCTGACATGGCGTTCTACAAGGTACAAACTGGAAAATGTAGATCAAGCCATGTACTTTCTTGAACAGAGTGGTTTGGGCCACTCCGACTACGCAAGTAAGCAACAAGTGGTTCAACTACAACTAGTTCAACAGCAACCAGGGGAAAAATCACCAACTCAGCAAGAAGAAAACCTGGGGGCAACTGCTCAAGTAATAGAGCAGGACCAAGGTGCGAGAAGAGTTCAACCTCAGCGAGAAACCAAAAAACCCATTAAATGACAACGAATAAAGACCTAAAAATCTTTTCTGTAAATGTTAATGGACTTAATGAACCGAGAAAAAGGAAGCAAATTTTTTCTAAAATTAGAAATCAAAATGCTCAGATTGCAATACTACAAGAAGTTCATATTAAAAAAGATAATCAAAAATTACTGTTGAATCCCAAAATTGGAAAAATGTATGCTGCATTAGCAGACCAAAAAAAAAGAGGTGTAGTGATGTATGTCAAGAATTCTATAAATTCCAAACAAATATATAAGGATAAAGAGGGTAGGATATTGATTGTACAAGTAGATATTGAACCTAGACCTCTAGTGGTTGTTTCTATTTATGCTCCCAATGAAGACCAAATGACATTTTATAAAAATTTACACCAAACAATAATAGATTTAGCTATTGACAATGTATTGATAATAGGTGATTTCAATGCTATCGCGAATAGACAATTAGACCACTCAGGAGGGGGAGGTAATAAAAAAAGGGGAAAAGGTAAAAAAACAAGAAGAAATTTGTTACCTAGTACTTTTCAAAAAATGAAAGCGGAATTACTACTAAGCGACATTTGGAGGGAAAGACACCCTCACAAAAGGCAATTTACCTTTTACTCCAATCCTCACAAAATTTGGACGAGAATTGACATGTTATGGGCACCAAAAACGGTGGCAGAACAAATAAGAGAGGTCGAGATAGACGTTAATACATGGGCTGATCACAACCCAATAGTGGTCTATATGACGATGAACAATAAACAGAACAACTGGCGGATGAATAGGTATATATTAAATGATAAGAAATATAAGGATTGGATTGAAAAGGAATTAAAAATATTTTTTGAAATTAATAAAACATCAGACACTACTCCACAGAACTTATGGGATACAGCTAAAGCGTATATAAGGGGTTTAACAATATCTTACACAGCAAAACACAATAAGGAAAAGAAATTAGAGTACTTACAATTAACAAACGAACTAAAACAATTAGAATCCCTATCGCAGCAACATACTAAGAACAGAGATCTAAAGACAGAAATAAACGTAATTAAACATAAAATTAGAGTTATAGAACAAAACCAACTAACTGAAAAGATCAAAAGAGCAAAGCAACAGTATTTTGAACATGCAAATAAACCTGGCAGATGGCTAGCGTACAAACTTAGAAAACAGAGTCAATCAAAATTAATCCAAAAACTAGAAGATAAAGATGGTAAAATAAAATATGACACAGAAGGCAAGGCAGACATTGTTTATAATTTTTATAAAGAATTATATGCTAAAGATCAGGTTATCGAAGATGAAGTTTTTAACTATTTAGAGGCTTCAAATTTACCACAAATAACAGAAGATCAACAGGCCACCATGGACGGACCAATAACAATGGAGGAACTCTTAACAACAATTAAAAAACAGAAAAACAACAAGGCTACAGGCCCAGATGCCATACCTGCAGAATGGTACAAGATAGACAACGAAATAATAAGAAACCATATGTTAGAAACTTTTAATTTATGTAGACTGGAGGGAAAAATTCCCAAATCTTGGTCAGAATCACTGACAACCTTAATACATAAACATGGTACAGAACCAGAAAAGATTAAAAACTATAGGCCTATATCACTATTAAATGTAGATTATAAGATTTTTATCGCCATTTATGCAGAGAGACTTAAAAGAGTTATAAATGGAATAATACACCAAGACCAAAATGGGTTTCTTCCAGGGAGACAAATTAAAAACAATATCAGAACTGTAATAAATATACTAGAGTACTATGAACAACACCCAGACAAGATGGCATCTTTAATGTTTCTGGACGCTCAAAAAGCCTTTGACAATGTTAATTGGATATTTATAAAAATGCAATTAAATAAAATGAGATTTGGCCCAAAATTTGTTAACCTAATAGATACCATATATTCAAAACAAACAACGAATATAATATTGAATAACAGTCAATTACCAATACTTGACATAAATAAGGGAGTTCGCCAAGGATGTCCTATATCACCATTGCTATTTATTATGACCCTTGAAACTTTATTAATTAAAATAAGAGCGGACCCCAAAATAAAAGGTTTAACCGTAGGAGATGAAACCTACAAACTCCAGGCCTTTGCAGACGATCTAATGTTTATAATTGAAGAGCCGATTACAACAGTTCCTACTTTATTACAAACCATTGAACAATATGGAAACGTAGCAGGTTTAAAGATAAACAAAAGCAAAACACATTACTTGACTAAAAACATGAATAAAACACTAGAAACGAAATTAGAAAGTATTTCTGGAATAAAGATTGTAAAAAAGGTAAAATATTTAGGAATAAATTTAACAGCGAAAACAATAACATTAAAAAATGATAATTATATGAAATTATTAGCAGAAATTAAAAACGACTTAGCAATGTGGAATAATTTGAAAATATCTTTCTTAGGAAGAATTGCAACAATCAAGATGAACATTTTACCCAAGGTCTTATTTCTTTTCCAGACAATACCAATAAACCCAGGGGGTATTTTTTTAAAAACTTTAACAAACTTAGTTAAAAAATTTATATGGCAAGGTAAAAAAGCAAGGATAAAAATGAATTGTTTAGAAGATATTAAAGAAAGAGGCGGATTTGGCCTTCCAAATTGGAAACTATATTATCAGGCCGCTGCATTAACATGGCTTAGAGATTGGATAACTTTAGATAACAAAAGAATACTTGACCTAGAAGGACATGATTTAATGCTTGGATGGCACGCATTTTTATGGTATGATAAGGACAAAAACCATTCATATTTTAAAAGGCATACGTTGAGGAAATACTTATTAGAAGTATGGAAAGACATAAAGAAAAATCATTTTTTAAGTATTCCAGACTGGCTAGCTCCTTTAGAAGCAATAATACATCCAAAGTCTATAAAGGATAGGAAAATAACTTATAGATATAAAGAACTATTAAATGATCAGATGAAGCTTAAATCTAGAATTGAATTACAAGAAGAAGGGATAATAATAGATTGGTGGCACTACGCCCAGATCCGATCTAGATATCAGAAGGATAAAACTCTTTACATTTTTAATAAAAGTAAAAATCCTTTAACTACTTTAATCACCATTAATTCAACAAAAATGATAGGGAAAATATATAAACTACTTATTGCTCATAAAAATATAGAGTTGACTTTAAAAGATACTATGATAAGATGGTGTAGAAATATTGGCAAGGAAATAGATATAGACACATGGGAGAAAGTATGGATTAATAATTGGAAAATGACTAAATCAGTTTCCCTAAAAGAAAATCAAATCAAAATGTTTTATAGATGGCACCTCCCACCAAATAGGATAGCAAAAATGTTTCCTAAAACATCCCCAATATGCTGGAAATGTAAGAAGGATATAGGAACCTACTATCATCAATGGTGGACATGTGGTAAAGCAAAAATATATTGGAAAATGATTGAAAAAATATTAAAAGAAATAATAAAGCAAGATATAGATAATACCCCGGAATTTTATTTACTAGGTGTTACAAATCAGACCTATAAGAAAGAAATCTTTTATTTAATTATACACATATTAACCGCGGCTAGAATAATATATGCGCAAAATTGGAAAGGGGAGGAAATCCCCAAGGAAGAAGAGGTTATAGGTAAAATATTAGATTGCGCTGAAATGGATATGATGACAAGAAGATTAAACGATCAAGAGGATACTAAATTTTATGAAACATGGAACAATGTCTATAAATGGATAGATAAGAAAAAATAAGATATATCTTTAGTTGCTTTTTTTTTTGTATTAGTTTTTACCTAGGTGATAATAATACTAATATTAGTTTAAAAGGACTTTTTGACGATTATGATATAGTAGTGTATGTATGTATAAGTATAAGCAATATACCAAGATGCATAATAGTTGAATTTAGCTTTATTGTTTGAATTGAAGGTTTGACACTATTTTACTATAGTAATTAAGATTATATTAAAGGTATTTTTTGGTAATTATGTTATACTAACCCTACTTAATACTCATATCAAGATTTGTAAAACTTTAACTCAAATTTATTAACTTTTTTTTACTATAATAGTTAACATATATTTAACTATGTATTCTTTTTCTATATTTGAATGTATACTTTCAAAAGAAGCGGGGGAAATATACCCCCACTTTATGTTTATTGTTTGTATGTATTTGTTTGTTTTTATGAAAAAAATAATAAAAAAATTGAAAAAAAATAAAATAAAGTAGTTCTAATACTTCATATCAACCTGATGCTATCTCTCTGTTGTTCTGTCTGGGTCACTCCGGAAGCCAATACCAACCCAAAAAGAGAAGCCAGACACACCAATAAAAGGCAAAGGCAGTTTATAAAATTCAAGAAAAAACACAGGTAACAGAAAATGTCCTTACAAACAGGAAAATGCTGTATCTTCAGATATATCCACGAAGGCAAAAGTCCATGCAGCAATACAGGATTCTTGCTGCCATTACGAGGCTGTAGATAGCACACCTAAACCTCCCACGGGTCTTCCAAACTGCTGGGCCACAAGCCAGGAACAGAGACGCCGAGAACAAAGCAGGACACCGTAACTCCAATTGATAACACTCCACATGGCCTGCCTTTTAAACCCTGCTAAGGAGGACCACACCCAAGCCCAGCTGTTCCTAATTCAGTGCTGATAATACTTCTTTAATTGCTCCTTTCTCTGATCTGAACGTTTCTGTCGCATGTCAATGACGGCTTGTGCTTCATCACCTAATGACTCCAAGCTACTGGCTGGGGAGAGCCCCCCCCCCCGGGGCTCTCATGCTGTTCTCCTTCATCCCATTCCTGACTTTCCTCTCCCCCGTTTGACTGTTCAGCCCCCTCCTCTTCGCTGTCATCCTCCTCCGGGCATGGAGCCAGCAGAGACACAGCCGGTCCCTGAGCAGCCTCAGGCTGAACCACAACATCTGTTGATGCAGCCTAAGACTGAATTGGCTTTTTTGGCAGCTGCAGTACACTACTGGTCATACTTAAGCGGTTGTCCAGTAGAACCTTTAGTTCTCTCACACATTTACTGCTATCAAGTCAACCATCACCTCTATACCTGTGCATTTTTTTTCTTGCCTAAGTATAAGATTTTACTTTCCTCACCACTATATTGCATTTTGTTGGTCAGGTGTTCAAGTTCCTTCTAGATATTAAGTCTATCTTCTAAAGGGATTTTATTCATAATGAAAGAAGCTTATTGACAAGAAAAAGAGGATGTTGCTGATGAATGTGAAAACATGAACAAGAGCTATTGTACAGTACTCTGATTATAACCTCTTTTTTATTTCCTAGTGATAAAAAAAGAATGGAAGAAATAAGCGAAAAAGAAAGTAAATCCACTTTGTCCTGTGGAATTTCCCATTTGTTACGCATAGCTCATGTGAGGTCATTGAAGAATAATTCAGCAGGACTTTCAAAGAAGTGGAGATAATTTTATAAGCTTTTACCATTTGCTCTTATGTCGGTGAATAAAATGATATCAGGGAGTTTAGGCCAAATGTATTAAGCAGGAAGCTGATTAGCAGCAGGGGTGAGCCAGAATGTATTCCTTGTCATTACTCAATTGGCTAGATAGATTATGAAAGGTGTTCTTCTGATACCTTCAGGCAACCAATGTTACTTGGCCGCTGTCAGAGGCAGGATTCCACATTGAACAGAGTAATTAGCATCCAAAGCAGAATGTGACTTAAACAAAACATATACCTTTCCCCTTGTAGTTTTGATCATTCTTTTTGGGTTTACAGACAAACATAGAGCATTTAACTTTTGCATCAAGTTCTTTTTGACTCTTTCACTCAAGGCATCCATGTTTTTCCCCTTTGTGTTGAAGAACTCATACCAAAATATAATGAGTGGGACCAATACAAAAGAAAGTAGACTAAAATGTGTACACATAATTAAATTTTGTATAGATTACATAGTGGTGGCTTTTATAATTTTCCCAATCTGTGAAATAAAAATAAAAAGTAAAAATATAATGCTAACTATTTAATCAGTGGTACCTGATTCTCTGCGTTAAAGGTTGGAAGACACCCTGGCCAAAATCTCAAGAAGGAAACAGTATCTCACTATTGGATATTATATGAACACCTGTATCTATTGCCATAGCTCTAGATGACATCATATTTTCCTCAGATTATAGCCTAATTAATTTATATTTATTTAATGCCATATTTGACTGACTTCAGGCCTTATATTTAGTCAAAACTGATGAGACACTGACTATAGATGTTTACATTTCCACAATAATAGCATCTGTATATGAAATATTCTAGTTTCTTTGCTCACCTACTGTCAAGACTGTGCTGACAACACCTTAATCGCTAGGTTCTCTATGTTTCTGTGCTTCAATTCTTCTCTGACTCTTTTAATATATCCTCCTGCTTTCAGTTCATCCACAAAGCTGTCAATTTCCCAATATGCTCTTCCCTCCCTCCCTCTTCCACTCTCTCTCTGTATCTCTCTCTCTCTCACACACACACACACACACACATACACACACTGTCTACATTTCTGATGATTCCGAGGTAACTCACTTGAGAAGTATGCCATTCTATTTCAAATCTGTCAGTGTTCAAGGGTGGCAATCTATTTCAATAGGATGTATGTAAAAGAGTAAGAGTTTATCCACACAGTGCTGCTGTTAAGTGCTCTGGCATGGCATATTGTCCTTCAAAAAGACATAGAAACACAAAGCATACACTTTTATTAACATGTTTTCTGCATATATATATGTGTGTGTGTGTGTGTGTGTTTGTGTGTGTGTGTGTGTGAGTGTATCACACGTTTTTGCTGAATTTTTAAAATTAAGGGAGACTAGCATAGCGCTATTTTGGCCTTGTTCTGGCCTCATCCAACAGAAAACACACACACACACACACACACATATATAGTGGCCCTGGGTTGGGCCTAGAGGCAAAAAGGAGCTGTGACGTTCCTTGAAATATACCAGGGTGATCCGACATAAAAAAACATATAGCCCCTCCCTGGTACACAGCTGGAAGGGATCTGATCTGATAGCACCTCTGCTAAGTTTCTGCCTTACAAGGCAGAGTCCACAGGATCAAATCCCAGTAAGGAAGGGTGTGGCTAGCTGATGAGGCCAGAACAAGGCCGAAATGGGACCATCCTAGTCTCCCTTAATTTAAAAAAAAATTCCAGCTAAAAAAACATTTGACACATACAGAATATAGTTGTCGGTTATAAATAAATTACCTGCCTTGAAGTGGCCCTGGGTTGGGCCTAGAGGCAAAAAGGAGCTGTGACGTTCCTTGAAATATACCAGGGTGATCCGACATAAAAAAACATATAGCCCCTCCCTGGTACACAGCTGGAAGGGATCTGATCTGATAGCACCTCTGCTAAGTCTCTGCCTTACAAGGCAGAGTCCACAGGATCAAATCCCAGTAAGGAAGGGTGTGGCTAGCTAATGTGGCCAGAACAAGGCCGAAATGGGACCATCCTAGTCTCCCTTAATTTTAAAAAAAATTAAAAAAAAATTCCAGCTAAAAAAACATTTGACACATACAGAATATAGTTGTCGGCTATAAATAAATTAACTGCCTTGAAGTGGCCCTGGGTTGGGCCTAGAGGCAAAAAGGAGCTGTGACGTTCCTTGAAATATACCAGGGTGATCCGACATAAAAAAACATATAGCCCCTCCCTGGTACACAGCTGGAAGGGATCTGATCTGATAGCACCTCTGCTAAGTCTCCAAGCTTCGTGTTGTTGTAAAATGGAATGTTTGCAACTGTCATTTCTTCCTAGTTTCTTCCTAATATAGCCTTAAACAAAAAACACTTCATAAAAATCACCATGTCAATCCTTCTAATAATTATGATTATACAAACCAATCAGATCACTAAAACATAATCACCCAATCTATTTGCTGCATTCAAACCAAATCTCCACCCCCACACTATATACTAGGAAGAAATGACAGTTGCAAACATTCCATTTTACAACAACACGAAGCTTGGAACTTCAGCCTGATGATGGTGAATGTGATTTCACCGAAACGTCGCAGAGACATGCAAAATATTACACAGGGCAAAACCCGAACTCAGAACAATCTACATACATATACCCGTGAAAATTTACGAAAACAATATATATATATATATATATATATATATATATATATATATATATATATATATATTCGTAGATTTTCATGGGTACAGGTATGAAGGTCTTGGCATATTTGGGTTTCTTCCCGTGTAAGTTTAGAGATTTCTGGCGACATTTCAATGAGGTCCCACTCATCATCTTCAGGCTGATGCTTTTGTCCTTGTGCCAGGGCGAACACTGTGTGCTGTGTTCACCCTAGCACAAGGACAAAAGTACCAGCCTGAAGACGATGAGTGGGACCTCATCGAAACGTCACCAGAAATCTCTGAAACATACATGAGAAGAAACCCGAATATACCAAGACCTTCATATATATGTGTGTGTGTAACATATTTTTGCTGATAATGAAATATACTCTATATATATGTATGTTTCTGTGTGTGTGTGTGTGTATGTAACATATTTTTTCTGATAAGTGAAAAGGAAGAGAGACTAATATAGATCTATTTCAAGCTCCTTTGCTCTCTTCAGCTAGACATACCTTTGCTGGGATTTGAACCAGTAGACTATATATAAAGCTTACCTGCCTTGAATATGGCGCCTGGTGGGAGAGGCAAAAAGGAAGCTATGATGCTCCTTCAATATGCCAGGGTGACTCAATTTAAAAAAAATCATAGATAACCCTTCCCTGGTACAAACTGAAACATTAGATGAGCCTGTAGTCTAATGGCTAAGGCCTCTGGCCTAAGGCATTGGCCCCAGGTTCAAATCCCAGTAGGGGTGTGGCTACCTGAATGAAGGCAAATAATCCCAAAATAGATCTATAGTAGTCTCCCTTACTTTTCATTATCAGCAAATATATGTTACAGATACACACACACACACACACAAATGGGGGAGCATGAGCACATTTTCTTGGGTCAATCAGGATTATTTTAATGGGGAAGTAGGTTTTAGAGTTTATAACTAATATTATAAAAGTTCTATTATAATTTTTAAAAATTGATACGACAACCACAATATCAATACATTATTTTAAAAGTATACATTTCTGGCATCCTGAATAGAAATGCTGCTAGACAATATATTTCACTTTACATGTCAGAAATCATTTTCATATTTTAATATAATAAGGGACATCTATGATGTCTAATGTGAGAAATAATTACTTAAAGATTATGTGACAATAGTCTGATAGAATCCTTGTGTTACTATGCTAATTATGAAAGTCTGCATGGCTAATAAAAATAGGTGAACATTTTCATTTACTTCTAGCAGGAGAATATAAGCCATAGAAGGCAACTCAGAATGTTATTTTCTGATTCTACATTTCACTGTGCAGCTTATTTCTAATATACATGAATACTCATCAAGTTAGATTCTTTTTTATTTCACCCACTTTAAAACAGTACAATAATTTGTTAAATAAAACAAGGAAGCCCGAGCAATATTTGGCTAAACAGTATATAATCAGGGAGAGATTGGATATACCTTCATATTTCTTAATGTGGACATCTTCTAGGGATAGTGGTCAAAAACTTATCATTCAATCCTTAACAGAAAATGCAAAAGTGTTGAAAATGATTCCTAGTCACAATGGAAGCCAATAATAATTGCCACAGCTAGCTGACCCATCAGGAACCATTTCTGCAGGACAGAAATCAATCTTTTGGTCACCTTTAAAATAGCACATTTTTCTAATCCAGTTCCAAAATATTTATGTATTTGTTTGTTTGTTTGTTTGACTTTTACGCTGCCCAATCCTGAAGGACTCATATACTTTTACATTCTTTGTTGGCTCAAGCACTCCTGTCTATTTATGCTCCAAAGTAAGGTCATTAATTCACTGGCTGTTTTGAGGAGAAAGGACTGCTGCCCCATCAGTAAACCAATACTTATCATGCACTGTAATGTGCTTATAGTTCCCTTTAGTTACATTGATGAAATAGCATGATAGTTAAGAGCATTACTTAGCCCAATACAGTTACCAGTTCCCCCATGGCCTTTTTTAAACTGAAGCTTAATCCTTTTTACTTCAGGTAACTTCAGAAACAAAACAAAAAACTCTAGATTTAATTTTCATTCTCTGCTATTTTTAAAAAAAATCTACAAAGAAGAAGATAATTAAAAATTAGTTTTTTAAAAAATTTGAACAAGCAACTTTCTCTAAGAAAATATCTTTATCATTGTGCTGTTTGATAAAAGTAGATGCATAAATCCTGCCTAGGCAGCAAATTGGACTAGAACAGAGGTAGGCAAAGTAGCCTCTTCTATGACATGTGGACTTCAACTCCCAGAATCCCTGAGCCAATCATACTATATCAGGAATTCTGGGAGTTAAAGTCCACATGTCATAGAAGAGCCAACTTTGCCCACCCCTGGACTAAAAGATCTCCAAGGTTCCTTCCAACTCAGTTGTTCTGTTCTGTTCTGGTAAAGAATAATATGACTTAATTGAAATATCGGAATGCAGATTGAAAATGTGATTTTTAAAGCTACTTCTGTCGCATATATTGTATGTATATTGTATATTGTATATATATATTGTGTGTGTGTATATGTATGTATGTATGTATGTATGTATGTATGTATGTATGTATGTATGTATGCATGTATATGTGTATATATGTGTTCATATGTACCTATAAATCTACCTGTACCCAATACATGCCTGCAAGACCCATCTATAGAAGAAATGAGATCGGCTAATATGTGCCTGGATAGACAGTAGTCTAGAACATTTTAGCAAACTATCTCAATCTTTTCAGAATTTCCTTAAAACAGCTTAGACTCAAAACAGCATGAACACTGAATAGAAACAACAGCAGTAAGTTTGAATATGACTTATGTCTGGACCCTGTGTAAGAGTCTGTGAATGAATAGGCCAATTGTATAAGAAAAGCCTCATCTATGAAAATAATCTCTGTCATTCTACAGTTGTAACCTAATTAACTGGAGAGATGATATAAGAAGGTGAGGAGTCCATCAGGCAAGGATATTTTAGACCATTGTTATATACCCATATTAGCATTGGCCCTCCACTTTTTTTGAGGTTTTTTTTTAACATTACCTACTATCTGTAGGTTGAAATTGGGATCTTCTTCATGTATAATATGTGTCCCATCATTAACATGGGAACTATTTTCAAGGAGTGAGATTAGCTAATATTTTTATACTATGGCTATATCTGAACTGTGATCTACAGATTTCTGAAGTGTTACAATGGTACAGAGGTAGAATAGGACTACCAGAAGTTTACTTGTCAAAAGGTGACCTAAACATGCTACTATATTGGTCTAGCTAATTAGTATCATATTATAATACATCAGTGAAAGTGACCTTAGTAACTGAGATTCATTGCATTAAATATATTACAATCTGATGCTTAAATAGCTTAAATTGCCTAAACAAATCCCCAAACCCTTGAAACTTTAACCTTAAAATGTATACCGTTGACCTCACCCCATTCCTAACATAACCACACTAACGTACCTACTATACCTGTTCTAAAGTCCCCATGAATTTCGTAAAACATCATATACTCAAAGCGATTATGCTTATTATATGTTCATATTAATGTTTATACTTTGTATTCATATACATGCTTGACAAAATTAAAAAAATGGATGCATTTTTATACTATTCATCTGATAATGCCTTATGCAAAAGTAAAAATACCAGCATTGTATAATACCATCTGCAAACAATAATATTAAAAAATTTAGTAATTTTAAATTTTTTGTTAAGATAGTACTGCAGGTAAATCTGAAATTTATTTTGTTTTCAATATTCTACATTTCCCTGTGATTCTAAGTGATGGCCAAAGCTATAAACATATAAACAAAGCTATAAATTTCCTTACTGATGTAAGGAAAAAAATGTTGCCCACCCCTTCTCATAACTTTGCCTTTCATCTTAACTTCTTTAGCTTGAGAACTTTCAGAATTTGTGAAAAGAATCCATCCAAAATCCTGAAGCTTCACTCTTCAACAACCAATGACACGATTTTCACTAAATAAATGTTTGTTTTTAATATAAGTAAATAAATACATGCATTATCTGCTCAAATAATTTTTAAAAAGCTATTTGGGGCTTTGGGAGTATCCTTCAACTGTTCAATCATCAATGCTTACAAAAACACTATTCTAGACATTAGGCTATCTGGGTAGCTGAACTGTTCAGAGAGGCAGATAAAAGATAAGAAATGTAGTGTCAGAGTTGAAATGTCCATAGAAGAGCATTTGTGTGCAAACTTTAAATAGTCATTTGTAAAATGGAAATAGAGATCCTTACAGAGATGAGGTGAATAAATGATGTACAAATAGCTCATGGAAAATGTAGCATTTTTAATATTAAATGTCTCAGGAAAATACTGGTTTTGTGTTTGTACATTTTCCCAGTTATATATCAGTATATGTAAAACCTTTGAAATAGACAATATAATATGTTGCATGTTGAAGTTTTCAGTGCATTTCTGTTTTCCTTTGGTAGATAGCAAGCTTCTCTGTTAGATGGTGTACTTCTGCATTTCTTTTGTTTTTTTCCCTTGGAATTATATCCATGCTAAAATGAAATATTGTTTAATAAGAGAAGAAAAGCGCTAATAATAATTTGAACTGTTGGTATTTAGAAAAACTGAAATTATATGAGTCTGATCAGCTATAGAACTCTGGATATGCTAACAATTCATTCATTATGGTAACTTGTCCCCTCCCCATCCCATCATTGCTATTTCTCCATTGTTAATAATCTGTCAGCATTTTCATTTTCAGTCCTGATTATCAGCAGTTTGCAGAAAAATGTCTTCAAAGGTACTCAGATTTTTGATCCTGTCAGAAGAAAATAGACGGGTTCCCCCCCCCCCAGAAAATTAAATGACTACAAATGCATTATGAAAGAATAAAATGGTGTTAATGGTTTAAAAATGCTTGCTACATGCCAATAATCTTTTTTTTCTAAGTGTGTGTGTGTGTGTGTGTGTTAGAGGGTGGAAGGGAGGGAGGAACAGCGAGGAAACCTCACCCAAGTTTTATATGTCACCTGGAAGTATTGTACTTGGTGCTTATTTGTATCACTTATATGGGGTCACTAGGAATATTTGGAAACAATACACTTGTTCTCTTGAGAATAGGTCTAACATAGCTCATCATAATTGGATCAACGATGATAAAAAGAAAAGGGCTGTTAAGTCTTCACTCTAGGTACCATTAGGTATCTCAGAGGAGTCTTGTAGTCCATCAAATCTAACCTGCTTGATGTAGGGAATTCAGCTCTAGACTTGTCTTAGTATCTTCAAGCAGATCAATGAGTGTTTTTAAAACATGTGCATAAGTATTTTTGTTATGATATCTATGTATAACCTGTTTCTCAAGAACCCGAATTTAAGAAAAACTTCTCCTGTCAAAGTAATCTTCTGAGTGGTGAAAGTATATAAATTTGTATGTAATCAAAATGAGTCCCAACCTACAACATGAAAAATAGAACCAAGGATACTTCATCAGTGATTTGAAAAAAAGGGCCTGGATCTTTGATTAATACAGTACCTCTCTGCTATTGTTTACAACCAGTAGCCTTTTCAGCTTCTGAATGTCAAAGAAGATCTCTCTCCTTTAAAGGGGTGACTTCAGTGGTGAGTTGCTGATGATTCAGACCAGTTCTCCTGTACCGGTGGTGGAAATGGTCCCCTCATTTGCCGAACCGCCAGTGAAGGCTGTTCCCCCTGCCCCCAAACCAGTTCTCCGGTCATCACATGTATAGAGGGACATTTCCATGGTGTGATGGGCGCATGCACAAGCAAAATATACACTTCCTTCACAATGAGATCTGTAGGGGAAGTAAGTAAAACCCACCTCTGGTTGACTTAATAGTAAAAATTAATGCAATGTTTTGTCCAGCTCAAAAGCTGATTTGGAAAACCTGAGTAAACCTAAGTGAGCAGATTCTGGTTTTGGGAAATGATATGGGTTTCAATATGCTACTACCAAGCCACGTGTGCAGCAGATGATAACTAGTGAAATCTGTTTTCCTAATCCTTTCTTTTTTATCAACAGCAAATACTCCACAAAGAAAGAAGACAATAAAGGCTACTGAGAAACTTGTATGAAAGGAATAATAATAATAATCTTTGTTAATAGAATTATATAAGTATATTATTGCTTTATTACAGAATGCAACAAAAGCAAGTATTGCAAATGATTTCCACATTATATATCTTTAGCTATTATTCAATAGATATAAAGCTAGTTCATATTGCTGTTATTTTAGAACATTCATAATTGGAAAACTCTCCAAGACTAATGTGGAAATTATCTAAAACTGGAACCAATCAAATGATTTTTTTTTAACTTAACACCTCTTTTTAACACTACTGTCCTTCAGATATGTTAGTTTCCACAGATGGCATAGCTGATATTTTGTTTGTGTATATGTTAATTTCTTCTACATCTGGAAGATAACTGGTTGGGGAGGATTGCATGAAATGTCTTCTTATTACTTAAAGAACAATCAATTTAATAATCCCCTTTCAACATTACTTTTTTAGCAAAAATATAGATTCTTTCTGGCTTAGTCATAATCAGACATTATCTTAACATTAATACCATTTTAAATCACATTTTTTCTTTTTAAAAAAGTAGAATTAAAAATAGGCGAAGAAAGCAATGCTAGGCATTTGATTCTTTTTTTCAAATACCATTTTTGTGCTTTGTGTATACACTATGACAACCTACAACTATTAAGTAAACTGGTTTATGGTGAGGGGGGTGTGTGTGTGCAAATAGTTTTTAAGTGCCAACCACACAATGTTTGTTTTAATTTGTAATATCCTAAATTAATTGCGCTCAATCTGTTTATGATAATACATATGCATTAAATAGATCCCAGTGTTTATTTCTAACAATGGCAACAAATATTTTAATACAATATTTTCTGTACAACTGAGGCCTCCTTAATCCCAGGTTAAGCAAGATGTTGACTTATCTTTATGGTTTTTACTGTTTCCATCTACACCAGAGATTCAGAGTAGGGATTGGCTATCATATATATGTTACCAGGAAATAAATTAAGGTCTTTTTCAGTAATTAGCTCATCTCTAGTCTTTCTTAACAAAAAGAGATCTTTATTTTTTTCATGTTTTCCAGAACTATTATATGTCTACTTACACACACACACACACACACACACACACACACACACACACACACACTTTAAATGTGTGTCCATTCCTAACTTTAGACTGGAGCGCCTGATAGAGTTAGATAATCTTTTAATGAAAGACTAATATTTAATTACTGATAAATTAACTGTCTTGGCAAACATTAAACAATATAATCTGGATATGTTGCTTCTTTTCCCCATAAAGAAACATGACAGTTTTGACAAAGGAAAAATACAGAGCCATTTTGAAGATATTAGTCATTATATCTTTGCCAGAGCTGCATGTGAATGCCAAACAGCTTGCTATTTCAGGATTTATTCATGTTTATTCAGAAGCTCCAATGTCTTCAATTGGGTTTACTCCTTAATAAGCACATGCTACCAAGGAGTAGCATAGAATTTCAAGCTTAAAGCCAGTGAAGAACTCCAACTGAGAAATCACTCCACTAATTAAAAATGTATGGTAGGAAGTGCTCCTATATAGTTTATGAGAAAGACAAGAATGTTGACTGTTGTTTGTCAATATTTGAATTATTTTTTTTCAGCAAAGGAACAAGAGACTTTCAAGTATGTCAGAGTTTATTTTATAGCATCATTTCCACACCCCTTTTCCCACCTTTTATCCTTTGTTCTGATATTGCATCATCATCATCATCACTTTTGTTATGAATTTTTAGCAGCTCAACAAGAAAATATATTTCTTATTTTATTATTTATCCTATTGATTGCATTTTCTCTAAGAATGCAAAGTGATTTTGGAAGAGATCTTGATTTCCACAAAAACAACAACTGATTTCTTTGGGTGGTCCAGCCCAAATCATCTGATGAGCTCTGTTATCAATTAGGGACATAAAACTACAAGATTTCCATATGGGGAAAAATATGATAACATTAGGATTCATATATTGGTTAGATAGACAAATGTTCTTATGATGGAATGCTAACAGTACTTTACGTAATAAACTATTTTTGTTATATAGACTAAATATTAAAATGTTAGAAGTAAAATAAGTCAAATAGTTTCCTTTAAACTACAATAATTTTATTGAGAGCCTTTTAAATCTGATATGCAATAGCTTACCAGATATACAAGGGTTAGGTGCTTGCAGGTGGCCAAGAAGCAAACTGATTGCTTAATAAGGTTGACTATAAAAATGGCAAGATTATAATAATGGCCATTCTTTTCCCAACCTTCATCTAGTTCTCAATAAGTTTTCAAATGGTATATATGATAGATAAAATGTTACCTGATATAAGAGGTAAAGCTTAAACAACTTGCAGGTCTAAATTGACACAATTTGAAGTTGTTGCTTTTAGATTTCAGTATATACCTTCATAATTTACAATTGTAAAGAGGTCATATGGAGATTTAGAGATCTAAAACAAAATTCTTGATTAAGGGTCATTATACATTTGAAATATGCATATTTTATCTACAATATTTGTTAGTTTTTTTGCAAATTATTTCCATTTTTATTCTAAAGTGAGAGCACATGAGAATATAAAAGCTTATGAACAAAATTTTCATTTAATGCATGTAAAATGACTTAGTGTTTTTTAAAGATGTAAACATCTAATGGTTGAGGATTAAATGCACAACTCATTAAATCTTGTAAAGTTGAATTATATTTACATAGTAAGAAAAATATATTCAGAATTAATTTGAATTAAATTAAGCATTTAATATAATGTGTAACTGCTTTCCTCTAATATTAGAAGAGATTTGCATTATTTTATTTTCAACATTTGAAATTTTAATTATTTTTTTCCTAATATACCTTGAAAGGAGTCGTGTATTTGGAATGGTGGCAGCAAACTGATAAAACAGGTAATTAGTTTTAAAATAGCATTGTAATGGTGAAACTGTAGTCAAATGTCTTGGAAACACATATTTTAATTTCATTAAGGAAAAGTTAAAAGAATATTGCTCCGGGTTTCTGAAATATGAACAATACCATTAATTCAACATTTTTTTCACTCTTGGGAATTGATTTTCCTTAGATTTAGATTTGTTTAAAAATAGTGATTTCCAATCTGATAAAATTCTATCATCAAATTAAGTCTATACCTTTTTGAGTGAGGATGGTGGTGGTATATTAAAAAAAAACCCTACAAGGACACAATAATGCATTTAACTACATCTGCATCTGCTGCATTACATTACACCAGTACATTAGCTTACTGAAATATATGATTTTTTAAAAAAAATAATAAAAATTCTATACAGCAACACCAATGTAAATACAATGTGGATGAAATCTTCTAGACCCACATATTTTGCTTTGTTGCATAGATAAATAAGACTAACGATTTATTCAAAATGATACGCGAGCATGCATATCCATGCACATACATGCACACACAACCATGCTTCAGAATTATATCAACACTATCCTTATTTATGCTTTTGATCAACCCCTTTCACATAATCAGCTTGCAGCTTTGCAGCTGATGAATCTTGATTTACACAACAAAGA
This sequence comes from Erythrolamprus reginae, assembly GCF_031021105.1. NCBI lineage: Eukaryota > Metazoa > Chordata > Lepidosauria > Squamata > Dipsadidae > Erythrolamprus > Erythrolamprus reginae. Next base: position 308,902,148 of record NC_091951.1, read on the forward strand.
AGTACATGTGCATATATGCAAATCAGAACTTGAAAAAAAAACGAGTGGAGGTGTTTTCCTCTAATTTATCAGTGCCTTCTAAATTTATTAACCCATTTCTATTAGTGACATCCTCTGTAGAAAAACAATTATTTTTATGAATAATTACTCTGCTGTTTCGCCACCCCAATCACAAGGACACACACTGAAACACGGAGATATGATCTTACTGCATCCATGAAGAATGTAAAAGCACATTTTGGGTTTGTGTGTGTGTGAAAATTATGCAATATAACTTCAAAAAAGAGTCTCATCTAGATGAACCTTGTTTTTTTATGCAGGGTAAAGGCCAATATGGTGGACACTGTAATCATGGACTCAGGACAAATTTCCCAGTAGGAGCCATAACAATACTATAAGGCTTGTTTGTTTCCATTTTACACGTCTCTCCTTCTCCAACAAAATACAATATATTGATAGCTGACTGAAAAACCCAATGGACGGAAGAAACAGAAAAGTATAATTCTACACAGATAGAACACCACACATACCCATATTTAAATGATACATTCAACCTAAGGGTTTTTTGGGGGGTGGGGTGGCTTTTATGTTATAGGAATTCTGTTGGGTGATGAAAATACCACACAGCCAATCATACTGCTGTATTACGGAGCTATCCAAAAGTAGGAGCTTAGCTAGTGTTTAAAATAACCTGATGAATTATTCATTGAGAGTTGATGTTTATGCAAATTCTGAGGCGTATGCCCACCTGACTGCCATGGGTTAATAATAGTAAGAAGAAGGCGGGTGGGCAAGGGGGGGGGTTAGGGCAGAAACCTGAAAGCGTGCATATGAAAAACAAAACCCAAAGCCAAGCACCAATCTTTAAGCATTCCCCAAAAACCTATATAATCAAATGATAATACTCTTTCATTATATGCATAAAAAGAATTACAATCCTTACCTGCTTAGCTTTGTAGGGCCCTCAGATTTTCTGGATGAAATAACTGACTGTAGTGCAACCAATAAAACTGAACTGAAAAGCTGATTAAGGGCACTTACTTAATGCAAAGCCACTCACTGAATATTCATATGATGCCAGTGTTTATGCAAATTAAGGCAAAAGAAAGCCCAAGGGGATTGGTTGCCATAGCCCACAAATACTGTGTACAGCAGGAAAAAAAAATACAGCGAGAGAGGGAAAGAGATGGTAACAAATCTTGATATTCATGGCTTGGAAAGAGCAACGTGGAATATTGTAAAATATTAGAAGTCCAATGTAAATTACTGCTTTAAACAGCTTTTTCTAATCATATCATTTTGGGGGCCCTGTCCAATATTTGTTTTTTGTAGGGTAATCTACAATCATCACTATTCTAAGAGGTATTGTCAGGTGTGCAATCAATTTTATTTATTTCATATGTATAAACAAGAACCTTAATTGTATTATGAAGGAGCAAAATAAAATAAAATAAAATAGTGGTAATTGCAAGAGAAATGCTATTCTAACATGCAAGAATAAAACCCATAGGCAAATGTCATCCTTTATTAAGGGCTCTATGTGATGCAGCCTTTATGAGCAAAATGATCTTCAAAAGTGGTATGTCAGCAGGACACTGCTAGGAATGGGATTTGCTTCTCCGTAATTTGAATGCAAAGAATGTTTTGTTTCACAATTATTTTTCTTTACCTTGGTCTGTCTAGTCTTTTACACCATATGATGCTTCTTTTTCCAGTTCAAAAAAACCCAAAACCGGGTATGTTTCCCCCAATTATTTATATATATGAATGCTGCACCATTCGCCCCCACCCCACCCCATAATTAGAATCATGCATTTTTCCATGATTCCTTACTAGTAGTTTGTGATATTAATATTATCTGGTGTAAGACTATTATAATGGCAAGATTGGTTTATGCTTTCCTTCCTTCCTTCCTACCTTCCTTCCTTCCTACCTTCCTTCCTTCCTTCCTTCCCTCCCTCCCTCCCTCCCTCCTTCCTTCCTTCTTCCCTTCCTTCCTTCTTCCTTCCCCATTGCACGTGACAATATTTTTCTTTTAAAAACATAATCTACATCAATAGCATATTTTTGCATGATTTTGTTATGAACAATTTTTTCTTAAAACTAACCACTATTATTTTAATGGGTTACAGAAACTGGCAACTAGCAGGCTACACTTTTGTAGATACAGATGTGGTGATATAAAGAATATCATTAACATGTTTTCCAAGCATAGCATTATTCAAATGCTACGTAATCTGTATTCGTTAGCCATTGTAGCATCCGCCAAGAAGTATTTACTGGCAGACAATAGAATATGATGCCTACGTGATGTTGTTTTACTCAAAAAATCTATTTCTAGGGCTACATTTCCTGCTATTTCTACTGCCATCTGTTGGCATCTGATAACATTTCATGCAGATAGAGTACCCATAGCATGGACATATTTTAGGATTAAAAAGGCATAAGAGACATCTAAGGCCTTCTTAGCTTTCCTTTCCACTCCATTGCTCAAGTTACTTTTTCTGAATGTGTTTTGTCTTCAAACATGTGCCTGGAGCTCAATAACTGGAGAAGCTTAGCTTGCAAAGAAATCAGGAGTTTAGAATTCTTTCCTTTGGAGGATGAACATGTTTGTAATGTTTTATACATACCAGTAGCAGAATAAACAGCCCATGCAAATCTCATGGCAATCATATCTTTCATGAATTTTTCTAATCCTTCAAACAATATAGCAGTCCAACCTGATGGCCGGCATTGCAGGGTCACAGTTTTACAGTAAATCTAGAACTATACATTTCAGACAAATGTAATGAAATGAAATGTTGCTACACTATGCCCGTCAAAAGCAATTCTTTTTCTCTATCAGTCCTTTCTACTACTGCCATAGGTTTGAAAATCATGCAATATAAACTTAAAAAATATTACACCAGGGGTATCAAACTCGTGGCCCATGGGCTGGATGCATCATGAAGTGGCCATGCCCACCCCGGTTTAGCAAAGGGGGAAAAAGTTGTGATACCTCACATGACAACCACATGATGATGAGAGTTTGACACCCCTGTTCAGTTGACTAAAAGATAAGTAATAATTTCTGGTAAGATAGCAAAGTGTCTGGAGGGGCCAGAGAAGCTAGTCAATGTGTTGGGTCACGTTTGTTTGTTTGTTTGTTTGTTTGTTTGTTTGTTTGTTCGTTTTCGTTCGTTCGTTCGGTCGGTCGGTCGGTCAGTCAGTCAGTCAAGTATGTATTTGTAATATACATAGATACAATGTTTATATACATGACATAGATACTGATAAGAGGAAACATTAGGACAGGAATGGTAGGCCCCTTACTGACTTCTTAGGAATTGGGTGAGGTCAACAATGGACAATTTTTGGGGTTTGGTGACGAAACTACAGAGTGAGGTAGTGAATTCCAGGCATTAACCACTCTGTTGCTAAAGTCATATTTTCTACAGTCAGATTTAGATCGGTTCACTTTGTATCTATTGTGTGCTCATGTATTGCTTTAGTTGAAGCTGAAGTAGTCATTGACAGGAAGGACGTTGTAGCAGATTATTTTATGAGCTATGCTTAGATCATGCCAAAGGCAATATAGTTCTAAACTTTCTAAGCCAAGGATTTCAACTCTGGTTGCATAAAATAATCTGTTTATCTGTTGTAGAGGAGTGGAGGGCTCTTCTTGTAAAGTATCTCTGGACACTTTCTAATATATTTATGTCCAATATGTGGTGTGCGTTTCAGACATATGAGCTGTATTCAAGGATTGGTCTGCAAATGTTTTGTATGCTCTGGTTAATAGTGTGATATTACTGGAGACAAAGATAGGTAGGATTAGGTTAACAACTCTTGAATCTTTTTTGGCAATGTAGTTGCAGTGGGCTTTGGCACTTATATCATTTGATATGTGTATTACAAAGGCTTTGACAGAGCGAGAGTTGTCTGTAATTTCTTGTCTATTCAGCTTATATTTGGTGTTCTGATTCTTTTTGCCAATGACAGAGCATTTGTTGGTTGAGATTTGGAGTTGCCAGATGTTTGACCATTCTGAAACAAAGTCAAGGTCTTTTTGGAGGATAGCAGTGTTATCAGTGGTGTTGAGGAGTTTTACATCATCGGCGAAGAGAACGCAGTCACTTGTAATGTGTTCACAAAGGTCATTTATATAGAGTATAAAGAGTGTTAGTCCTAGTATGCTGCCTTAGGGTACAGGAATGGGATTAGACAAACTCCCTATTTTGTCCACTTGTTGTCTGTTTGATAGGAATGCAGTTATCCAGTCATGTAGAGGTCCAGAGATGCCATAGGATTTCAGGTTTAGAAGTAGTTTGTTGTGAACCACTGAATCGAAGGTTTTGCAGAAGTCCATGTAAATTGCATCTATTGATTTGCCCTGGTCAAGTTTTGTAGTCCATATGTTTTTGCAGTGTAATAGTTGTAGACTGCAAGATATTTTTTTTCCTGAAACCAAATTACTTGTTTGAAAGTAGGTTATTAGTTTCTAGGTGGAGGGTAATGGATTGGTTTATGATTTACTCCATGACTTTCCATGTGACGTAGCATAGAGAGATTGGTCTGTAGTTTTCCACTAGCCTGGGATCTCCTTTTTTGAAGATGGGGATGGCCATGGCTAGTGACCACAGGCTTTGTAGGGAATTGGTTCTGTAGGATTTTTCAAAGATTATGCTCAGTGGTTCAGCTATGGCTGTGGAGAGTTTTTTTAGGAGGTATGCATATAGTTCATCAAGCCCAATAGACAGGGAAGGTTTTAGGCTACTTAGTGCTTTTTCAACGTTGTCTTCAGTGAAGTCTATTTGTGTTAAATCGTTGTGAGTATTTGTGGTACAACTAGGGAATTTTGGGCATGAGCTGTTGCTATTTACAAAGACTGAGCCAAAGAATGTGATGAAGTGGTTAGCTTTCACTGTTTCATCATAGCATTCTTTGTTGTTGGGTCCTTTTTCATGGCTGCCACAAACTTTAGTGTTATACTGCACAGGATTGTCTATGGAGATTCTCAGTAATCCAGATTATGGTTGTCCCCAAGGTGCTTTTTTCAAGAGCAACTGGTTTTTCTAGTTTTTCTTTGAAGACATTTTTCTATTCGTCTGCAGCTGAAGACGCTTCTTGGATGGCTAGAGAAATTGGGTAGGAATTAGAGGCAAGGAAAAAAGATTATGAATATCTGTATTAAAATAGATATGGCTTTCAATTATAAATACAATAATCTACAAAATATAAATAAGCCAACATATAAGAAAATTCAATTTAAACTATTTTGTTATAATATTACAATAATATATAACATATAAATAAATATGTCAAACCTCAAGGCAAGGCACGGAGAAGGCACATTGAAGTTCTCCAGAACCATAAACTTTGAGAATTTATGGCCAGCCCAGAATCCAGGAGTGCAGGCAGGGACGCTGCTACACTTCAGGGCCAAAGATATGTAAGCAGCAACCTCCACTGACCCTTGTGGCTCAACCTCACAAAAAGGGTTTGTGAGAGTTTCAAGGATACTCTTGAAACTCTAGAAAGCACCTTTCAGAAAAGGGACGCTCTATATAACCAGCCAAGTCCAGTCATATAAGGCAGGTCAGAATTTTCATTCATGATTAAGTTGTAGACGAAGGGAGGTTTTTTACATACTGACCTGGCAGAAGCCAGAGCCATGAAAACTCTGAGATCCTGAAACTGAGCACAGGGAGCCAGAATGTATTATCCATCTTAAGTACCAAGACTGCCTTCTCTATGAGTGGGCTACCTGTTATGTCCAGAAGATTCTGTTACTTGGGAAATGTTAAACTATGGAGTTGTCAAGCAGAATAAGCTGTATGTATCAAAAGTTGTTTACCTGATCTCCATTGGCTGCCGCAGCTTGGGGCCAAAATTGTAGCGCTGTCAAGCGTCTTCTGTTGCCAGGCTGGAAAGTATAAAAGGAGAGAGCCACCGGTGTTACGCGCTTGGCTCTAACTCACGTACAGGTGTAATTGTATCAGCGTCTAGTTAGGCTCCTGTTGAAATAAAAGATTTAAAGTTTATCCACCGTGTTCCAGGATATTTCACTGATGACGAGGGTCCGGAGACTTTTTTTTTTCAATATATATTATGGCGACCCCATCGATCATCCAACCGCCGGAATTTTTCGATCCTGAGCAGACAACCTGGACAGCCGACATGGCTAAATTTGAAAATTTTTTGGAAGCCGCCGGCATGAAAGATGCCGACAGCGGCCGGAAAAGGGCTTTATTTTTAAATTATTGCGGCACACAAATCTTCGACCTGGCTGAAACTCTGACAGACCTAGAACCGGCAAACTTGGTTTCGTGGGATACACTTATTGCTAAATTGGCTTCTCATTTTAAGCCAACTAAACCAGCCAGAGTCTTTAGGCATCAATTCTCCCGGATGGCTCAAGCTGAGGGAGAATCGATAAACCAATCGACTCGCCTCCGCACAATTTTATCTAAATGTCAATTTGACAATCCGGAGGCTCGACTAACCGATGCCATTATTTTTGGAATGCGGAATGTCTCCATCAGAAATAAGTTATTAGTGGCAGATGAGTCCTCGTTACAGGATGTCATTAAAGCCGCTCAAACAGCTGAGGTGGCAGAGGCTGCAGCTGCAGACCTCAAAACTAATGACAAACTGGCCACCGTTTTTAAAATAGCTGAGACATCTCATGCCACCTCCAACGACCAACATGACCGCAGCGCATCGGAATCACCCCCTGCGACGAACATTGCTGCCAGCTGAGGGTTCCACAATCCAGACCTGCTCGTCCAACTTTCCCAGCGTGTGACGGTTGTCGCGGCCAACATGCCCGCTCCAGATGCCCATTCAAGGATGCCTTCTGCCGCCGCTGCGACAAGAGAGGTCACATCGCGGCGGTCTGCCGAGTGATCCTGCCTGAGGATGTGCCCTACAATCAAGAAACTCAGCGCTCTTATCAGCCGCAACGCGACTACTGGCCATTCCGACAGCAATGGAGAGGGAACCGGCGACCTTGGAACAACACATCGAGGGACGGCAACCGAGGTAACAGGTCAACTGCAGACATTGGCACCTACCCTTCGGTCCCTAATAAAATAATCGTCCCTATCCTTTTGAATAGATGACTGTGCCACATGGAGCTGGACACTGGCTCTAAGTTCACTCTGATGCCATGGCATAAACTCAGACTTTATTTACCTTCGCTGTCCCTGAACACTCTTAAGCCATTGGACATTGCAATTAAGGACTTTCAAGGACACCCTATTCATGTTTTGGGAAGCACTGTGGTGCCTGTCACGTTTAAGAATGTTAATTGCTCTTTGCCTATTTTAGTCATAGAAGGCGCGAATCATTCCCTCCTGGGGTTGGATTGGATGGCACCTTTGGGGTTGGCTGTCACGGGTCTGCACAAATTGATACACATAAGGGAGCCTAACTTCGTGGAGGAATTTCCAGAAGTTTTCAGTCCAGGGTTGGGCACATACAAGGGGCCACCCATTTCTTTCTCATTAGACCCTGCTGTTCCTTCTGTCCGTTTAAAGCCTCGCAGGGTGCCTTTACCCCTACTGGATAAACTAGATGCCCAATTGAATAAGCTTCAGGCTCAAGGTATCTTAATCCCAATAGAGCATGCTCCCTGGGAAACCCCAATTGTGACCCCTCTGAAGCCTGATGGGTCCCTTAGGGTTTGTGCTGACTACAAATAGACTTTAAACAAAGCCTTGCAGCACAATTCATATCCTATTCCTGTTGTGCAACGACTACTGCATACCCTGGGGTCTGGGACAATATTTGCCAAGCTTGACCTTGCACAAGCATACCAACAGTTACCTGTGGACGAGGCCACTGCCCTGGCACAAACTATTGTGACCCATAGGGGGGCTTTTAAGTGTATGAGGTTGCAATTTGGGGTGAGTGTGGCTCCAGGTATATTTCAACGTCTCATGGAGCGGTTACTATTAGGAATTAGAGGGGTGGTCCCCTATTTTGATGACATTTTAATTTCAGGGGACACTCCAGACCAATTGCACCAAAGGATTAGACAAGTATTAGCCAGGCTACAAGACAAAGGTTTGAGACTGAAACCTGAGAAATGTGTTTGGGGCACTTCCTCCGTGGACTTCCTGGGATTCCGAATAGATAAGGAGGGCATACACCCCACTGAGGAGAAGGTCAGGGCCATCAAAGAAGCCCCTGCCCCTAAATCTAAATCTGAGCTGCAAGCCTTCTTGGGCCTATTGAATTTTTACTCTGTTTTTCTAAAACAGAAGGCCTCCGCAGCTGAGCCGCTTCATCGTCTTCTCCACAAGGGAGTGCCATGGAGATGGGGTGAGATTGAGCAACAGGTTTTCCAAGCTATCAAAGACCTCTTTACCTCCCGAAGTGTGGTTGTCCAATATAGCTCAATATTACCCCTAAGGCTTACCTGCGATGCATCCCCTTATGGGGTGGGAGGGGTCCTGGCCCACATATTACCAAATGGCCAGGAAGCCCCAGTGGCCTACTTCTCAAGAACGTTGTCCCTGGCTGAAAGGAATTATGCCCAGATAGATAAAGAAGCCCTGGCCTTAGTAGCAGGGGTAAAAAAGTTTCATCATTATTTATTGGGTAGGCCATTTCAATTGGTCATGGATCATAAGCCTTTATTAGGTCTCTTAGCTACTGGAAGACCAACACCACCTTTTGTGTCCCCTAGGATGACCCGGTGGGCCATTTTTTTGTCTGGGTATGACTATGTACTTATATATAAGGGGGGGACACTAATCAACCATGCAGATGGACTAAGCCATTGTCCATTAGGCCAGAGGGTGGAGGACCCTGCCCCTGTAGGGGATGTCCTCCTCATTGATTTAGTCACACCCTCTATCGTTACTGCAAAAGAAGTGGCCATAGAAACTAGGAATGACGTGACCTTAGGGAAGGTCCTCCAATATATATTGAAGGGTTGGCCATCCAATGGGGAAGACCTCTCAATGTTAGAATTTAAAAATAGGAGACTAGAACTCTCTGTCTTAAAAGATTGTATATTGTGGGGAGATCGGGTGGTCATTCCCAATTCACTGAGGCCTAAGGTTATGAATTTGCTACACCAGGGCCATCCAGGGGTGGTCAGGATGAAAGCCCTGGCTAGAGGGTATTTATGGTGGCCAGGGTTAGATAAGGAAATAGAGGATTGGGTTGCAACCTGTGTTCCTTGTCAGGAAACTAGGCCCAATCCCCCCCAAGACTGCCCCTGTGCAGTGGGACATACCCCAAGGGCCATGTTCAAGACTACATATGGACCTGGCAGGACCTGTGGGCACAAACATGTTCCTAATAATTGTAGATGCATATTCCAAATGGCTGGACATTGTCTTGCTAGGGTCAACTACATCCTGTGCCATCATACAGGCCTTGAGGAGGCTGTTCGCCACCCATGGATGTCCAGATGTCCTGTGTTCGTGTGGCCAAAGAGGCTATAAAAAGATCTCAACCTGGAAATATACAAGAACGATTGGACAATTTCCTGCTATCCCAGCATATAACCCCTAGTACATCAACTAACAAAAGCCCAGCTGAGCTGCTTATGGGTAGGAGGTTGAGATCCCCTCTTGATAGACTACACCCATCATATATTAATGTTAAACCTGATTGTGTAACATCCCCTAAACGGTCAGTGTCTGTCGGTCAAGCTGTATTTATGAAAAATTTTGATAGAGGTAACCAGTGGGAGTCTGGGACTGTGGCTGATAAGACAGGTCCTAAAACATATATGATTAAACTGAGTGATGGCCGCCTCTGGAAGAGGCATATAGACCATATAAGAGGGAGGCTGGAAACAGCCAGTCTCAGGGAAAAACTGGCCACTCAGAGTAACGGGGTTTCTAATCCTTCACTCCCCACAGGGAGTTATAACCGACCCAGCCATGGCCAAGAACAAATTGATTGGGACTTACCGGGGTTTACTGACCATTCCAGCGCTGCCTCAGCTCTGCCCAGTTCAAGTCGTGGAAGTTCATCACCAGCCATGCCGGAGGAACCTTCATCCTCCGTGGATATCCAAGTCCTGAACGAGCCACGCCGGTCAGAACGGATTCCTAGAAAGCCTGCCCGGTTTGAGGACTTTATCACTTGCCTCTCCGAATAACCTACAAAACAATCCAGAAAGGGGAGGAGTGTTATGTCCAGAAGATTCTGTTACTTGGGAAATGTTAAACTATGGAGTTGTCAAACAGAATAAGCTGTATGTATCAAAAGTTGTTTACCTGATCTCCATTGGCTGCCACGGCTTGGCAACAAAATTGTAGCGCTGTCAAGCGTCTTCTGTTGCCAGGCTGGAAAGTATAAAAGGAGAGAGCCACCGGTGTTACGCGCTTGGCTCTAACTCGTGTATGGGTGTAATTGTATCAGCGTCTAGTTAGGCTCCTGTTGAAATAAAAGTTTTAAAGTTTAGCCACCGTGTTCCAGGTTATTTCACTACCCTCTGTCTCCTGCATATTTGCCTCAAACCTTTGACCACTGCAATGCTTTCCCCTGCCCTCTCTCCTCTGTCATCCATAACAGCCTCCCCTCCCTACCCTCTACCTACACCAAGGCAAAGGAATCCATAGCATTCGCCTGCAAATGAATGGGGTGGAGAAGCATAGATTTAATCAGAGGCTTTCTTGCTTAGCATTCAACATCTCATCAATAATCAGGCTCTCCCACACCCCCATTTTTCTCTGAACCAACCACCTACCTCAAGCTCGCTGTTCAACTCCCACCCCACCAACCTCACTCTGAAACAGATGTTTAGGAAAGGCTCATCCCTCATGAGCCTTGCAGGTATCTGAGATGGTCAAGAAGATTCAATCCTATTTAGTCCATTTTCCAAAATAATTAATTTAATTTAATTTAATTTAATTGACTTCTATGCTGCCCAATCCCCCCATGGGACCTAGGGTGTCTTACAACAATATAAAGTACAATACGTCAAAAATTGCATACTAAAAAAACAGTAAAACCCATTATAAAACCTTGTAAAATATCCAGTCGCACAGACATCCATACCAAACACTAACAATTTGGCTGTGACAAGATGTTAGTGTTCTTGGCCCTCAGACCTGCTGGAAAAGCCAGCTTTTCACAACCTTTTGGAAGGCCAGTAGGGTGGGAGCAGTCCAGACATCAGGGGGAAGTTGGTTCCCTAGAGTGGGGCAGCCACAGAGAAGACCCTCTCCCACGGCCCCGCCAACCTGCATTGCTTAGTCGACGGGACCTGAAGAGGTCTTTGGGAGATATGCGGCAGTAGATGGTCCCATGTATAGTCTGGTCCTAAGCCATGTAGGGCTTTATAGGTGATAACCAACACCTTTAATTGTGACCAGAGACTAAAGAGCCAGGGTGGCACAGCAGGTAGAGTGCTGTACTGCAGGCCACTGAAGCTGACTGTGGATCTGTAGGTCAGCGGTTCAAATCTCATCACCGGCTCAAGGTTGACTCAGCCTTCCATTCTTCCAAGGTGGGTAAAATGAGGACCCGGATTGTGGGGGCAATATGCTGGCTCTGTTAAAAAGTGCTATTGCTAATATGTTGTAGGCCACCCTGAGTCTAAGGAAAGGGCGGCATAAAAATTGAATAGATGATAGATAGATAGATAGATAGATAGATAGATAGATAGATAGATAGATAGATAGATAGATAGATAGATAGATAGATAGAAAGATAGAAAGATAGAAAGATAGAAAGATAGGTAGGTAGGCAGGCAGGCAGGCAGGCAGGCAGGCAGGCAGGCAGGCAGGCAGACAGACAGACAGACAGACAGACAGACAGACAGACAGGTAGCCAGTGCAGTGCATGGAGCATTGGTGTTATATGGGTGTACCTAGGTACACCCATGATAGCTCACACAGCTGCATTCTGAACTATCTGCAGTCTCCGAACACTCTTCAAGGGTAGCCCCATGTAGAGCGTGTTGCAATTATTCCATCAGGTGGTCCTAAGTCAGTCCAGATCTTTTACAGTACCAGCAAATCATCCAGTCCACTTCACATTCTCTGCCACCACTACCCACTGTAGGGAGGCTGGATGAATTAAATCAATCTACCCCAGTGATTTATGGACTTATATATATAGTATGTTTCAAATGCAGTTGGGGGGTTGTTCCTGATATTCTACTGCATGATCCATTTGAAACCTGGGTCATTGCTTAGAATAAGAGGGCATCTGAGGCCTTAGATCAGATCATGTCCATACTTGCAGATTCCATTATTTCTGTAGTTCACAATGGAATTAAGGAGATAAAACCAGAGAAGAGGCATTGTGAGCTTTGCTGGCATTTTACATTTTACAAAGTCAATCAAACACAGATTAGAGCTGCTATTAAGGACATAGTATTTCTCACCGTTATCATCTCTGTGGATAGTCATCCTGTGGCCTTGTATTGGGTTACATGTTTCTTGGATATAGAGAGCTTGAAGATTCCTTGCAGGGTAATGGGAAACATTGTTGTTCAGCATCTGTCAAAATTGCTCAAATTCATTCACAGTTGGATGCTGTTCTTGCTGCAGATCCAGAGGAGATGCCTGGAGAGAAGATTTGCCTAGCTATATGTTGGGCCTGATGAAGTAGACAGGATCCTTAGGCCTCTGAACGCAATGAACTAGTCTTTAGTTCCTTGCCCTCCTTGGCTTGTTAAATCATGTGAGTGGGTGCTACCAGTGGTAAATTCTTATTTGAGTAAGAGGGTTGGGTTTTTTAAACAATTAAGGAGACCTTGGTTTAAGCCTTTGCAGAATATAATTTTGATTAGTATCTAACTGTAATGTGCCCCATTTACATGGGCCTGCTCTTGAAGAGTTTCCTGTAGTTTCAGCTTGTGCAAAAAGCAGTGGCAACAATTTTGTATGATTCTAGAATATTGCATTGGTTACAAGTCTATTTAGGGGGGTTGTTTATGATACAGGTGTTATATAAATTTGACAAACAAACGAATAAACAAAATACCCGTAAATAGAAACAGAAACTTAGAAGATTGACGGCAGAAAAAGACCTCATGGTCCATCTAGTCTGCCCTTATACTATTTCCTGTATTTTACTGTATATGTTTATCCCAGGCATGTTTAAATTCAGTTACTGTGGATTTACCAACCACGTCTGCTGGAAGTTTGTTCTAAGCATCTACTACTCTTTCAAATAATAGCTTAAGGAAAATTCTTCCTGGGAAAAATATATTGATCATATATTGTTTAAATCAGGGGTCCCCAACCTCTGGTCCATGGACCATTACCAGTCCATTGCATATCAGAAACAGAACCATGCAAATATACAAAGCCCCAATTCATGGGGTGCAGGCAGCAAGCAAAGCCACGCCCCCTCCAGTCCACAGAAAATCCTCTCTCCATGGAACTGGTCCCTGGTACCCAAAAGGTTGCAGGCCACTGCTTTAAGGAGAAGGAAAATCAATTCATTTGTTTCTCTGACGTACTTTTTTTGATGGGTACCCCCTCAAAATGTGATTTTAATTTATACAAAAGGGTTACTTTTAACCTTTTCTCCAAGGAAAGATACCATTGTATTTCCCCCCTGTGCCGCATTCTCTGTAGATGCTTTAAAGGCTTATCCAATTCAGATTTCAAAGGAGTTTCTACTCTTTTAACGATCTTCTTCATCAGCTTTTCTCCACTTCCACGTACAATTATTGCTATTGTCTGCATGCTTTCTACAAATCTTCTTGACATAATATATTGGCAAAATAAATCCCTGCAGTCTCTCCTCTCATTTTTAATAGTACATTTTTAAAGAACTAAGTATTTTTCCATTCCCCTAAATAAAACACCAACCTTCCAGGAAATATTATTCTAAAAGCCTGCTTGTCTTTTTATCTGGGCACATTGCTGGTCTGAACCCTGAAGATCTTGATTATATCATTCACTTTCTGCTTATTCTGATCAGGAAGCATGGAGTTTCATTGGCATTCTTCTTAGTTCCTCAAGATACTCACTATCACCCATATGTCCCCAGACATTCCCCTCTCCTCCTTGTTATTGCATTAGTTTTCATTAACTAGAATTTTACATATTTATTTCTAAGTAGAATATTCCCTATATTATCAAAGGTCTATAGCAATGATGGCGAATCTATGGCACAGGTGGCATGCGGAGCCATATCTGCTGGCACGCGAACTATTGCCCTAGCTCAGCTCCAACGTGCATGTGTGTGCTGGCCAGCTAATTTTCATCTCACACAGAAGCTCTGGGAGGACATTTTTGGCTTCGAGAGCTTTCAGAGGGATGGGGAGGATGTTTTTACCCTCCCCTGGCTCCAGGGAAGCCTTTGGAGCCTAGGGGAGGTGAACACGAACCTACTGGGCCCACCAGAAGTTGGGAAACAGGCCGTTTCCAGCCTTCAGAGGGCCTCTGAGGGTGGAGCTGTTTTTGCCCTCCCCAGGCATTGAATTATGGGTGTGGGCACTCGCACATGCATGATAGCGCACATTCATGCTCTTTTGGCACCTGAGGAAAAAAAGGTTTGCCATCATTGTTCTATAGTCTTTGACCAACCAAAGATCATGCATATCCGTTCTTAAACAATTACAAAGTATTTATGTCAACTTCAGAACTAAGTTCTACCAAAATAAGAAAACTATGGTAGCTTTTTCTTCAGGAAAAGGACTAGTCCAGTCTTTGATAATTACTACTTGAACAAAGAAGATCCTTTACTGAGCTCCTTGAAAAATATATAATATTTACAAACTTCATATGTAATGTATATACACATACTATTCCATGAAAGTTAGAAAAATCTTACAAGTGGTCAGATACCAATAAGAGGTTTGTTGTAATGAGGTTTTATGAAATGTATATGGCACTGGGTTGGGCAAATCCACCCTGATTGGTTAATTAAGTATTCACACTATTGCTCTGTCTTATCTCTACACAGAATTGATTGAACTGGGAGAGGAGATGATTGATTTTTTCACACAGACATGACACATTGGATGACTATTTACAAAGTAAATGAAACAATCAGCAAATGTTGGCGTCATTGTTTACTCAACTCCCTCTGTAGTGTATATCAGTAGGACCCATATGAAATTCTGATAACATCCCATAATAAATTTATGCAAAATGTAGAACAATCCAAAAGGGCATAAATATTTTTGCACAGAACTATTTTGGCTGTGTTGGCAAATAATTTTTCACACTTCAATTCTTCGGAAGACACCCGAGTCTTCGGAGAGGGGCGGCATACAAATCTAATAAATAAATAAATAAATAAATAAATAAATAAATAAATTGAATTGGGATGTAGTAGATTTCACTTCCCTTTGCTACTGATTCGAGAATGGGAACGGCTGGGCACAAGCACAGGATACAATGCTTCTGCCTATGCACAGAATCTTTTGGGCATGCACAGAGTATTTTTGATGATGCCTAAATGAGTGGCCAGAGCCTCTCTCCGCTCCTGCGATCGGTTTGCCCGATCTAGGATGAACTGCTAGCAACTCACCAGTGGAGTCAGGACTATACTGCAAATTTTACTAAGCACCGAGTATAAAGAAATATTGACTCTGCAGGATGGAAGTATTTGCCATTTATATAGACTAGGAATGACTTGAAAAGGATGTTCCTATGAGGCCCTGCATGCAATAAGTGGCATAGATTATCTTTGATAGCATATTTTTAAAGCATGCTCCCAGTGTCAGACTCCTAAGGACAACTTGCTACAGTCAATTTGCACTATGTTTTATACTGCTACTTCAGGTGAGCAATAGTTTTAATAACTCTGGGGATAAGCTGTTTCTTCCTAAACAAGCACACTTGAGCAGGGAACAACATTTCATTCTTTTTAAAAATCTTTCTCTAAAATCTACCTTTATCTGGGTCCCTTCTTATCATTAGTAATACTGGTGAAAGCGCATCCCTCGAGGCTAGGGCTATGAAAGCCCGGAAGTCCACTAGATGGTAGCAGAAAGATACAGAAGATTCTGACTCTTTACTGCTATCTGGTGGCAGACCAAATTTAGGAGCCTAAACTTTCACTTACCTGTTCTTGATTTTTATTGTTTTGCTTTTTTACATTTAAAAATATACACAACATACACACATATATTACAATCATTATTTTTACAGTTGAAGATCAGTTAGTCAAAGTTAAAGCATTCCTTCTTCCATTAGTAAATCTTTATATCTTATTATATTAGTTAAATTTGTTAATGTTGAATTTTTTTATAATTTCTATAGTTAATAGCCGTAGTGGTATTGTGGTGTGGTGTTTATGTTTCATTGTAATCCATATCTGTAGGAGGACTTTCCTTATTAAATAATTTTTGAAATATCCATGATTTTTGTATTTACTATCCCAGATTATAGCATGCCAAACCACTCTCAAATAGTGATGGGCAAACCGAACACGCATAATTCAGGTCCGTACCGAATTTTGCAGTGTTCAGTATGCCGAACATGAACCCGAATTTTTTTCAAACTTCGGGTAAAGTTCGGAGTCGTGTTCCGTGTTCAGAGCTTTGATGTCACCGGCAGGTTGCTAAGGACGCCAAGGTGATCACTTCCTGGATTCCATGGAATCCAGGAAGTGATCACCTTAGCATCCTTAGCAACCTGCCAGTGATGTCAAAGCTCCGCCCCCAGAATCTCTTCGTGGGAGGGATTCCCCGTTCGGGTTCAAGTTTGAGTTCGGGTTCGGCTGAATTTTGCGTAAAGTTCGTCCGAACTTGTCGAACCGAACACCGTTGGGTTCACCCATCACTACTTTCAAATCATGTCCTTCTAGTATTAGCAATCTTTTAGTGTCTAGAAGTATCCAGCCCTTTAACCATACCATTATTGCTGCCTGATAGTGAAGTTTCCAATTTGATAAGGCAAATTCCCTTCTCTCCTTGAGATCTTGTAATATTTTTAGCCTAATTCTTGGTTCTTATCCCTGCCAAATAAATTTAGAGACCAATGTATTCGAATTATGAAAAAATGTTTTATCCAGATTTGTTGGAGCTACTTGAAATAAAAATAAAAGTTTGGGTAATGTATTCATTTTGAGAGCCGCGATTCATCCCATTAATGGAATTTGTAAGTTGCTCCATTCCTCGAGATCCTTTTCGATAGTTATCATTAATTTCTTGTAGTTGTCTTCTTTAATTGATGAATATTTTGCTGTGAGCCAGATTCCTAAATATTTTACTTTTTTGACTATTTGCATATTTGTTATTTGTTCTAGTTCTAATTCTTGATTCTTGGTCATATTTTTTCCTTTTCTGTTTGTCTTCCTTCCTATCATCTTCTTTCTTTCTGTCTTCCTTCCTACCATCTTTCTTTCTGTCTTCCTTCCTTCCTAAGAGCCTATACCATTTCGCTCTGCCCCACCTGACCTGTCACCCTCAAACTGTGTCTGTTGACTAGTCTTTTTAGGCAAAAAGGATGGCAAAATACAGAAACTCTTCTCGTTGCAAGAAGTGATTAATTGTTCATCAGTGCAAGAAGTGTTTCTGTATTTTGCAATCTTTTTTTCTCTCTAAAAGACCAGCCGACAGATACACAGAACTGTTAAACTCCAGTAAGATGCTCATCTCACAGTGGGATGCAGTTTGGGGGTGACAGGTCAGATAGGGTGGAGCTGGGCATGGGCTCTTAGGAAGGAAGGATGGAAGACAGAAAGAAAAAAAGATGGTAGGTAGGAAGGAAGACAGACAGACAGAAAGATGGTAGGTAGGAAAGAAGACAGACAGAAAAAGAAAAGAAGGAGGGAAGAAGGAAATAAAAAGGAATAGTTGGGCGAAGGAGTTCAGAGGGTGTTTTTTTTAATGTGATATTTTTATTTTAGGTTTTGTAATATATCTTTCATCCATTTTCTAGATTAAAAAGACAAGAAAATGTACTGTTATTTTTCAGCAGGTATGGTCAGAAATCTGCCTGAAAGCTCTAATAACAGATGTTGACAGCTTTCTGTGACTCTTGGGTTATAGGTTGTCCACTCCCAAATACCAGGTTATACTTTTCAGGCATAAGAGTTTGTCACTGCTTTGCCCAGAATGCACATAGAATTTATATGCTACAAAGACAGCTCGGGGGGGGGGGGGGGTTCTTATATGTATACATGTCTCTATGTCTCTTTCTTTTTCTATCTATTATTTCTACTTGTTATTTGTTGTTGTTGTTTCCTTTCTATATCTATTTATTTGTCTGACCCAAGACACTGTACAATACAATATTAATGTAAACGAATATGCAACAGAAGTTAAAAGATCATGTACTGTCTTTTTAATGTTTATACATTTAATAAACTTTTTTCTTTAAAAAAAAGAATTTATATGCTTTGTTTGGGAGAGCCAGACCCAGATTCTTGTCCTTTGTCTCTAACAATTCACTGTCTTTATTTTAGCTTCAGTGCTTATGTTGTTCCAATTTTCATTAAATTTGGGTGCTTTCTCTTGTCATACTTCAGCATTTAGCTCCCTAATTAAGTTAAACCTATGAATCGGAGAATGGGAGAAATATGTTGGCTGTCTATATCCACTTATGGATATGCTTATGTTTAAATTCTTATGTGTGGAGCAGATGTGGCCATTTTACCAACAAAATCTAATTTTAAAACAATTAGTGGTTTATTTGCATAAAAATTGTTTCCCCTTCTCACCCTACATTATGATTTTAAAAATGCATACAATAAGCTATCACAGAATAAATCTATAGGACATTAAATATATAGCAGGAAAACCAGTATATAACCTTGGTTGAATCACTGAATTTCACGGAACCACAACAGTAGCCAGGAGTATTGTAATTTCTTATTTAGAAATATCCTGCATTTTCTCTTTACTCTTTTCCCTCTACTTTTTTCTCTATGAAACGTTTTATGAAGAAAAAGATGTACTTAGAGCAGAAAGTCTATTTAATGTCTGGGCTGGTTGTTTTCTGCCTAAAATTCATCAAGCCAACTTAATTAAAGTAAAATGAGAATGTTTTGGCATTTTCTGTACTTCGAAACAGTGGTTGCATAGAACCACTCAGATAGATAACTCAGATGTGGTAATCCAGATTTTCTGAATCATAATTTGCGGCACTCTTTACTACTGAACATAGGCAGGGGTGGCTTTTAATTTATGTCGCTGCCAGTTTACTGAAAGAGTAGTAGATCCTTGGAACAAACTTCCAGCAAACGTGGTTGGTAAATCCACAGTAACTGAATTGAAACATGCCTGGGATAAACATATATCCATCCTAAAATAAAAGAAATAGTGTAAGGGCAGACTAGATGGACGATGAGGTCTTTTTCTGCCGTCAATCTTCTATGCTTCTATGGTTCCTTCCGCACTGCGTGGCGCAGTGTCATGAATACAAGAGCACATGTACAGTGGCAAAAAATCCAAAACCAAAAACCGCGAAAACAAAATGGTGACGCATGAACAATGCTGGAAACTCAGCTTCTGCGAATGCACAGAAGAAGAAAACCCTGGAAAAAAATTCCCAATAAAAAAGCTCCAAATCCTTCAAGCAAAACTTAAACCAATGATGACTCTATCATTGCCAAAGACCAGTGGTGGGCTACGAGCCAGAACAATAAATTGGGCTCACCATTGTGGCTCGTAAGTGCTTGTGGGGCCAGCGCGATTTTGCTTCTGCACATGTGGAGGTAGTAAAATCATGCACGGAGCTGCAGCTGTGCCCATGTTTCAACATTTCTGGAAGCAAAAAAACATCACCAAAACACGGGCGTACCTGCGGCTCTATGTGCAATTTTGCTACCTCCAAAGGTGCAGAAACAAAATCGTGCTGGCCCCACAGGCACTTACAAGCTGTCGTGGTGAGCGCAATTTAGCGTTCCGGCTCATAGCCCACCGCTGCCAAAGACTGTGACTTAAGATAATAGAAGACTATTTGAGACTGAATCTGACCTGGGATTAAATAAAAGCTAACTTATTTTTAGCAACAAATAATGTTAAGTCAAAAATATATAGTAATACCTTATCTGCACGGTGGCATTTGGTTTATGTAATATTTATTGATGTAGTGGTTAAGGCACAAGGCTAGAAACCAGGAAACTATGAAGTTCAAGTTAAACCTTAACCATGAAAGGCAGCTGGGTGACCTTGGGCCAGTCACTTTCTTGCAGTCCAGCCCACTTTACAGAGTTTGTTGTGGAGAAAACAAGAGGAAGAAGGAGCAGATTATTTTTTAAAAAATAACAAAGGTGGGATATAAATTAAATAAATTAAATTTCAGTACTTAACTGAGAACTTTACTAAAGGGAAACTAATTTTGTAAAAAAAGAAACTACTAATAAGAGGAAGCCCGGTTTAAAATAGTGTATAATACTGACTTCAACAGACCAGGTCTGCTTTTGAGCCAGCATTAAAATGCCATTCTCATAAAAGGCTGTGTTCCACAAAGGGTGAGCAAAAGACGCTGAGCAGAAGTCAGAGAAAAGAATTTCTAACACGTTATCTGGAGCTAAGATGTGTTTATAGTTCCAGTTAATTACTGTAAACAAGAGATATTGTGTTCAGGTTTTCCTAGGAATATTAAAAGGTACATCGAGATTGGATTCTTAAGCTGCTCCAGTTCTTAGGCTGGCTTGACAAAGTCAATAAAATAACCTACTCTCGGACTGAGTCATCATGGTTACAAGACAGCTTGCAAAGTATTCAGGCCAGACAGCAGGTTACGTGCCTTCTTCTTGGACAATTCCCTGGCTGCTGGCTCCTCCTGCCTTTTCTTTGCAGGGAGGCAATTGCCAATTATTGTCTTTCCCAAGGATGGATCCTATTTGACATACATTCATGTGTGTGTGTCAGTGGTGGGTTCCTATTGGTGTGCCCCCACAGCTCTGTTCTGCTAGCGCTCCGCGGATTGAGCAATTTGCATGTGATGACTCCGCTGTTGTCTTTACCAGTCCATTACACAGTGCCATTTATTTTTTAAATTTTGGGAGTTTATTTTACTTCTCGAGCATGCACGGAAGCAAAATCTCACGAGGGGATGCTCGTGTGCATGCGCAATTTCAATGGGTTTTTTTTGCTTCCATGCATGTGTGGAAGTAAAAATTTGCCAAAAATCACATGCACGGAAGTGTCTCCTTGTGAGATGTTGGCGCTTTTTGCTTCCTGTGCATACGAGGAAGCAAAATCACATGCAACCCAGTAGGCAGGTAAGAGAAACCCGCCCCTGGTGTGAGTGTGTGTATTTGTGTGTGTTTGTGTGTACATGTGTGTCCATTATAACCAATTTTAAAATAAAAAAAAATCCTTTCTCACTCCCCTATTGGTCTATAGTTGGGATTCCAAAACTGGTGACTCCCAGAATTTCCCAGCCAATGAGCTTAAAGTTACCAAGTTTGGATATTCCTGTTCTATAGCAGGGGTATCAAACTCCTGACCCGCAGGCTGGATGTGTCATGTGCTGGCCACGCCTACACCTGGTTTAGTGACGGGGAAAAAGTCATGACACATCACGCAAGGATGCCATGAGGTGGGGATTTTTTTTCAGGTATAAAACTTTCTTTATTTTTCTCCAACATACAATAAAAAACAACATATGCAATAAAAACCACAGTCACTGTCTATAGTAATTATATGTGGTGGACGTGTATGGAAACCAAGAAATTTTGGAAAGAGATCCAGCACTGGATATAGAAGATTTTGAAAAGGACTATTGAATTTAAACCAGAAATATTCTTAATAGGTATTTTACCAGAAAATTTAAACAAAGAAGAAATATACTTGATTGCACATATTGTTACAGCAGCTAGAATAGTATATGCACAGAATTGGAAGTTGAATAAAACTCCAAATGAAAGAGAAATACTACGTAAGATTTTAGACTGTGCTGAAATAAATAGCTTAAAGATAAAGAAGAGTATGATTATTATAAAGTCTGGGGAAAGTTCAATGAATGGTTGGAAACTAAAAATAACTGAGAAATAATTATTTTTAAATCACTTTTAAAGAAATATATGACGATTTAACTTTAATCTATTAAAGATCCAGATGACAAAATGAGGATTGATGGCAGCAATGAATAAGGATTTAACACAGAGGTGAAAGGATGAAATTGGATATTGAGTAAAAATATCTGTTTTATATAGATGGGAAAGGGGATATAAGGGAATAGATTTTATAATATCGTTATTTGTAGAAGATATATGTTTGGTAAGTAGTTAACTTTAATTCATTTAGCAGAGAAAAGCAGATCACTTTAGTAAAAAGTGTATTTTAAGATATTTAGACTTTCTTTTTGAATGTTTAATGTAACAAAGTAATATTAGATACCCCTGGTCTGTAGTATCTACTAGAGCTATCTTTATTAGTACGGTAATACTATCATAGTCTTCAGATATAAGGTTACTGGTTGAAACCCTGCCATATTTTTTTAAAATTACACTTTTATTTCCCTGAGCTACCTACTTTTACTTGGGTTTAAAAATGTCCTCCAATATATCATTTCATTACTCCCCACCCCCCACCCACTTGAGGTACATGATAGCTGGAGATGAAACACTTCTACCTGAAGTGACTAGAAAAGTGATGAAATGGTGCACCACAGGACTTAGGAAAATGTACACTTGGGAAAAGTCATGGAGATTATCTCATGCAGATACTTTTTTATATAAATTCTGTCAGATTTCAAACCAGCAATTTTCCACCTTCAAGGCAAGTGTTATAAATATTGTGCTAATCTAGCAGTTCTGATAAAGATAGCTCTAGAAGACATTAGTGGCCATGGTAACTATTGACCTGGTGATGGAGGTATGCCTGCTTCTTTAAAGTAACCAATGAACTCTTAGGCTTAACTTGTAATGAAATGAAGCACACCAGCCAAAAGGAAGCACTCAGAGGAACAGAAGGGGAACAAAGTAGGGTGCTTTAAAATTGCAGCAGAAAACTTGTATTTATGATGGCAAAAAGGTGAATGCAGAATGACACTGTCCATTCTGCCTTCCAAAAATGGTTGCTGCCTGATTCTGAAAATAGAGCAACTGGCAGTGAGCATAAGTTCTAAAACTAGATTTCTATGTACACCATAATTAAGCAATTAAATTTCAAGGTCATCAAATAAACTGCATCATTTTGGAGGCAACAAAGATGCCTTTAAAAAAAAAAGAATGCTGCATTTGTGTGTAGCATGCTTAATCTCAGGCACAGATTGATAGCTCTTCATTAATAAAGTCTTGGCAGTGTTACAAGAAATGCAAATACTGCACAGTCAATTTGTCATTCTATGCTGCAGAAATAGCTTGCTAGCTATTAATAGTGCAGAATCAAGGGCTCTACATTTCCAGGGAAGATCAGCTGACCATAGTTTCAGGTATATTCTTAGTTTTAGGATGCCAGTGTGCCTGATCCAGTGCAACACTTTGTTCACTGTATCTATATGTTCTGCCAGTTCTATGTATGCAACATCTTTAGACAACCAAAACTAAAAAGAATATTTTTGAAAAAGGTTTAACAGAGCTGTTTGGAAGAAGCCCGGAATCTGTAAGTTGGACCTATTGTTTCTCCATTGAAGATAAGAAATCAAAGAGCAATCTTCTCAGGACAGAACTTGAAAAGAAATATCTAAATTTTCATAACTTTTATGATAATTGCATATGTTTCAAATACTGAAAATCTATCTGGCAAACATACCTGACATTTTTTTAAAGGTCACCTAGAGTCATTAGAGTCATAAGCCTGAGTAGGTCTGATTAAAGTAATAATGAATTTTGAAATGTAGATTTACACATCATGGTAATATTATTCCTCTGTTAACAGGCTGCTGGTGTTTTTCAGCAGAATAATTGACTGTATTTCTAATTTTCTCCCAAAGGCTGAGTCAGGGGACATTTGCTATGAGGTTGTGGGGAGAAGGGGAGAAAGATTATGACCCAGTACGCTAGCACAGGCCCCACAGAATTCTGAGTCCTGCAGCTACAACACAGCCAAAGGAGGGCAGATTGAATTATCCTCACTACAGGTAGTCCTCAATGTATGACTGCAATTGAGACCAAAGTGAGACATTTGTTAAGCGGGTTTTGCTCTATTTTATGAACTGATTTACCCAGTAATGGGCAGCCAAAGTTTTTACTGCCACACTGTGGATGTGGCTTATTTTGTGGGTGTGGCTTGATGGTCATGTGACTGGGTAGGAGTGGCTTGACAGCCATGTGACCAGGTGGGAGTGGCTTGAACATTGGGAGTGGCTTAACACTGTTAAGTCCCCTCACCAGTGTCGCTCTCTAGAGTGACAATTTGCTTCACATTTCAGTGCTCTTCTTCCTGGGCGCCCCCTTCCTCAGGCTGGGTAGCTAATCAGCTGTTGAGAAAAGAGGGGGGAGGAAATGGGCCCCCTGCGACTCCTGCCGGTGCTGGTCTCCTTGCTGCTTTCCAAGGAGGAGGAGGAGGATGGGAGGGGAGATGGTCAGCTGGAGCTGGGCACACAGCTTCATTTCCACTGGTGGAACTGTGTTCCACCCCGTCCTGCCTGCTGCCCACCCTGGATTTACCCATTGGCTTCGTTTGTCAGAAGGTGGCAAAAGGCGATCATATGATCCCAGGACATTGCAACCACCATAAATTTGAGTCAGTTACCAAGCATCTGAATTTTGATGAGATGAACTATGGGGATGTTGCAATGGCTGTAAGTGGGAAAAATGGTCATAAGTTATTTTTTTCCCCAATGGTGTTGTAACTTTGAATGGTTACTAAATGAACTTTTGTAGCTTGAGGACTACCTGTATGGTATGTTGCTGAGTAGCCTGCCACATTTCATGTCCATAGATAACTGGATGGATTCTATGACAGTGGAACTCAAATAATCAACCCTGGATCAACAGATGACTACCAGAAGGACTTTTTCCCCTCCTAATAGAAGTAACTCTTGCCCATAGCTTCTGGAAATCTTCAATCACAAATACTGGATTTTTGTCATTACTTTCTATGTTTTTTCAGGGCAAAGCATTTGAGGCTGATCTAAGCAACTTCCCCAAAGCGATCTATTAATGTGTATTAATATGATCTATTAGTATGTGCAAAGTTAGTCAGAGCCACTTGGCCACATCTATAGTTAAGGTGATTTTGAATGAAAGACCTCCTTTCCTATCACCATTAGACTTAATATTGGGCCAGGTGTAACTTTGATATGCCTCTGAATGCCGATGGATTGCAGTGTGATGTTATCATACTAACTATTGAGGTCAAGATAGGATACCTAAGTCTAGTTTTGGAAATTTTCAGTCTAGGCTATTTGCCAAATCAACCAGAACTGTTTCTATCCCAAGATCTAATGTGCCGGTAATCTTTAAAAAATAAGGATCTAGATAATTCAAATAATCCATAAAATCCTGAGATCCTAATATCTTCTATCCCCAAAGTTTTTGGAATATGCCCAGGATTTCTCTAAGAGTAAGATAGGTATTTTCCAATTTAATTTAGTTGCTTATATTTGATTCGGATGCCTAAATCATAGGTTGAACAAATTGAAATGTATCTAAAAAAACCCTCAATGTTTTCTGTATCTGGATCTATTTATTCAAATACAATTTATTAGTAATATCATAGTCTTTCCAAGCTAATTCCCTAATTTTCAGTATTTCAGAATACTCTCCTAATATAGATCAGGTTGTATTTTTGTTGATTTTCCTGAAACTGTGATGTTTTCAAGGGCCTTTACTTAAATGTATACCTGACTGTCTGCTTTTTAATTTATTATTTGTGTTTTGTCGTTTTAAAATTCTTATTTTTATCTAGGAGCAGATGTGGTTACCATTATTTTGGTTATAATTTCAGTGATTGCCTTCAAGCTCAACATAGATGTTTTAATTCTGGTTTATATAGCCTGTAAGTCACCGAGAGTCATTTTATTTGTGGCAGGGTAGAAGTATTATATATCATATCTAGAATAAAGTTTTAAAATACAAATTGTGCTTCATTGAAATCCAAATTGCTATTTTATGGTTGAAACTATATTTTCATGTTCAAGTTTTTCTTTATGGAGGCAGACTGGAATTATATATCACTAAATGAAACAAATTGTTTCACTCTGGAAGAATCTTATTTGGCAAAATTAGATGGCCAGGGGCCAATCTAATTAGCATTTCATCCTAATACTGTGACATCTGGCTTATTTATGCAACATATGATAAACTCCCCAAACGTCTATACAGCTCTTGGTTTTGGGTTTTCCCAAAGTATTCTGTATACTAACTCTTCTCATGTTCAAAGTTCCCATGCATTTTTCAATTCTATTTTCAATAAGTAATACTACAACATTTACCAGATATTGGTTGTTAACCTGATCCTACGTAGCTTCTGCTCCGGTAACCTCACACTACTCACCAGAGCTTACAGACCCATCCTCGAATACAGCTCATCTGTCTGAAATCCATACCACATCTTGGACATCAACACCCTTGAAAATGTCCAAAGATACTTCACCAGAAGAGCCCTTCACTCCTCCACTCGAAACAGAATACCCTACGAAACTAGACTAACAATTCTGGGTCTAGAAAGCTTAGAGCTACAATGCCTTAAACATGATCTAAGTATTGTCCACAAGATCATATGCTGCAACATTCTGCCTGTCAATGACTACTTCAGCTTCAACCACAACAAAATAAGAGCACACAATAGATTCAAACTTAATATTAACCGCTACAAACTTAACTGTAAAAAATATGACTTTAGCAAGCGAGTTGTCGAAGCGTGGAAATCACTACCTGACTCTGTAGTGTCAACCCCTAACTCCTAACATTTTACCCTTTGACTATCCGCAATCGACATCTCCACGTTCCTAAGAGGTCAGTAAGGGGTGTGCATAAGTGCACTAGTGTGCCTTCCGTCCTCCATTCAATTGTCTCTCCTATATATCATATATCCTTTCTTCCATACCTATATCTTTTCTTCTATTCTCCATTGACATATTTTATTCTTATATCTTTTCTCCTATTCTTTCTTTGATATATTTTACTATGTGTATATTCTCTACAACCTTCATTGTGTATTGGACACAACAAAATAAATAAATAAATAAATCAATAAATCAATCAATCATACTAATTTTTTTAAAAATATATTAAAATCTTGCTTTCCTAGATGGTAATTGATTGATTTTGTCCTAGATTTAAGTTCAATTGTTAGTATTTATTACAATTCTGTCTTTTCCAAAAAAAGATTTGCAGCCTGAATGGTTCTTCAACTCAGAGATGGGCTGCTGTCAGAAGGGCTAATTGTGCGCACAATTTTTCTTCCCGCACCTGTGCAGGTAGCAAAAATATCGCACAGAGACGCATGTGCAGGTGCATTTTGGTTAGGTTTTTTGCTTCCCTGCATGCCACAGATGTAGCCATGGCTGCAGTCCTTCTTCAAACTAACAAAGAAGGGATCCTCCAACCCTGCACTTACACATCATGAAAATTAACAGAAACTGACAGAAATTGGCCTATCCGGGAAAACGAGGCATTTGCTGTCCAATGGGCATTAACCACATGGTGACATCTTTTTTTGGTGGGGGGGGGGGTGCCATTTGGGTAACTACACTAAGATGGAGTTGTATGTTACTTAAAAGTGGATGGGGATCACGGAGAATTAGCTCCAACAAAGATTCCTTTCTATAAAACTTTAAGATAGTCAGTTAGTACCTATGTTGGGATAAACAAACAAACTTGGTAACTGATTTTGAGTCCTGATTTTTCCTGTCCCAAATCCTACAGAACCTGACAAGAGTATTTCTATTTAACAGGGCTAAAAAAATGTATAACAAATAAATAAAAACATACTAAGATCCCAACTCTCACTAGTATTTATCTTTCTAGATCTGAATATAATTTATTTTTATATTTTAATAGAACCACTATTAATTGCTCTCTCTCTCATGTCCTGTTCACAAACCTGCCATGAGAGACTTGCTTGCCACCAAGGCTGTGGCATGGCAAAAGGATGAAATAGCACATCTTGGTTGCCCAGGCAACCATGTCACAAACAGCAAATTCCCCATCTCCAAATTAAAAGGTGACAGCACTGAGAACATTGCCTCTCTACGAAGCAAGGGATGCCTTTTGCAAAGAAATATTTCTCTTGGATTTCTCTACTTTACAGGCAAACATTATGGCCAAGGGAAATGCATACACTATTCAGTCAAATATTAAAGAGACATAGGTTGGATGAAAATAATGTGTGTAAGTCAAACATGCTCTCTTTTCACATTTGAGATTATGGTAGGAAAAGGAAGGTAGAGCTACTATTTCTGAAATAAAAAAAACAAAGTAGATAACTACCGTATTAGGGAGTGTTTGATTCTTTGACCTGCCCTTCTACTGGTTGTCTGGATTTTTATAGTCCAGACCCTTATTAAAGGCCATGCAAAAATTCAGGGCTGGTACCTATTGCTTCATTTTTTGTATCCTTTCCTTGTTCTTTCTAGCAACACTATAATAATATACAGCGTTCCCTCGATTTTCACGGGGGATGCGCTCCGAGACCGCCTGCGAAAGTTGAATTTCCGTGAAGAAGAGATGCGGAAGTAAATACACCATTTTTGGCTATGGACAGTATCACAAGCCATCCCTTAACACTTTAAACACCTAAATTACCATTTCCCATTCCGTTAACAACCATTTACTCACCATTATTACTGGTACTCACCATTGAATAAGACACTTAGTGATCCTGATATTTATAAACATAATTATTTTATTGACAATAATTTTTTTGTTATTTATTTGCAAAAATTATTAGTTTGACGATGACGCATGATGTCATCGGACGGAAAAAACTGTGGTATAGAAAAAAACCCGCAAAGTATTTTTTAATTAATATTTTTTTAAAAAACGTGGTATAGGCTATTCACGAAGTTCAAACCCGCAAAAATCGAGGGAACACTGTAATTCACTTTGTATTCTTCCAGCGCAACGGATAATTGCAATCTTTCTCATAATTGTGTACTAATTCCATCAATTGTGTGTACCTCAAGATAATCCTCCATCTGGAGCTCTTTAATATTTATTCAAATTTGGTTTGGAATTTCAGCAAGGAACAAAAATTAACCCCTCCCTCTCCCCTATACTATGTCTCTTATTCCATTGCCTACTGCTAGAACTTTAGCTATTACAAATAACTCTTACTAAATGCAGTATTTCATAAACAAAGAAACTCCATCTTTATTCTCTTCTGTATTCAAAATATAGTTCATACTAGCACATTCCTCTTCCTCCTGTTATCTTTCTTAATTGCATTCCTCATGCATTCCTCCCAGCCTCCTCCGTTTAACAAGATTTATGTACTCACAGCATGATTCAAAAACAGCAGAAATGACTGTAAAATAACACAGAATGCATTTGCGTGCTTGGGAGCTGAACACCTTTCATTTTAGCCCTACCACATTGAAACTCCACCCTTCTTCCCCACTGACCCCCTGATGTACCAAATACATCACTCCAGTATTTAACCCATTCCTCCCCTTAATATCTTCTACAAAAACACCTGTTCCTTATTGTTGAGTACTCTGTATATATCTGTGTAAACTGTTACCGGGGAAACTATGTAAATAGGTTGCACCTGATTGGTTAAGGCGCTGACAGCTCGTTTTGAGCGGGGAAAAAATTGTATAAATAGAGCCGGTTTTTCCCTTGCCCAGCTGAGACGCGTTCCAGCTGACAGTCACTTCTTAAAGAGCTGATAATAAAGAGAACCGTCTCGTTCACTTGCTGTCTCGAGTCACTTCACCTGGCGACGACGGAAGAACGAGCCTTCGCTTGCCGCTATGGATTCCCTGCCTGTCGGGAGAGCTCCGGAATTCTTCAACCCGGAGAAAACTACATGGGACGCATACCTCGCGAAGTTCGACGTCTTCCTCGAGGCTGCTGGTATGAGAGAAGCCGACAGCGATCGAAAGAGGGCGATTTTTTTAAATTACTGCGGCTCGGAGATGTTCAATCTCGCCCAGACATTAACCGACCCGGCTCCGGCAAATTGAATCTCCTGGGACTCCCTGAAAACGAAGCTCTCCGACCACTTCAAACCGACGAAGCCGGCGATCGTCTACAGACACCAGTTTTCCAGAATGGGACAACTGGAGGCAGAAACAATCAACCAATACGCTACGCGCCTGAGAACCGTGCTGTCAAAATGCCGGTTTGAAAACCCGGAAGCCCGCCTAATTGACACCCTCATCTTCGGGATGAGAAATTCAGCTGTCAGGAACAAGCTCCTGACCGAAGAGGAGCCTTCACTCCAAAATGTGATCAAATTGGCCCAAACCGCGGAAGTTGCTGAGGCGGCTGCAAAAGAGCTGAAACGAGCAACCAAACAGGAAGTCGTGGCTCACATCACTTCGCCTACTCGAAGAGCCAACTCTCCAAATGAAGACAGCCCGCCTACGACCCCCGAAGACGACTGCTTTCTAATCTGGCAAGACCACCTCCAACCCATGAGGCAGCCTCGTCAATTTCTTCCGTGCTCTGGTTGCCGCGGCAACCATCCACGCCACCAATGCCCCTTCCGGGATGCCGATTGCTGCCGTTGCGGCCGCCGGGGACACATAGCCGAAGCATGCCGAGCCCCCGCACCGGAGGACACATTCTCCACTCCACGAGCAACCAAATTCAACAGTCAACCGCGCGGAAACAGAGGATTCCGATCTTTCGGCCGCAACAAGCACTCCAACTATAACCGCGACTACTTACGAGGTAACCGGGACATTTCAATTAATAATACGGTAACAACCAACAAAGCCAAAATTAATATTTCTTTACTTCTAAATTCAAAACCATGCCAGATGGAACTGGACACTGGTTGTAGATATAGCATTATGCCTTGGACAAAGGTCAAACTATATATGCCTCATATTAGCAAAAATGATTTAATGCATTCTAGTTTAAGTATTAAGGATTTTCAAGGGGTACTAATTCCTGTCCTAGGTATGTTAAATGTACCAATTGTTTACAAATGTTTTAAAGGTGAACTTCCAATGCTAGTGGTGTCAGGACCAACACACTCCCTTTTAGGCTTAGAGTGGATGGGTCCCCTGGGCATAGGGATTTCAGGTATCCACAAAATAGCTCATTCTGATATTCCTGATTTTGTTAAAGAATTTCCAGACGTCTTTAGTCCAACTCTGGGTACATATACAGGGCCACCTATATCTTTCTCACTTGACCCTAAAGTGCCTCCAATCCGCCTCAAAGCACGGAGAGTTCCCTTACCATTGCTGCCTAAATTAGATATCGAATTAGACAAACTCATCCATCAAGGCATTTTAGTTCCAGTAGACCAAGCTCCATGGGAAACCCCAATTGTCACTCCCCTCAAACAAGATGACTCTTTGCGAGTCTGCGCAGACTACAAATCAACCCTAAATAGAGCCTTACAACATCATCCATACCCCATACCTGTAGTGCAACACTTACTCCACTCCCTAGGGGAAGGGAAGGTATTCGCAAAGATTGACCTTGCCCAGGCATACCAGCAGCTCCCCGTGGACGAACCTACATCATTAGCACAAACTATTGTCACCCATAGGGGGGCTTTCCGATGCACCCGATTGCAATTTGGAGTCAGTGTAGCCCCGGGAATTTTTCAGTGTTTGATGGAGCGGTTGCTAACAGGAATAGGGGGAACCATACCTTACTTTGATGACATTCTAATTTCAGGAAGCAATCAGACCCAGTTAAACTCAAGAATACGGCAAGTTCTAACCAGACTGCAGAACAAGGGCCTCAAAGTTAAACCTGGCAAATGCGTATGGGGAACCAGAAGTGTTAATTTTTTGGGTTACACAATTGATGGCGAAGGGATCCATCCCACCAGTGATAAGGTCAAGGCAATACAAGAGGCCCCAGAGCCCAAGAGTAAGTCAGAATTGCAGGCCTTTTTAGGGCTACTTAATTTCTACTCTGTTTTTTTGAGGCAGAAGGCCACAGCAGCAGAACCTCTACACCGGCTGCTTCAGAAGGAAGTTCCTTGGCAATGGGGGAAACTTGAAAGTGAAGCCTTTTCCCGAATAAAGAATCTCTTAACGTCCAAAAGCGTAGTGGTACAGTACAGTACGTTACTCCCCCTACGTCTTACGTGCGATGCTTCTCCCTATGGGGTGGGTAGTGTACTGGTTCATGTGCTGCCTAACAGTACGGAGGCCCCTATCGCATTCTTCTCCAGAACACTGTCCAGCACAGAAAGAAACTACAGTCAGCTGGACAAAGAGGCTTTAGCATTAGTATCAGGGGTAAAAAAATTCCACAACTACATTTTTGGTCGGAAATTTCAATTGGTAACCGATCACAAACCATTGTTAGGCCTTCTAGCCCCAGACAGACCAACTCCACCCTTCATGTCCCCTCGCTTGCTAAGATGGGGTATTTTTTTGTCAGGATACCAATATGAGCTAATACATAAAGGAGGGACAACCATTAACCATGCGGATGGCCTTAGCAGATGCCCCATTCCTGATTTAGTAGAAGACCCTGCCCCTTCTGCTGATGTCTTACTGATAGATTTAGCTGATAACCCCCTGACAACTGCCAAAGAAGTGGCGGAGCATACAACTAAAGACCCCACTCTCATGAAGGTTATTAATTGTGTTCTTAAGGGATGGAACAATGAAACTATGGGAACAGACATGTCTGAGTTCAAAAGTAAGAGGTTAGAACTATCCTATGTTAAAGGATGTCTATTGTGGGGTGACCGGGTCGTAATTCCAGAAAGTTTAAAGTCTAAAGTTCTGAATATGCTGCATGTGGGTCATCCAGGCATCGTAAGGATGAAGGGGCTAGCAAGGGGGCATTTCTGGTGGCCAGGATTTGATGCCGACATTGAGAGGTGGGTGTCCAAGTGTGACCCTTGTCAGGAGTCAAGGCCAAGACCTCCAAAAACAACGCCCATGGATTGGGAGCAACCCAAGGGGCCTTGGTCAAGATTACACATAGATTTCGCTGGTCCCATTGATTCAAAATACTTCTTAATTGTAGTAGATGCATATTCTAAGTGGGTCGAGATAATAGTAATGCATAACATCACCACATGTGCAACTATAAAAGCTTTACGCCATCTCTTTGCCACGCATGGCTGTCCAGATGTATTAGTTTCTGATAATGGGCCCCAATTGACAGCCAGACAGTTTGAACTCTTCCTAGACCAGTTAGGGGTAAGGCACGCCCTCATATCTCCTTTTTCGCCATGGGCGAACGGATTGGCAGAGAGATATGTTCGGGTTGCCAAGGAGGCATTAAAAAGGGCTGGCCCTGGGGAGGTGCAAGAGCATCTAGATGAATTCCTATTGGCACAACACATAACTCCAAATGCAAAAACCCACAGAAGCCCTGCAGAAATTCTTATGGGCAGGAAACTCAGGTCAACTTTGGATAGATTACACCCTATGTTTTGTACAAATAATTACATGTCTGGAAATGCTGAGAGACATATGTTTATGGGGCAATGTGTATTTGCAAGGGGTTTTGATGGAGGCCTTAAGTGGCTTAAGGGTACCGTGTTACAACAAAAAGCATCAAAAACATATTTAATATTGTTAAACGATGGCCGAGTATGGACTAGGCACATCGATCATCTAAGGAGGTGCCCAGAAACTGAGCCTAGTGTTAAAACACCGATTGTACACACAGAAAACCCAATGGTGAACGACGCAACTCCAACATTAATGGATTTAAATTTGGACTCACCGCTACGAAGCTGCTCGGCCAGCACCACGGAGCCATCTTCGTCAGCAGAGGTCGGTGATGTGCCAGCCAGCTCGACTCTGGGGGCCGGAGCTCAGCCTGGGCCCTTGGAAGCCAGAGGAGGTACCGACGAACCGACCTCCTCTTCTGCCGACGGCGAAGGACTAACTGAACTGCGCAGGTCCACAAGGAACATACAAAGACCGCACCGATTGGCTGAATACATCACATGGCTCTCTGAGTAATCTGTATGTTTTTTTTTCTAGAAAGGGAGGGGTGTTGAGTACTCTGTACAGTATATATCTGTGTAAACTGTTACCAGGGAAACTATGTAAATAGGTTGCGCCTGATTGGTTAAGGCTCGTTTTGAGCGGGAGGGAAAAATTGTATAAATAGAGCCGGTTTTTCCCTTGCCCAGCTGAGACGCGTTCCAGCTGACAGTCACTTCTTAAAGAGCTGATAATAAAGAGAACCGTCTCGTTCACTTGCTGTCTCGAGTCACTTCACTTATGTTTTTGGACCCTTCTGAATTTAGGATTGACCCAGCAAATGTCTGATTCTTCCTTGCTAGATTCTGGACTCATAGCAACATCCTGTGGCTGGCCTCCCACCTGCTCTACTACCTGTAACCTCGGGCCCACCACTAATTCATAAACACTATCTGTATCCGAGTCCTCAAGTTCTTCATCAACCTCCAACTGACCAGGAGTATGTACAACAGGTACAACATTTTGAGTTGAATGTGTTTTTGAAGTAGATGTCCTCTTCGGAGTCGGACAGAAACAAAATATGGCATAACTGTCAAACCTGCAGCCTGTGGGCCAGATGCATCACATGCTGGCCACACCCACTTTTGGTTTAGCAAAGGGGGGGACACTTGCGATATGTCACATGACGACGCGGACTTGACACCCTGAACTAAGAGATCCATATCCAGAACAACAGAAGAAGCAGAACAACAACAGTTATCTCATAAACTCTGTTAAATATTGGACAAGCTCCAAGGTAGAAAAGTTCTCACTTTATTGTAGCAATAAAACACATAAAACAAACCCAATCCATGCAAGCTAAAACAAGGAGTGTCTGTAAAAACGCTCCTACAACTCCTTTTATAACAGGTTGTCATTACTCAACAACCAATCAGTGAGGTAAGATTTCCCGCTGTTTTAGAGAGTATACATCTGGGCTCCCTGCTGTTGCTTGGGACACAACAAACTCCAATAAAATTCTTCCAATCTTTCCCTTCATGAGAGAAACACAGCTGGACTTTACATTGTGGGCACGATTCTTGCAAAAATGTTGTGACTAGATATTCTTTGGGAAACTATTCCTTATAAATAAGTGTCAGTCCTTCAGATCCTCTCCTTCTTACCTACCATTCCCTAAATCTAATAAAAGGAAATAGCAGATTTGGTTTTTTTTAGATTAGCTACTTTTCTGCAGTTTTTCAATATATCAAAAAAGCTCCAGTAAAATCCTGATTCAGTTATAGTTATTATGGAAGAATTGTTGCTTCATCTCGGAGCACCAGAGGATTTCTTCAACCAGCAGCCCAGCGGGACCCTCAGATTTAACTAAATCCAATGTATGTTCTCTGTTACTGCCTTTGCTAAATTAGGACTGCTAATAGGAAGCTCCCATGACATAGGAAAACAGTGTAAATTTCTCTGTGTACAATCACATATGACAATTATAGACCACACCCATACATGAATGCATGCATGCATACTATGTTACACACTGGCTGCATTTTGAAAAGAGGAGGTTTCCAATGGTCAAAGCAATAGAAACTGCAGTTTAATGTTTCCAAATAATGCACTTGGGGAAAAGGAATCCTCAATCGGAGTATTGTATTGGCAGATCTGTGTTAGCAAAAACTTCAGAAGAGAAGGATTTAGGGGTAGTGATTTCTGATAGTCTCAAAATGGGTGAGCAGTGCAGTCAGGCGGTAGGGAAAGCAAGTAGGATGCTTGGCTGCATAGCTAGAGGTATAACAAGCAGGAAGAGGGAGATTGTGATCCCGCTATTTAGAGCGCTGGTGAGACCACATTTGGAATACTGTGTTCAGTTCTGGAGACCTACAAAAATATATTGACAAAATTGAACGGGTCCAAAAACGGGCTACAAGAATGGTGGAAGGTCTTAAGCATAAAACGTATCAGGAAAGACTTCATGAACTCAATCTGTATAGTCTGGAGGAGACAAGGAAAAGGGGGGACATGATCAAAACATTTAAATATGTTAAAGGGTTAAATAAGGTCCAGGAGGGAAGTGTTTTTAATAGGAAAGGGAACACAAGAACAAGGGGACACAATCTGAAGTTAGTTGGGGGAAAGATCAAAAGCAACATGAGAAAATATTACTTTACTGAAAGAGTAGTAGATCCTTGGAACAAACTTCCAGCAGACGTGGTTGGTAAATCCACAGTAACTGAATTTAAACATGCCTGGGATAAACATATATCCATTGTAAGATAAAATACAGGAAATAGTATAAGGGCAGACTAGATGGACCATGAGGTCTTTTTCTGCCGTCAGTCTTCTATGTTTCTATGTTTCTATTAACATGACCCCTCATGTTAGGATTTATCATCTGCTTAGCTACAGCCCTGGTGACTATAGACTAATTTGTCTCAAGCATCATTGAAACAGATGCAAGCATACTAATATGATTAAATAAGAGTTTCCTGCCAATACTTCTAAAACAGTACAAGATCCTTAAAATGTACTGGTCTCTTTATGGATCAGATCTCCTAAGGTGCTTTTGTATAAAGGTAACAGGTAAAAAAGAACAGCACCATTCTCTGCTCCCTGTTTCCCTACATACTGCATAACTCCTACTTTCATCTAAAGGATGCCTGGCTTTTGTAAAGAGCTTTTAGCCCAATATACACTGGAAACAGCATTTACTGAACAAGAGATTGCACCCTGTGCATGGTTGAAGGCTTAACTTTAGGCTGCCATTTGGCCATGGAAGCACACTTTGGCAACAGTAATTGGCTCTACTCTGACAGCAGGCATCACATACAAAAATGTATGTCACACTGACCCAATGTCAACTTTCAAAAGAAAAACAGCTTTGCTATGTGTGGGGTGGGAGGATATCAAAATGAAGGGGACGCATAACTCTTTTTCTACTTACCTCGTTTCTACTCTACTTCACCTTTTCACTATGTTTTCAAATGAGAGCTTGGCTGTCATAAATTCTCTTTTGTCTGGAGTCTTTTTAAAAAAAAAAAATTAAATGCCCATAAGAAAAATACATGCATTTAATGTAGTTTAGTAGCCAAGGAGGTAGAAGTTAAGAGGCACTGTATAAAGACATTCACAGCAATTGCCTAATTCACTGTAAGTAGAGATAGCTGCTTTTATTAAATGAACATTTAAGAACTGAAAGCAAGGCTCCTTTCTCCTTTTTTTTGCTACAACACAATTTGTAACACAATTCTTATTTATAATAATTTTGGTCCTGTGTTGAGACATCTTCATTTTACTTTTATCAACTATGAAGTATATCAAAAGTGTTATGGTACAGTTTGTTTGCTAATCATCTTTGAATTTTTTTGATTTAATGAATATAGTTTGCGTGTTTGTGAGTTATTAACTAGAAGTAAGAATAGCATAATTATTTGGCTGTATCCATCCTTCCTTTAAAGCATTCGCCTTGACTCATAGGAATAACACACAAAAATGTATTATATTATTAGACTACTGGTCCATCCACCACTCTGGATAGCAGTAATTTGCTTGCAATAATTCTTCAAACTTCCATTCTAAAGTTTTTCGTTCAATTCTAGTTAATAATTCCAAAGATTGAACCATGGATATTCTGCAGAGAAGACATAGCACCACTAATCTATAACTTTCTTCCAATGTCACTTGCCTGGATTTGTCTCAGAATGTTTCCTCAGGTTATTCTTCGTGGCCTATTTCTTCTTTGTAGTCTGTATGATAGAGGTTGTGTTAAATCAGGAGACTG
Organism: Erythrolamprus reginae; assembly: GCF_031021105.1. NCBI lineage: Eukaryota > Metazoa > Chordata > Lepidosauria > Squamata > Dipsadidae > Erythrolamprus > Erythrolamprus reginae. The sequence goes on from NC_091951.1 coordinate 308,939,717, forward strand.
GAGACCACGGGCTAATAATCAGTTCTTTAATTAGTAGTGATAGGTAGAAGTGTTCAGCTCAACTCTCAATCTCCAACAGAGACAGCGGCATGACAGGAGGTAAGAAGAAACAAGATGAAAACTTAACTAATAAATCTAGTTTCACCAATTTTATTCATTATTCATCTCTATAGCTTTCTACCCTTGCAAAACATTCTTACTTCTACCAAAGTCAAACAGTAATACATACATTACCATTTGCTCTTTAAAGTTGTTGCCTTCTTTTATTTAAAGATCTAATCAGCTAGACCCCACTGTAATTTTGTGATCATACCTTTAACTAAAAAGACTTAGGATGAGTAACCTGAATTGCTTTGAGTGCTTCCTTCAGGCCAATAATTACATGGAGCTGTCCAGTGACAGAAAGCGAGCACATTTCCTGAATTCTTGCAGTTTGCAGATCTTCACCACAGCCCAAGCCCTACTGGCCCCACAACCCGTTTACACAGTGCCATGGGAAAGTGTGCTATAGAAGTTACAGGGCCATTGTGTGCCAGGTCCCTCCTGCATTTCATGGTGTTTTGCATTCCAGGAGAGACTACAGTGAGAAGGGGAGTCTATCAACCAATATATGGCTTCCTTCAGGACAGCCGCCATCCAATGTGAATTTCATGACCTAAGGGACTCCCTTCTAGTCCTGGTATGCAGAGTGAGGGACTTGTAGTTGCAATGTCACCTTCTGGCCAGGAAAGACATCAACCTGCACTCTGTGATTGATAAGGCATGCACATCCTAAATATCAGAGAGGTCAATGGCCAAAATTCACCGGACCTTGTAAACTGCTGCCTCTGACAGGACCGTGGCTGTCCACCATGACAATGCCATTTCCGATGACCAGATAGACGATGCCTCAAATCATCTCAGAGAGACAAATGGAATACGGAGAAAAAGCCACCTCTATTGCCTTGCCGTAGCTGCAGCGAAAATCACCTCAGATCTATTTGCTGTTTCAGAACCGCTATCTGCTGCCAATGCAGAAAAAAGGGACATCAGGCTAAGGTCTGCTTATCCACCTCACAACACGATCCCCATCCAGCCAGAAGATTCAAGAGCAGGTTCACTAAATCAAGGGAAGATTGCTTCACAATCTCCCAAGATAATGCCCACTCTGTGTTGTACATCAGCCATGCATCGTCCGATTCCAAAAAGAATATTTCTCTAACTATCCAGCGAGGCAGTTCACCTGGCAAATTGGAGTTGGACACAGACTCCTCTGAATCCATCATAGCCTGGTCCATCTTAAAAAGACTAGTGCCAAATTTAAATTGCATAGGCCTACCCGCCTGCAAAACTATTCTTTGTGATTACCAGGAAAATGACAGCCCTATACTAGGCCAGGGCAAATTACACCTAGAGAAGGGTTCCTATAAAGGCCACCACCCCTTAATCGTTGTTAAGGGAAAACTTCCCAGTTTGCTAAGGCTTGGTTGGTTCGAGGCTCTTGGGTTCAACATCACCAGCATCCACACCACTAGCACAGATGATCTCAAGGCCTTGACCTAAGAATTCTGTGGGGTTGGCTTTTTTTTCTTTTTCATTTCCAAGGATTTCTCTTCTACTTTCAGAAACTAGAAAAGATTTATGTAGATAAACTTCTTTGGGCCATTAGATATGCTGGAAAAAGCCCAGAAAAGGATATCAGGCAATACCCCAACTTGTATGTTAGAAAAAAATTGTTTGGTTATTGTTGTGGTTAGCTCTGGCCCAGCTCCTGCCCCAAGGAATGTGGAAGTGGATGTGGGGGAGACATCTACATGCTGCAGGCCTGTTTTGCTCCCAGTAGAATCTGCCGACGAAGTCTCTTCTGACCAAGGAAGCGTGAGTGACAGGGAAGAGGGGAGTTTGGCAGAGAGCCCAGGAGGAGATCAGTCATCTGTATCATCCCTGGATTCTGAACAAGAATTAATGACACATCGATGCATGCATAGAGTGATGCATAGGAGACAACAACTGAAGGATTATTACAAGAGAAAATGAGGCCACCTGTGGTTGGGTGGGGCTGCTGTAATTGGTGCTACAGATAAAAGTTCAGCCTGGTGTTTTAGCCTCATGGCAGTTTATCTGATTCATTGTTTCGTCAAAGATCGTGGTTTTTGCTGTTCAGGATTATGCATGTGGACTCTCTGGACTTTAGAATTGGACTCAATTTCCCAGTTATTGGATGAGCAATTGGACTGTATTTAACCTGTGCCTTGTGTGTACCAGAAAATCTCTTTGACATTTAAAAAGGGAGCTGTTTCTATTTTTCTGTTTATAAAAATTTTGGGGTTTTCCTTTTATCGTATGGTGTGTGTCTTCCTGGACTAATTACCCTGTAATTACGGGCGGTTGAGACACGCCGGAAGAACAGTTATCAAATTGGAAGAACAGAAACATAGCTCCTGTATTTTTTGAGCCAGTCTTCTATCCCAGTATTCTCCACCTGAAAACCTGACTAATCCAAGTGTAATTTAAAAGTCTATAGCAGTGATGGCGAACCTATGGCACATGTGCCACATGTGCCACATGGAGCCATATATGCTGGCGTGTGAGCTGTTGCCGTAGCTCCAATGTGCATGTATATGCTGGCCAGCTGATTTTTGGCTTGCACAGAGGCTCTGGGAGGGCATTTTTGGCTTCCAGGGAGCCTCCGGTGATGGGAGAGGGCACTTTTACCCTCCCTGTCACCAAGCCTTTGGAGCCTGGAGAGGGTGAAACATGAGCCTACTGGGCCCAACAGAAGATGGGAAACAGGCCATTACTGGCCTCCGGGGGGGGGGGAAGCTGTTTTCACCCTTCCCTGGCATTGAATTATGAGTGTGGGCACTCATGCATGTGTGATAGCATGCTCCTACACTCTTTCGGCACCTGAGGAAGAAAAGGTTCACTGGTCTGTAGGAAGGGAAATTTGAACTTTAAAATTAAGAATTAGCTGGAAGTGGAGCAAGGAACCACACAAATTAGCTGGCCACTTGCTCCTTGGCTTCTGTATAGGTAATCCTTGACTTATAACTGAGTCCAAAATTTTTGTTGCTAAGCAAGACGATTGTTAATTGAGTTTTGTCCCATTTTATGACTGGCCACAGTTGTTAAGCTAGGAACATGGTTATTTGCTTGTCAGGAAGTAGCAAAAGTCGATTACATGGCCCCAGGACACTGTAACTGTCATTAATACATGCCAGTTGCCCAGTGCCCAAATTTTGATCATGTGACCATGAGTAGGCTAAAACAGTTGTAACTGTGAAAAATAGTCATAAAGTCCTTTTTGTCAATGCCATTGTAACTTTGAATGTCACTAAATGTATGGTTCTAAGTAGAGTGCCTCTGATGCATTTCTATTAAATTGCAATTGTTTCTAAATTAGCAACAATTGTATACAACAGAGTTTTCTGAAAATTTATATTTGATTTTTTTTCAGGGCTTTGTTCTTTTTTACAGTCATTAAATAATCACCATTTTACCCCTTAACAAAAAAAGAGAAAACGTCTTATTCGTGCCTATGTAGTAACGCCACCCTGGGTTGGTGTGTCAGAAGAATTACAAACCAATTGTATGAAGACTCTTCCTTTTTTGCATCTCTGTTTTGCAAATAAAAAAAAAAATAAAGAGGCTAAAGCTGGGTAATCTAATTTGCTTCTGGGCAAATTCAAAGTGCTAATAAATATTTATTTAAGCCCCAAAAGGCTTGGATCTGAACCAGTTAATAGAGTGCCTTCAGCTGCCTGATCAAAACTGTTCAGTAAAGTCATCTGGAGAATTTGGTCACAGCTGTCACACATCATCAGATGGAGGTTTAGTTTACTGCAGTGATTCCTTATTTAGATAAGTGGACTGATAACTTGGGTTTTCTTTAAGATGGTCATTAACATTATACAGTATTTTGTTTCCAGGCTGTCAACTGATGTTTTAATTGTTTTTAAATATTTTTATTGTGATAAATTAATCTGTCATATAAACATGTGTCACAATTAAAGTTTGCTTAATTTTGATCATATGCCCATGGGCTTTTAGCTGAAATGGCTATAAGTGTGAGGACCAGTAATAAGTTACTTTTTTCCAACATATATAAAATATTAGAAAAAAGTGACTTATGACTGGTCTTCAACTTATAGCCATTGCAGCGGGCTTATGATCAAATTTTAGCCACTTGACAATTATCATATATTTAAACAGTAGCATCATCCTGGGGTCGTGTGATCATCGTTTGGACCTTTGTATCTGGCTTCTGACAAGTAAAGTCAATGATAAAAATTGCTTAATATGTGATCCACTTAACTAGGGTAATTTACTTAACAACCATGGGAAAATTAGTCATAAAATTGGATGCAACTCACTTACCAACACCTTACTTAGCAATTAAAATTCTGGTCCCAATTGTGTCATAAGTGGAGGACTACCTATAATAAAAAGGTGTACTAAACATATTGTTAATATATTCCATTTTTTTTAAAAAAAAATCTAACAATTAATTTTATTGCTTGGTAAAACTAACATGCCAAAATAATAAACAGGACTGTCATAATATTGACAGCTTGAGACAAAGGGAAAAATTGAAACTCTCTGGGGAAAAAATATTTTGAAACCTGTCCCCAAAACTTTCTACATTCTGAAAGTTGAGTTATCTCAGCATTTCTACCAGCCCTTCTTACAATAGCTGGCTGCTTTCACTTTATTTGAGAGGCTTGAAGAAATCTGATGGTTCTTTATTTATTTATAGCTTGTGCTCACGTTTATGCAAATAAGGAACAAATCCAGTGGCAAGCTTAAAAAAAAAAACCCAGGGAGATCTGACTGACTGAATGCACAAAAGAGCAATTGCACATCTTTTAATGCATTCTCTTAAGGAGGGGAAAAGAAACAACAATCACAAGGAAAAAACTTTGCAATACAATTGCCTTGAAAAGGCAACAAATATTTCTCACAAAATAAATACTGTCCATTCTTGTCAGCTTTTTTCCCACCTTCTTTGTGTTCCAAGAAATTGCCAGTAATGAAAACAGAGCAGAGCCAATCAAATTGTTGTGTATACTACTGCACTGTGGAAACGGGAAACCCTGCATTTCAAGTAAGTGTTATGCATTATTCATAGCCTATGCATGTTTATGTAAATTAACAAAGGCGGAAGTGTATAGTGAAGCAGTATTAGTAGGTGAAATAATGAGGGGGAGAAGTACCATGCTTAAAATGTATGTTAACAAAGATGCTGTCCTTAACCTACTTCATTAACATACACACGCACGCACATACATATATGTATTCAAGAGGGTACATCCTATGGGGAAAAAAATGAAATGCATGATCTTTTACTCAAGAAACTTGCATTTTTCATCCTTTTCCCAGATTACAGCTATAGCATAAATCTTTATAAACAGTAAGAAAAGAAAGGTGTGTATGCATCAATATCATTGTCAAATATATGACACCCTAAAATAGTAGAGTGCCTCTAAACTGTGATCAAAATAAAAGGGGGGCATTGGATTTTGGGATGTATTTAAAAAAGAGGTAAACTTATATCTTGGCAGAATCACTAGACAAGGTGTAATTCAAACCCCATCCCAGCCACCCCCAAACAGAATGATTTGGGTTAAGATAATTACTCTACAGACACAAAGAAAAGCTGTTTTCTCTTCCTGTCTATCTCTTTCTTTCCACAGCCAGTGATAGGAGGAGTAAGGAGGAGAAAGGGGAGGAGAAGAAAGACTTGATTGTAATGCTCATTTGCAGGAGATCTGTGCTTTGGAATTGAATGTGTGGCCTTCTGCAGCTTACTGACATACAGTATAATTTTGTGCATGTTTACTATGCATACTGCATTATGATTTGATAGAGAAAAACAAGGTTCTTTAGCTGTCTCCTTCCTCTTGCTTTAAATTTGTTTGAAGCTTAGCATTCAAAAGCCTCTCGGGTTTTTCACTCAAATTAAATACAACAATCTTCCAAAATGCAACTGTAGATATGTGTATAATTTACGTGTTTAAATATTATTTTTGGCTTGACTCCCTACTAAATTCATTGTATCTCTGTGTGCAATATGGGAGAAGCAGATTGAGAAAACATAATACTGAAATGTATTTTCAGCAAAAGAAGATTTTGCACTGCATCTGAATATTTTCAGGAGTAGATTTGATTGAGCCTATAGGTTATCCAAGCATTTGGGTTTTTCTTTTTTTATATTTGATATGTATGGATCTGATGCCTGCTAGAACCAGAGTGGGGTTTTTTTATTTTTTAAAAGGGATAAAATAGCTGTTATAAAACATTGTTTGAGACTTTCCAGAATTTGGTATTAACATTTATTGTTTCTAGAATTAATATGAATATCAAAATTGAATGTAAAGGAGTTGTGATTCAGCCTGAGGCTCCTCAGGGACCGGCTGCATCTCTGCCGGATCCATCCCCAGAGGAGGAGGACAGTGAACAGGAGGGGGAGGATCAGGCAGACGGGGGAGAGGAACGTCAGGAAGAGGAGGAGGGAGAGCAGCCTGAGACCCCCAGGGGGGGGCTCTCCCCAGCTAGTAGCCTGGATTCATTGGATGAAGACGCACAGGCTATAATAGACATGAGGCAGCAACGTGCAGCTCAAAGACGGGGCCAATTAGAAAGGTATTTCCATCCCTGAATTGGCAACAGCTGGGTTTGGGTGTGGTTCTCCTCAGCAGGGTTGAAAAGGCAGGCCCGCCCTTACAGTCTTGTGGAGAGTTATTAACTAGGAGTCCTGTGACCTTGCTTCGATTCTCGGCGTCTCTGATCTTGGCTTGTGGCCTAGAAGTCTGGAAGACTTGGGGGAGGCGTGGGTTTTATTATCTCCAGCGTTGTTTTTGCCAGCAAGAATCCTGTTTTATTGCCTGGCCTTCGTGAAACCTCTGTGAAGCTTCATAGTGTTCCTGTCTGTAAGAACAGTTTTTGTTACCTGTGTTTGCTTTGAATTATATAAACTGCCTTTGCTTTTTACCAGTGTGTCTGGATACTCTTTTTGGTTGGTGTTGGTGTCTGGGGGGACCGAGACAGAACAAAAGGTACCTACCAGAAGGTACTACACCTTTTGCCGTATTCTCCTTGTGTTGCCATTTTAATAGTAAGATTCCAATTGCTACTGAATACAGTCCTACAAACTTCTGCATTTCCTTAAACACTGTATTCTTGCCAAGCTGGTGGATGGGTAGCGGGGTGGGCTACTGCCTGGATGAGGGGAACGCAGTGGGGTAGAGAAAATGGAGCTCCACCCCAGAGCACCCAATTTGCACTGAAAGATGTTGAAAGAAAATGCAGGGCGTCCTGCATAAGCTACACCCAGAGTGTGGTAGTAAAAATTTTGGTAGCCCTTCGCTGATGGGTAGTGTCCTTTTGCAAAAATAAGAAATGGATATCATATGATAACAGAATATTAATATAGATGTGGGACATTTAAAATAATTTGACTACTCCTTCAGCAGAACTATCTTTTCAACTCCCATTCCCCTCTAATCAATTACACTTACTCAAATTTACTCCCAATTTTGCTTGCCATTATTTGATAAGGAATGGTTAGGTGATTATAGTAACTAAATGCAAAACAATAGATGCCAGATAGGTATCATAAGTGGGAGTGGCAAATTTCCTGCCAATATTCAAGGAGAAAAGAACTGAAAACAACTGAACAACTTGGTGCTACTGAAAAGACCTTAGAATAATTATTTTTGTTTTTCTTCCTTTGTTTTTCTTCCTCCATATTAAAAGATATAAAGTTTGTATTACAGCAACACTTTCATCGATATACCCCTCACTTTCTACCTCTCAAGGATGCTACGGAATATATGATCACATTTCCTGTTTTGATGTTGTTGACATTCTCCAAGAACCAGGGTCAACCTATCCCTTTTTAATATGCATACAAAAAGGGAGGGCCTTCAAGAGCCCAGTTGACCTGATATCTTGATGCTGTTGACCCTTCTCATCTCTACAGAAGCCACTGATCAAGAATACTGTCATCTCTTTGTTCTTTACTAAAGATTACCAAAAAGAAACATTCTAAGAATGGCCATGGTGCAGCCCTGAAGCAGGCCATCATTATCTGGAACACCCAAAATAAACTTTTGCTTTGGATCAAGCCAGTCCAAGAATAACTGCATTGGCACAAACAGGAAAACATTTGGGTTTTCACATCCTTAGTATGTGGGCATTTTTGATTGATCATGCTCAAGAAAGCAGCTATATGGTGAGAACATGCACATGGTGTTTAAATTCTAGAAGTATCCATGAAACAAAAAAGGTTGATCATCCTGAGGGAAAATTACAGGTTATATTTTTCCCATCATTCATATTCTATCTACTCTGCTCTCATTATCTACTTTTTAGTCAATAGACTAACCAATATGATGAGTTTTACTGTATATTTAACAAGTTTGATAAGTCTTCAGCTTTCAGTTATTCTCAACAGGTTAAAACCTTACGCGATTGTGTGCAAAGCTAGGCAAAGTTGGCCCTGATCATGACTAATTTATATCATACAAGTAAGTGTCCCATTCAAAACATGCAACTAGTAAGCATGCTATTTAATTCTCTTATGCGAATTGGTACGATACTGCAAATTTAGATACTATGAGGATAATTTTTGTACATCTGCTGATGTGCTAGGTCAGGGGTCGGCAACCTTAAAAAGTCAAAGAGCCATTTGGATGTGTTTCTCAGAGAAAATAAAAACACCCAGAGCCACAAAACTGGCTGGCTGTGGCAAGCATGGGGAGACCCTCCTCAAAGCGCAAAGGCACACGTGGAGGGTGGGTAGCATGTTGCTGCTCACTTAAGGAGGATCTTTGGATGCAAGGAGGGCATGACCTCAAGCCCAAAGTGACAGGAAGTGAAGGCTGCCTTACCTGCCAATGTGGCATGAAGGCAGCTACAGGGCTGCTTCTCTGCTGCCCTAAGGTTCTGGTGTTCACCTTGCTATGGGCCTCCACCCCACATGAGAGGGGAAGGAGGCTCACTGGAGTGAAGGCAGCCTTCACTTCCTGCCACTTCAGGCTGGACCCCACTCCGCTCGGCTGAAGAGCTGTGGGGATGGAATTGGACATGGCAAGGCAATGGCTAGATCCTTAGGGAAGGAGAGAAGCCATATCCAAAGACCATCTAAAGGGAAATACTTAATGACGGAAGTCAAAATAAGAGAGTGAAAACTACTGATAGTTAACATATATGCCCCCAACAAAAGACAGAAAGAGTTCTATAGACAAATACACAAAAACTGATTTAACTGTTGTTCATAAAATCATGCATCATAATGTACACCCTATCAGTGACTACTTCACCTTTAACAACAATACAAGAGCACGTAATAGATACAAAGTGAATGTAAATCGCTCCAAACTTGACTGCAGAAAATACGATTTCAGCAATAGAGTGGTCACCTCCTGGAACTCATTACCTGACTCTGTTGTTGCTTCCTCCAACTCCAAAATCTTCAACCTTACATTATCTACAATTGGCCTTTCCCCTTTTCTAAGAGGTCTGTAAGGGGTGTGCATAAGTGCACTTATGTGCCTAATGTCCCTGTCCTACTGTCTTATTATCCTTTCTATTACTACGTTCTACTTATGTTATGTTAATATGTACTATAATACTATACTTGTTTGACAAATAAATAAATAAATAATAAAATAAATAAATTTGTGACAACAGAACACCAGAGGATAAGGGGACTACAACAGAGTAGTAGACTCCCCAAAAGGTTATACAACAGAAAAAGGGAAATGTACAAAAAGAGACCCATTGCTAAACACATTTAAGGACATGGTAGAAGAATTAAAACTGATAGACCTATGGAGAATTCTACATCTCAGAGATAAACAATGCACATTTTATTCAATACCTCATAACTCATATTCTAGAATTGACATGGCATGGGTAAGCAATGAACTAAATCAAAACATAGAAGCTGTAGAAATAACAACAAATGTATGGGCAGACCACAATCTTTTGATTGTGGTCAGGAAAGGAACCAAAAACAAAAACAGAAAGTGGTCACTAAATATATACTTGTTGCAGAAAAAGGAATATGACCAAACAACCAGAAAGAAAATAAATCTATTTTTAAAGGAAAACCAGAAACAACCAATGATGCTACAAAATCTATGGGACACACTAAAAGCCTATATCAGAGGAACCACCACAGCTTATACAGCTGAAAAAACAAAACAAAGAAAAGTGGCAGCGATATAACAAAATGATGGAAGATATAAAACAATTGGAATATAAACTCCAAAAATCTCCAAAAGATGATAAAATATATGAAACTTTAACTGCATTTAAGCACAGGCTAAACTTAATGGACCAGCAAGAATATATCAAAAATATTAGGTTAACAAAACAGACATGTTTTGAAAGTGCAGATAAGCTTGGCAGGTAGCTGGCACATGAGATCAAAAAATGAAAAGAAAATAGGGTGATACACCAATTAATAGACAAGGAAGGGGAACCACACCACAATGAGGAGAAATTAAAGGAAATTGCCGTAGAATATTACAAGAAGCTCAAGATCAGATAGAATTCAATAAAATAGACAGAAGTAAATATGCCAGAACTAGAAGAAGAGGATAAGACAATGCTAAATAGAGAGGTCACGTTATTGGAATTCCATGACACAATTAAAAGACAAAAAAGAAACAAATCACTATGGATTGATGAATTTTCTGGAGAATTTTATAAAAATCTTGGAGATACACTACAACACTTACAATGGAAATTGTATAATGAAGCACTTCTGAAAGCAAGAATGCCTGAATCGTGGAGGGAGACATACATTATCTTGATTATGAAAGAAGGTGCCAATGTAAGCCAAATTTGAGACTGTAGGCCAATTTCTTTGTTGAACGCTGATTGCAAAATCTGGACCAAAATTGATTTTTACCAATGCGGCATATCAGAACCAATATGAGAACAATATTGAATATAATTGAATACTATGAAGCACATCCAGAAAGGCAAGCTGCACTAAAAAGGCATACGAAAACATACATTGGCAATATATGATAGAATTAATTAAATAGATGAAATTTGGCAATAAATTTGAACAAATAGTCGAAACAATATACACCTCCGAGAAAGGCAGGTTAATTATAAATGGGGAAATGACCAAATCATTTCATATTCTTAAAGGTGTCAAAAAGGGAACACTAAGAAAATAGAAGACAATGGAGAGTCTGCAGGGTTAAAAATTAACAAGCAAAAAACTAAATTTCTGAGTAAGAATATAACATCAAAACAAAATGAAGAATTGGAAAAAAGCTTAAACCTGCAAAGCATTAAAAAAATTAAATATCTGGGCATAAATTTAACCAATAGATATTCATCTATCAAAGAAGATAATTATACAAAATTGGTAAACAAAATAAAAATCGAATTAGAAAAATTGGGAAATGTACAATTATCACTGTTAGGCAATAATATCGGCAATCAAGATGAGCATCCTTCCAAAATTTCTATTTCTCTTTCAAACCATACCCTCCTTGCCTTTTGCAAACTCCTTAAAACCCACCTCTGTCGCCAGACAAGGGGAAATTGATTCCCCTGGGCCATTTCCGTTTTACGTATGATTTGTATCAGATATTTAATTGTTTTTTATATTAAGGGTTTAAAATTGTTTTAATAATTGGATTTGTACTGTTTTGTTGTTGTGAGACGCTTCGAGTCTCCGGAGAGGGGCGGCAAACAAATCTAATAAAAAAATAAAAAATAAATTAAAAAAAAATACCAATCAAACTAGAAATGAAGTTCTTCACAAATTTGAATAAAATCATCTCTAAATTTATATGGCATATCTATATTTATATGGCAAGGCAAAAAGCCTATAATTAACTTAACTAATCTTCAAATAGAGGTGGCTTTGGACTACCTGACTGGAAGTTATATTACAAAGCAAGCCTTCTTCACCTGGATAAGAGATTGGATAAATTTAAGAAATAAATGTATACTACAATTAGAAAGTCATAATTTAGAGAAAGAATGGCATGCTTATTTATGGGACATTGGCAATAAACCACAGAAATATTTTAACCAACACCTAATCAGAGACTCCCTATTGAATACATGGCAAGAAATTAAAAAAAACCCACTATTTAATTCCTAATTGGCTCTCAACCATAGAAGCCCTTATATATCCAAATACAATAGATATGACCAAAACAGTCAAATGTAAAGAAATATTAGACCCATTGGGAAAACTAAAAAGCAGGGAAGAATTAGCAGAACAAGGTATAAAAATTGATTGGTGGCCCTATTTGCAAATGCAATCAAGATATTTATTTATTTGTTTATTTATTTATTTATTTATTTAATTTATTAGGTTTGTATGCCGCCACTCTCCGAAGACTGGTGATTGCAATATAGAGCATCTATGGCCCCTTTTCCATTGCTGAGTTAAAACGAGATCCTCAGGAAAAGCCCTAAGACCCCTCTGAACCCAATCAGGTCCCACCAATCAGACATTGACTGGAGAAAAGAATACCATCTTTGCTATGGATTAGCCAATTTAAAAAAAAATACAAAACTTCAAAGAGAGTCAATATTAAGGAAATGGGCTAGTAAAAGAGAGTATACTGTAGATATATCCCAAATGGTTTAAATTTGAGGATGTTAAATTCTTTTTAGGGAAAATATGTTGCTTACTCCATCCTAATATGTCTGACAATAGTGTTTAAATCTGGTTAGTGGATGGAGACAATGAATTTTTCAAGCAGCTATGGGATAAAGTAATACCCTGATGTCCTGCCTAGTTGGGCTGAAGCTAAGAACAATTGTTTTATATTCAACTATATTGCACAGTTTCTACCTTAAAATATATACATATTTTCAGAATACAGTGATACCTTGTCTTACAAACTTAATTGGTTCCGGGACAAGGTTCTTAAGGTGAAAAGTTTGTAAGACGAAACAATGTTTCCCATAGGAATCAATGGAAAAGCGATTAATGAGTGCAAGCCCAAAATTCACCCCTTTTGCCAGCCGAAGTGCCTGTTTTTGCACTGCTGGGATTCCCCTGAGACTCCCATCGGAAATCCCACCTCCGAACTTTTGTGTTTTTGCGATGCTGCAGGGGAATCCCAGCATCGTAAAAACGAGTGCTTCGCTGGCAATGGAAGTCCGGAGGTGGGGTTTCCCAACAAAGGGAGCATCAGTGAAATCGCAGCATCACAAAAACACCAAAGTCCTCGAAACCCCACCTCCGGACCTCTGTGTTTTTGTGATACTGCGATTTCACTGAGGCTCCCCTCGCTGGGAAACCCCACCTCCGGACTTCCGTTGCCAGTGAAGTGCCCGTTTTTGCACTGCTGGGATTCCCCTGCAGCATCACAAAAACACGGAACTCCGGAGGTGGGGTTTTCCATGGAGGGGAGCCTCAGGGAAATCCCAGCAGCGCAAAAACGGGTGCTTCGCTGGCAATGGAAGTCCGAAGGTGGGGCATCCCAGCAGCAGCTGTGGGTTTGTAAGGTGAAAATAGTTTGTAAGAAGAAGCAAAAAAAAATTAAACCTCAGGTTTATATCTCGAAAAGTTTGTATGACGAGGCGTTTGTAAGACGAGGTATCACTGTATATATATTCAGAAGCATGGCTAAGGGGTGAGGTGTGCATTTCCTAACTACAGTTATAGTTCTTCTTTCCACTATGCCTAACTTGTCAATGGAATTCAGAAGAAAATCCTTCTTAGAGATTTGAGAAGACGAGGCACCACTAGTCAAAACAGAGACTATACATTGGATGGATCTACTGTTTGATTTGGCATAAGCTTCATGTATTCAAAAACACCAATAAGAACAAAAGTCAGTTTGTACATTTTGATCCAGCAATCTTACGTGGCTTTCAAGCAAGCTGTATAAAATAACATTTTTTTCTCCATTTTAATTTGTTGCTAACATATCTCTATATAAGAAGCAAGGGAGGGGGGAGTGCAGTTGTCAACTGTCTTTCTAGCAATTGCAAGGATTTATTTATAGGTGTAATTTCTCAAAAGACCGTTCCATGTGTAAGAATGGAATTGCTTGAAAATGTTGGCAATTATTTTGCAAGCTGTGGTTTCTCCCTTGCATGATGCTACAGCTTATTTGCATACAGTATGATTGAAAATGAAACTCTGACACATAGGATTTCACAAATATCAAGCGGGGTGGGGGGGGGAAGCCAACTTAAAACAAATAAATGCTGCCACTTATAGATCACAGACAGTGTTGCAACTGCTAAGTATTTTGGCCGTTTGCTTTGTTAATGCACATTTATGAATATTTTATTAAAATAAATCTATCATTTTTAACTCTTGGACAACAGGCAGGAGAATATCTTGATAAATTCTACAATTGGTTGAATCAAAATGTGCCCTACAGGTGATATCTTTTGAAAACTAAAAATATGAAAAAGACTTTTTCTTTAAAGTTTATAGTGATCCCACTATATTAGAGCGCTGGTGAGACCACATTTGGAATACTGTGTTCATTTCTGGAGACCTCACCTACAAAAAGATATTGACAAAATTGAACGGGTCCAAGGACAGGCTACAAGAATGGTGGAAGGTCTTAAGCATAAAACGTATCAGGAAAGACTTAATGAACTCAATCTGTATAGTCTGGAGGACAGAAGGAAAAGGGGGGACATGATCGAAACATTTAAATATGTTAGAGGGTTAAATAAGGTTCAGGAGGGAAGTGTTTTTAATAGGAAAGTGAACACAAGAACAAGGGGACACAATCTGAAGTTAGTTGGGGGAAAGATCAAAAGCAACATAAGAAAATATTATTTTACTGAAAGAGTAGTAGATCCTTGGAACAAACTTCCAGCAGACGTGGTTGGTAAATCCACAGTAACTGAATTTAAACATGCGTGGGATAAACATATTTCCATCCTAAAATAAAAATACAGGAAATAGCATAAGGGCAGACTAGATGGACCATGAGGTCTTTTTCTGCCGTCAGTCTTCTATGTTTCTATGTTTGTTTTTCAATATGACCCCCATTGCCCATCAGAAACTTGAAAACTGCTGCAGAATCACTACACATTATACCAGTAGTGGGTTCCACTTACCTTCGCTACTAGTTCAGGAATGGGAGTGTGTGGATGTGCGCAGGCATATACAAATCTTCTGTGCATGTGCAGAGGGTTTTTGATGATGTCCGGGTGGATGGGAGGAGCCTCCCACCACTGTCACCACTGCTACCGGTTTGTTGAACCCGTGAGAAATGGTAACAAACCACCACTGCATTACACTAATTTTAGATATATTTATTCGAAATTATTCGCTAGAACTCTGTGAAATATCATCAAATATTATGTTCACATACAGTACATCACTTACAGACTTCTGAAATTATCTTACAGATATGGTAAAATGCATCAGGATTTCTGTGAGCTGAAGTACAAAAATATCTCTTATAGAGGAATAAATAACAAGGGACACAATCCTATGGTCTGTTGCATATCTCCTTCCTTTCCAGGCACCCAGAAAAAAAACTATCTACAATGTCATATCCTCATCCCAGCCACAGGCAGCCAATGAATATAAAGCTACTGTTATGTCCGTAAGAGAAAATAAAGAGAAAATCGCTGATTTGTTAAGACACGGCTTAAGTTTAGGAAGCCGGCAAAAATAAACGGTTGTCAGTTTATTCCCGCGCAAAAGATAGAGTATAAATAGGGCAACGGATTAGCCGTTGCCCTTGTTGGGATTGATTGTTGGAGAGAGCTGTTGTCCTATTATGTCTTAGTCAATAAACCTGTGGAACCCGAAGAAGTCTGCGGTGCCGTGATTTAACAGTGGCGATGAGGAGGTCGAACTCCCGCTGAAGAAACCATGAGCTCCGCCATGGCTCAAGCGCCCGCCTTCTATAACCCGGACACCAAACCTACAGTATATTCATATAGCAACTGAATGTGTCCAAGAACCAAACAAGATATGATGCCAATTGTATGAAAGTAAATAATGTGTGCAATGGTTTGTTTCTTTTTGTTCACAAATGAGTTTTCTTTTATTTTTCTGAAATGTGTCTCCCGGACAAAGGCTGTACCAGTTTTACCCAGAAGCAAATCGTTATACTGAAGCTGTTAATTTCTAAAAATAGGGGATTATAGTAGAAACATCCAGAAGATTGGTCTTCAGCACACCATCAAGGCTAGAAAATCTGTGGTAGCAATGCTCGTCCTTGTCCACTGTTTCCAGCACATGGTTATTAATACATGAAATGGATATGAATAAAGGGAGGACATTAGAACAGGAACGCTAGCAGAGGTTTGGACCAGTTTGAACCAGAAGTGACCCACTGGTGATGTCACGATGACATCACGGAAGTTATTTGGTCGGTGCCAGTCCGTGAGCACCACCATCTTTAAAAAAATGTTTTTTGTTTTTTTTTTCTGAGCATGTGCAGAAGCTGAGTTTCTGGAACTGTGCGTGCAGTCGCCATCTTGTTTTTGGCTTTTCTTTTAAAAAATCAGATTTTTCAACACTATTCATGCACTATGCATGCACAAGGCTTGCCCATAAGGCGCAAGAGGAAGCGAACCTGCAGTGAAGTAAATTAGAACCCACACTTGAATGGTAGGTATGTTTGTGTAAGGTATGTTTGTGTGTCATGCCCCTTACAGCAGTGTTTCCCAATCTTGGCAACGTGAAGATATCTGGACTTCAACTCCCAGAATTCCCCAGCCAGCGAATGCTGGCTGGGGAATTCTGGGAGTTGAAGTCCAGATATCTTCACATTGTCAAGGTTGGGAAACACTGCCTTACAGAACTCTTAGGAATGAGGTGAGGACAACAGTAGATAGTCTAACATTAAAGTTTTGGGGGTTTGGGGAAGAAACTACAGAGTCAGGTAGTATATTCCAGACACTGACCATTTAAAAAAATGTGGGAGAGCTAAGTGAAACTCACGATTACTCTGATGGACAAGATTGGTTCTTTCCTAATATATATCTGAGGACCACTTTGATGTAGTGGTTAAGGTATGAGGTTAGAAAATGCTAAACCGTGAGTTCTAGTCCTGTCTTAAGCACAAAGCCAATAGGGTGACTTTGGGTCAGTCACTTTCTCTCAGTTCTGGAAAGGAGACTGTGGCAAACCACTTCTGAAAAAGAAAATTGCAGGGATTTATCCTGGCAGTTTCTGAACATGGGCAGGAACAAAATAGTTCAAGTATGGTTGATGCTACTTACGAACTGCACCAAATAAAGATGTTCAAGGAACTTGGAGCCATCAACATCAGGTTTGGTGCAGGGGTGGTATTCATTTACCTTTCCTACCGGTTCGCAAAGTCCATTTAGTCACCGTCCGATGTTAAGATGTCACTGAAAAATGACTTATGAACTTTTTCACACTTATGACCATTACAGCATCCCCATGATCATGTGACCAAAATTCAGACACTAAGCAACTGACTTAATATTTGTGATGGATGCAGTGTCCCGGGGTCATGTATTTTCTTTTGCGAACGTCTGATAAGTGAAGTCAATGGGGAAGCCAGATTCACTTCACAAACGTTACTAACTTAACAGCAGCCATGATTCTTTTAACAATCATGGCAAGGAAGATTGCAAAATGGGAATAAAAAACCTCACCTAACAAATGTCTTGCTTAGCAGCAGAAATTTTGGTCTCCATTGTGGTCCTAAGTCAAAGACTACCTCTACTAACAGATAGCTTGGCTTGTTTAAGAACTTATCTACCATTTGGCTCATATGCAGGTTTTAACAGCATTAATTACTAACACAAACAAAAATAGAACAGAGAAAATGGACAGGAAATAGTAATAAAAGAAAAATCTAAAAGTGCTATAAGAAATAATTTCATTTCATTTTCATTTTATTGGATTTGTATGCCGCCCCTCTCCGTAGACTCGGGGCGGCTAACAACAGTAGTAAAAACAACATGCGACAATCCAATACTAAAGTAGCTAAAAACCCTTGTTATAAAACCAATCATACATACAAACATACCATACATAAATTGTAGAAGCCTAGGGGGAAAGAATATCTTAATTCCCCCATGCATGACGACAGAGGTGGGTTTTAAGAAGCTTACGAAAGGCAAGAAGGGTGGGGGCTATTCTAATCTCTGGGGGGAGTTGGTTCCAGAGGGCCGGGGCCACCACAGAGAAGGCTCTTCCCCTGGGTCCCGCTAAACGACATTGTTTAGTTGACGGGACCCGGAGAAGGCCAACTCTGTGGGACCTAATTGGTCGCTGGGATTCGTGCGGCAAAGGCGGTCCTGGAGATAACCTGGCCCGGTGCCATGAAGGGCTTTATAGGTCATAACCAACACTTTGAATTGTGACCGTAAACTGATCGGCAACCAATGCAGACTGCGGAGTTTTGGTGTGACATGGGCATATTTAGGGAAGCCCATGATTGCTCTCGCAGTTGCATTCTGCACGATCTGAAGTTTCCGAACACTTTAATAAAAAAGCAGAAAAAGAGAAAGATGTAAAGATGGTTAGAAAGATAAAAAGAAGCTTCTCTAAACTTACATCATGTCTTTCTTCTTTCTATAATTTATAGTGTGTAATCATCAATAAACTAAACCAATCCTCTGCTACCTACCATTTTCTTTGGAACAACATCTCATTCAATCTTGACCTGAAAGCACTGTTTTTCATTTAAAATGTTAAGTCATTAACATGTTCTAATGAAGTCTTTGGTAATGCCATCATTTTATTAATTTATTATTAATATGCATAAACCAAACTAAACTAATAACCAAAGACTCAAAGTACAAAATCACATTTGTTCCTGAAAATAATCTATAGCTTTCAAAAAAACAGGAAATGCTTTTGTGTCAGCCTTTTTACATCTCTATGCATCAACAAGATCCAAATTATCCATTAAATAAGTTTTTAAAAAACTTTGGTAGTTTGCATTGTACATTTTAAATATTTTTTTTAGAAGTTCTATTTTTTGTGGGGGAAAACCACTCCTTTTCAAATTCCCAGAATACATCAATTTTCATATGTAAAATCCAATAAAATTCCACATTAAGCATTAAGATTTTAGAAAAGTCAGTTTATTCAACTTTAGTATTATGTGAGCAATTAAAATTTCATTGAAAGAGCACTAATCATCAAAGTGGAATTGTCTGTTGCTTTAGGACTGAGAAAAATCACCAATATTTTGAGCAGGTCTTTTAAATGTTTGCCACATCTGTAACACATGAAAGAATTAACAGGTTTTTTGCTGATACTACAGGAACATAAGATTTGACTATGGGATTCACTTTCTTCTGTGATTTACATATCTTCTACCTTTATTTGCAAGTATAGAGAATATAAAAAGAAATCTGACATTAGATTTCATATCTTAGAATTACCAGCCTATCATGAATAATTGTTTTTTAAAAATCAGATATTTTGTTGGCTGAATCATTTCACATTAAATCAAGGATAATATGCACTAATGCAGCTTACCCAATAGATTTAGCCCTGCTTATCCTTTGTATGTGTTCTATATGTGTGTACGCGTATGTGCATGTGTGCATATGTGCATGTACAGAGACACATACACACACACAAAGCAAAATCTGGGGTTGGAATTATATACTGTACTACCAAGAAGTATAATAATAAGAAATGTACCTCAATATGGGAAATAGCCAAGCATGGGGGAGTTAAGATATTCTTTTCCCCTAGGCCATTGCAAGTTATGCATGGTATGTTTGTGTGTATGTTTGGTTTTACTATAAGGGTTTTTAGTTGTTTTATTAATTGGATTGTTACATGTTGTTTTTTAAATTATTGTTGTTAGCCATCCCGAGTCTGCGGAGAGGGGCGGCATACAAATCCAATTAATAATAATAATAATAATAATAATAATAATAATAATAATAATAAAATAGGAGCAAAGAATTGGAACAGTCCATATTTCTGATGTAGATATATTCCCCTAACTTTTCGGTGGGTTATAAATGGAGATGAGAAAGTTTCTGTTTTAGACTTGGTATGAATTCCATAATTAGCTATTTCTTGTGAAGAAACAAGCTTGAATAAATCAGAATTTTTTTTAAAAAAAATTCTGATTTTCCTTTCAAGTATTAAAAGCAGTTAAAAATAAAATATTCCTGAAAGTTTAAAAGTATAAATTAAAATTAATATTAAACTAATTAACAATATTTGTGAAATAAGCCTTATCCTCCCCTCTAGCAAATTAAGAAAAAAAAAATCTCTTCCTGAGCCATGCCAGGAATTAATCATTTGGCCTGAGAAAGTGAATTATTAATATCTTAGTGAACAGAATTAGTTTTTTGGAAAGTTTATAGTTTGGTCTCAATTACTAATCAAGTACCCAACTTTCCTTTTTTAAACCTCACACCAGGATACTAGAGCCACTTTAATGTAGCAGCCTGGTGAAGCTCTCTCACCTTCCCAAAAAAGCAGAAAAGATTGTGACATAACTAGGTCATGGAAATATAAGAATTTTCCCACTGACTTTTTCTTAAAGGTCACCCTGAGGAAATAGTCCTTCCAAAAATTATGTTTATCACACTTTGAGAATGTGCAAGATATTTTATTTTATTTTAACAGTGCAATTGGTTAACTTAAATCTTCTTGGACAACTGGAATCACTAGGCAAGTGACATAATTTAGGAACTATAAAAGTGATAGTGATGCATTCAATTCAGTGTTATTGATACTAATTGTGGTATTTTATTTATTTATTTATTTATTGGATTTGTATGCCGCCCCTCTCCGTAGACTCGGGGCGGCTAACAACAGTAGTACAAAACAGCATGGAAATCCAATACTACAACAGCTAAAAAACCCTTATTTTACTTAAGTTGGCTACAATGAGATGCAAAGCTCTTGCCCCCAAACAAAAAACCACTGAAAGTTATTCATGCAAAGTCTAAAGACAAACATATTATAGTCAGCAAAATCATCAGAAGCAATTAAAGAAACTGTAATGCTTTCCGTCTTCCTAACTAAACAAACTGCATAGACCAGTGATTTGGTTTATAATTCTTCCTCCCCCAAGACTTTGAAAGTTGGTGATATATTTCTTTCCACAGTTGGAAATAGGTATATTAATATATACAACTGCAATTTTCAGAATACTGTATAGATCTTTCTGTTGGTTGTGATGAACAGCAGACTTGAGTTTCACAAAAACACCACATATTTCCTTTTTTCTATACCTATATTTACAATTTTGTGTAGCACTGAGAGATGAACTCATTTGGGAAACTGAAAAGAGTAGTAGTAGTAGTAGTAGTAGTAGTAGTAGTAGTAGCAGTAGTAATAGTTTTGTAGTAGAAGTAGAGCAGCAGCAGGTTTTTTTAATCTTGATTTCCTACAAATGTTTGATATAAACTGGAGAGCACAATAAATGTATTTTTATTTCCTAAATCAGTCATATTAGAAAATATGGACTGTTCTTTAGAGGAGATATGTTTTGGACAAGTTTTCTATAGACTATATGACCATTATTGCCACAAGCAATAATGCAAAGGTATGTTTTAAACAGCATGGCAGAATGAATTGTGACACTAAAAACCATCCACTGCAATCAGGGTTCGCCCGAACTGGTAGTGATAGATCTGGTTTGGTAGGTGCCCGTCCGTGGGCACCACCATCTTTTTTTAAAATAAAATTTAGTTTTTCTTCTGAGCTTGCTCAGAGCCCGGGTTTCCGACACTGTGCATGTGGCTGCCATCTTGTTTTCGGCTTTTCCCCCCCCAATTTTTTTGCCACTGTGCATACACACATCCACGTGGTGTGGGAGGAAGCGAACCAGCAGCAAAGTAAGTTAGAACCCACCCTTGACTGCAATATATTATAAATAGGAGCCCATTTGTTCATTGTGTACAAAAGAGGACACAATGGAATGTGCAGGTGTTGTGTCCCTACCCTTTCCTCTTTTTTAAACTATTCACTGAAGCCAACTGTCTGCTGAGAACATTGATGGAGGCTCCTCATGATTTGTGAATCTTAGCTTCTAAACGTTTAGAGAAAAACTCCACAAATAGATATGAAAACCTTTCTTGTGCACTTTCCGCCTTTCCATATGGTTCTAAATTATCTCAAATTGGTTAGAATACATTTTAGGAATACTATAATCAGATGACTTTCAGTCTCATTCTTGTGCATTAGTTTGAACTGTAGTTCTGGGAACTTCTATAAGATTAATCATAGAGTCATTCTTTGTCAAGTGGACCTGTTGTCCACTTGACTTATTTTTGCAGCCTTATTTGAAAATAAACCACCACCGAAAGCAACATATATGATATAAAAAATGTGCTCTTTCTAATGAAATAAAAATGAAGATGATTGAAGGTGAGAAAACAGAGAGCTGTTTCATCATCTCCAATCATCTTCATTAGAAAGAACACTTTTTTTTCCTATCGCTGTTTTCTCACCTTCAACATCTTCATTTTTATTTCATTAGAAAGAGCACATTTTTCCCCTATCATATATGTTGTTTTTATGATGGTTTCTTTTCAAATAAGACTTCAATTTCACCTGGTCCACTTGACAAAGAATGACCCCATATAGAGTTCCACAAACCTTTATGTAATTTTCCCATTAATTAACATTTGGATAAGGCAAATTGGGAAAGGTTCTTGAATGTTTGAATTAATTGAATGGTACCACTGAAGGTTATATAACCAGGAGTAGAAAATAGTGACCTTAAATTGAATGTAGCTCTTAGCTCCTTTTGTGGAACTTATGTGAATGACAGCCATATGATTTCCCATGATTTCCAATAAAAACAAGTAGGCTAAATATATCCATTTTATTTAACCTTGCCAATGAAAAAGGGGTGAAGCCAAAGTAGCTTGAGATGTAGAATCTACTGAATATAACAGTATGAATGCCCAAGTAATGACTTTGAATAATTTTGCCTTTTATGGGCTAGAAAATTCAGGGGGTTGAGTACAAATATTTAATAAATCCTGTGAGTATGTGACTGAAACAACATTCAATGTTATACATTTTATACTTGATTGATATGAATTGGCTAATTCTGGTGAACTACTGGTATTAGTAACTGATTTCCCACCCCGCCCTTACACAGACAATTACTAATACAATATCTAATGTATCCAGAACTGGGACAAAGGAATGTTTACAATTAATTTACTGGTAGGTACAAATAAAAACAAAGTTGAATTTTAGATAAATGATCAGCTGAAAAGAATTACATTCCTATGGTTTTTTTAAATTCCAGCATTTGTTAATAAAGGACATTATGGCCAATGGTTAAAATAGACAGAAAAGGTTATTCAGCAGTCTCTGAAGAGCCATTAATTTTTTCCACATCTAGTCTACACACTTTTCTGCCTAGATTCAGGTGTAAGATCAGTGACTGCCACGTTTTAAGGGTTTACCTACTCCAAGCAAGCAATACTACTCTAGCTATACAGTTTTTGTGTTTTGCTTCTCACCCCAAAGAAACAAAACAGACCATACCACACCATTCAGAGTAGTAGTAGCCCTTAACAATAGCATCCCTTTGTGTCATTCTTTTTATTCCTCTGCAATTTTTTGAACACTAACACACACAAAAATAATAATCTTATTCCCATTTAATATATTATACAGGCAAGCAGGGTAGGGGGAGATTCCTGTTGAGAAAACATAACCATGGCAACAACAGAGCCAGGGAGGGAACCATTGCTACTTGTGAATTTCAATGTAATCAAGGCTACAGGGAAAAAAGGGAAGAGTTTTTTCTTTCTTTTATCCCAGAACAGACCTGTTTTTCAAGTGGAGAAGGAAAACACTTATCAGTAAGGCAGCTGGTCTGGTTCATGTTAGTGCTTTATTGTGAATCTAAAAAACAGCAGTCGAGTCATACTTAGTATTTATTAGGGAAATCCTCTCATGCATGTCACAGGATTTGGAAATGAAACATTTTTAATGCACAGGCTGGTTGGAAATTCTTGAAGCTTCTACTCCAGTTTATTTGGAGGGCAATGTTCATTTAAATGTAAATAATTTGACATCAATCTTTGCTTTAGACTGGTCCAACCACTACTTCTTGGAGTGAGGTCCTTGTCTTGGTACTCAAAAGACCAAGCACTATTCTGGGGCTGTTTTTTATGAATTTTTTAGTTTAAAATTGTAATTGGATTGGTGGGTATTGGATTTGTTATTATGTACTGTTTTTACCCTGTTGTGAGCCGCCCCGAATTTGCGGAGAGGGGCGGCATATAAATCCAATAAATCTAATCTAATCTAATCTATTCCTGCCTCAGGAAAAAAAATTTAAAAAAGTAAACTGGCTTAGCATTAAATCATGTCAGGAATCATTACAACGACATCTATCCATTTTACTTCTGGATGATGCAAAATCTGACACCAGATGTTCACAGTTCTGCATGCTAAGGATCTCAATCCACATCAATCTTTTAATACATTTACTTCTGGTGGGATAAGAAATTCTCAAAACTGTTCCACAAAATGTTAGCTTGACAAAGACTGACTGTCCCAAGATTAGTTATCATAGAGACAAAGGGATTTGAACTGGCTCTCCTTAGCTTCATTGGTATTCACTCAGATGAATACCAATGAAACCAACAGAATGGTAGAAAGAACTAGAGGCTTCTTTTGCATCTTTTTGTGCTTTTTTATTGAAGCCTTGATTAACAGCAAGTAGGACTTATTGCCTATCCCTTAACTACCAGAAGTGGAAACAAATAGTGTACAGTGATCCCTCGATTAGCACGGTCTCTATTAGCGCGAAACGCTGCAACGCGGTTTTTCAAAAAGTATTAATTAAAAAATAAGTTCTCTCTCTCTTTCTCTCCCTGTTGCTGGCGTGGTATATGAGAGAGAAAGAGAGAGGCAGAGAAAGAGAGAGGCAGAGGTCGGGCGCATTACCGGGAGGTGGAGGCGGCGTGGGGACGCTGGGTGCCGGGGACACCGAGGAGGGGGTGGACGTGGCCTCTCAGCTGCAGAGCCGAACAAGGGCGGAGGCAACGGCGGAGTCCGGCGCTGTGGCCATGCGGGGCCGCTCATCCAGGGGGGCGTGGACTGGCAAGTCGCCCTCCTTTCTCTTTCTTTCTCTCTCTTATATCACACCGGTAACAGGGGAAGAAAGAGAGAGAGCAGAGGGCACCTTGCCGGTCCACGCCCCCCTAGATGAGCGGCTCCGCATGGCCCCAGCGCCGCCCAGGCAAAGGGGAAACCCCAAGATCGCTTGCCGCTTGCCGTATTGCAGCGAAGGAGGCGAAGCAAGGCTCCAAGCTGCAATACGGCAAGCAGCAAGCGGCAAGCGATCTTGGGGTTTCCCCTTTGCCTGGGCGGCGGGAAGACCAAGGGAAGGGTCCTTCAGCCGCCCAACACCTGATCCGCTCCGCAGCGCGGCAGCAGCGAGGAGCCGAAGATGGGGTTTCCCCTTTGCCTTTACCCCATCTTCGGCTCCTCGCTGCTTCCGCGCTGCGGAGCAGATCAGCTGTTGGGCGGCTGAAGGAACCTTCCCTTGGTCTTCCCCGCCGCCCACACGCAAACTCCACCATCTGCGCATGTGCGGCCATGAAAAAAATGGCACGCATGCGTAGATGGTGTTTTTTACTTCCGCACCACTATAACGCGGAAATCGATTAGCGCGGGAGGTCTTGGAACGTAACCCCCGCGCTAATCGAGAGATCACTGTATATGTACACCAGTCTGTATGAACTAAGTATGGTTTTTAACAGAAGAATAAACAACCCGAAGCCATGAATAATGGAATCTGAAGAGCCACAATATCATATCACCCACAGGACTCATAATGGGCATGGCTAGTGATGAAATGTGTCATCATATCATGACTCAAACACTGTTACTTATGTATTTATATATATTAGGATGCGATTTGAAAGGGTGGGCTTTGCATTTTGATGTACCCACTGTTAAATCATTTTATCTCAGAGCAGATGCCACTTTCAATGGCAACAAGTCTTATCTGCTATCAGGGACAGAGCACAGCAATCATGAGCAGGACTGCCAGAATAAAGAACTAAGCCTTTCACTACTTCTTACTCTAGTAATGACCTCGGTTGAAGTAAAATAATCTGCAAGCAACATTGCCACTCTCTTCTAAGGATCACCTTGACGATCTGGGGAATAGGTATTAAGTATACTGCACATTAAGTATACTGTACAGCCTTTGAGAAATCAAGAGACAGTATATTTTGAATTCCCCACTCAATTCTTTTTTCATTGACCCTACATCAAAGTCACACCCACACACCCTTTTGGCTAACTGAAATCTAAGGCTCTAGGATGTAACAATCCTTACTCCTAGCTAACCCTGTATTTGTAACCATTACATTAAACTGACTCTTTAATTTAAGGATAACTAACAGACTCCTAATGCAGCATGCACTCTGCAGCTAAAGTAAACATCAGCATTCTACTTTGTACCAAGAAAGGTCTATAAGACCAGTTTCGTTTCAAACACATGCTGGTTGCTGGGTCAGAAGTTCCGGGTATATGTGCACTCATTGATCTGTACGCCCATGCTGGGGGAATTTTTTAGAGAAGAATTAGAATAATAATTCCAGTTCTCAGAGATGGAAAGGGCTCCATTCAACTATGGTTTAGTATTTGAAGTAATCAGGTGAGTTGATCTTTTCCATTCAAGATGGTAAAGTTAATCACTCCCAAGAATTAATTTGGTGTTTTGAATTTTTCCATACACCACTCCCTCCTCCCACCAGCCTTAGATAAGCATCTTTAATTTACTGCATTTTAAAAAATCATTTATAAAAGGTAGATGACTAAATTGGCTAATTCCTGAATTTCAACTTTTGTTAATAAAAGACCACATGGCCAATAGCCAAATTGATGGAAGAAGTTATTGAGTAGTCTCTAGCGTCATTCAGCTTCTCTACTCTGGTCCATTCTCTTGCTGCAAGGGAAACAAGCCATTCTTATTTAAGAAATAAATAAGAAACAAAGAAGTACATTCTTATTTTTAAAAAACCTCAGCAAAATTCTGGAAGATTTTGATATAACTCAGGTAGTACATTCTTAAAGGGATAAGTAATTGGCTAATTTTCATTATCTTCCTAGTTTGCTTTGCTGTTCCACCATTCTCATGATTCTGATCAAATATTCTAGGACATGTAATGCTTAATGGCAAAATAAAACATCTTCATAGATTAAGAATGTTTACACATGACTGACCAGAGCAACTGATTAATAACTTTTACAGCTAGTTATGAAAATGAGATTACAATACTTGTAAAATTAACACTGCATTTCTAATTCTCTAGCCTCTGGACAATTTGCACAACAGGCAATTGAGCCATTCATAATTAACTAGCACATTTCAGTTTCCAGTTTTAATTTTCAGTGGTGCATCTTTTTGAGTCATCCATTAAAACTGTACCATTAAACAGGTACTGAGGTTTTATTTATTTGCATTATTCCCTTCTACCATTAATGGCTTGGTAAATTTTATAAAATAATTTTTTTGCTACTGCTTTCAAAACATTGAACAAGATCACTATTGCTTTTTGCAACCATTTTAATAAATCAACAACATTAATTTGCTGATATAGTATTTCTAGAAACACAAAACATATGGATAACTTCTCATTCCGTATTAGGAATCTGCAACCTAAGATATGCCATATATTTGATATAAGTATGAAGAGCCTGTGACAACTCATTTTCTTAATTACATCTAGAGCCTTCTTCCCATTCTCTGGCCTACTTTATACAACAAATATTAGTATTCAGCTTAGAGAAACTTAGACAAAAGCCGAACTTTTCACCTCTGACTTGTATTGACCATTAATGCAATTGTGGTAGTATCATTTCTATATTCTGGAACATCAGGTGTTTTTGTCAATGTCACTATATTGGAGAACTATTCCACTATTAATCTACTGTATCTATTTTTATTAGTCAACTAAACTTTTTTCTTGTATCTCTATCCTCTCCTAACTAGCAAAATATTATCTCTTTATAGAAGTCAAGCCAAAAGTTAAAACTTGGACATAACAAAACTACTCCTTGGCATGGATATAAATAATCCTGTCATTACCTTTAAATATTTGCTTTGGAGAAAACGAACAATTTAAGGCTAAATATCTATTTTTTGCAGGTATTTCAGGGACTGAAATCAGCATGTCTGCATCTTCTGAAAGCTGCAAAGATGACTTGACAAAGATTTTTTTAATTTTATTTTGCATCAAATCAGCACAAATAGCCTATCAGAGATCTATGGTGGAGTGGGTGGCTGTTATCCTGCTCTAATGAAGGGATAAGCTAAGCCTATTCGGCCAGAGGCATCTTCTAATGAAGTCATCCTTTGTGCCTGCATAGAAAAAGACATTAAGGCACCCCAAATTTTGCTTCAGAAGGATTAAATCGTGCATTAAAAGATTCTTGCCAGTCCCTGCAAACTGTTCAAAGATCTACCTACAGCAGGGGACCCCACTACTGTATTTAAGTTTGATAGTACAGTACAGAGCTGGTAGTCCAGCTGCATAGTATTTCTTTAACAAAAGAGAACTATGATACGGCTTTTGGAGAAATGAGATTCTTTTTTGGAGCCGCTTCCCCAGGCATTGAGTTCATCAGAAAAACTAGGATCCAACTTCTCGCAAGGTTGAGAAGACGAGGAAGAAAAAAACTGCTTCGAATTGCCTTCTTATGGACGGCACATCCAATAGGAGGAGAAATCCTTTCCTCATTCGGAGACCCACCTGATCCGTTGCACTTCAACTCCCATAATTGCTGGGCCGGCCTCCAGCACTTATGGGAAATGAAGTTCAACCTGTTCGGAAGATGGCAGGTTAGGCAAACTGATCTTCAGAGCTGCACATTATTCCATTCAGAGAGAATGTGTTTATTCCCTTGCAAGGTGCGCAAGTCTCCGTTGACCCAGCTTGCCCATAATCCTCGTTGGGCTACATTCCCATCTCTCGCAACCAGGAAGGCTCGAATCGGATCCGATCAGTGCTTTTTTTTCGAATTTCCAAAATGCGAATTGCTTATTGAAACCCAAGCTCCCCCCACCCTCGGAGCATCAGCGCCAAGCCGACAAAGAATCCGGGAAGCCGCTGTAGCTCGAAATCCAGTCCTGAATCGCGCGGAAGATTTTAATCTCTATATCTGCGCGCGCCAGCATCTCTCGCTATTCTATTGACTTTTTGTTTTTATTCCCGAGCTGCCAGTTGACTAATTAGAAATACAGGCGAGCCACATCAGGGCATGCGCCAAGTTAGATTAACACTAGTTGAGAAAAAGGCTCACGATACATACATTCATTTTTCTCAACTAGTGTAAATCTAAATTGGCGCATGCGCCGATATGGCTCGCCGGTATTTCTAGTCAGTCAACTGAATATATTACCAGTATACAGTATATAAATATTTCAGGGCACCGAATAAGATTCTTTACGCAGGTTCGGCTTGTAAATGACGGGAAACTGAAATAGCTCATATGGTGTTAAGCAGGCGGTGCGAGCCCGCCAAATTTTTTTATTTTGCCGTCGCTCAAATCTAAGGCTTTTTTTTTTTCTGAGTAAACTCGAAGGTTGTCCCCTCAGAAAGACGTCGCATCGCTCTCTAATATTATACGCAGCTTTCCGGAAGTGCGAGCTTAGAAAGCGACTCTTAACTTTTCTTCACTCCCGGTACGGCCTTGCGAGAAAGCCGCGGGAATTTAGATTTCAGGGCGTGCTGGGAAATCCTCGCCCTTTGGCGCAAGGCACGCCGGGAACTTGGGGGCGGAGTGATGGCGGATGTTTTCAGAGAGGGGTGGGGCGTTGCGCAGTTTCCGGGGGTGGAGGAAGGCGGTTCGTCTGAAAGGCGGCGGTTGGGCGAAGCTCGGGACCGCTGTCGTCGCTGGTCGCTGTGATGTATCACAGCAGCACTCAGAGGCGCTACTGGACTTTTCGAAGCGAGGAGGAGCTGGTTCGCAGGCGCTCTGATGCCAACCGCAAGTTCAGATGCAAAGTTGTGGCCAATGGGAAGGTAAGGGCGGTGGGGGGGGAAAGACCTAAGGGAGCCCCGGAGTTTGCTGTCCGTTGCATTTGCCTTTAGGATTGCCCGCTTTAGGATTTGTTAGAATGGTACAGGTAGCCCTTGTTTACCGACGTTAATCCGTACCGCGTAATTACACCAATTTACGCAGGCAGATGGCAGTCCCGGTCAACGCGAATCCTGTATGGTGGCTTGGATCGCGTCCCACTGTCGTGCGATTGCTACCCTGCCGGCTTCCCGGTTGCCTTTGCTGGTTGGAAAGCTGACATCACAAATCTGGGATATGATGCTTTTTATAATCGGGAGCCAGTTGCTAAGCACTGTGAATTGTGATAACTTCACTGAGGATGTAGCAGTGGTTGTAAGAGAAGTCGTTACAATGAGTGCTCATTCAGCACTACTGTAACTTTGAACGGGTGGTCATTCAAATAAATACTTTATTGTCATTGTATATACACTGCTCAAAAAATTAAAGGGAACACTTAAACCACACAATATAACTCCAAGTAAATCAAAATTCTGTGAAATCAAGCTGTCCACTTAGGAAGCAACACTGATTGACAGTTTCACATGTTGTTGTGAACATTCAACTTTGTAGAGAACAAAGTATTAAATGAGAATATTTCATTCATTTAGATCTAGGATGTGTTATTTGAGTGTTCCCTTTATTTTTTGAGCAGTATATATACACAGTATATCAATACAACGGAGTTCACATGACACCTAAAGACCAGTCCCAACACACATAACAATCCCAAAAAAAACATGCCCCACCCACCCACAAATTCCCCATCCTGAACTACCCAAACATCTACATAACAGACCAAGCAATACTGTCCAACAGCTTACTGATGGTGACCCTTTAGTTTAGTGGTTCCCAAAGTGGGCCCCACACCCCACAGGGAGGCAGTTTGATTTTTAATGGGGGCAATTGGAGCCTTGCTTAAACCTAGTTATTGGCCTTTTAGGCTTGTTCCACATGAATAGGAGTTTTTGAATAATAAGAATTATATGTCTGGGGGAGGGGATCAGGATTTTAGGGATGCCTCGGTGGGTCATGGCCAAAAAAAAGGTTGGGAACCACTACTTCAGTTCATTATTAAGTGCAAGTATAGCTCACACTTCAACGAGGACAGCCTTTATGTACTAATCCTAATTCAGTATGCTGACTGGGGAACTCGAAGTTGAAGTCCACAGATCTTAAAAGTTGCCAAGTTTGGAAAACAGTGTTACATAGATTCTGTTTTCCCTTAAGAGTAAGAGAAACTGATGTTATAGTGTACCATGTCCCCATGAACAGGTTTTGTCATACTTCTCTTGGCGGGAGTGAGACACCGTGTTATATCTGCACTATTTCACAGTTGCATTGACCACTAAGCGGATAAATAGTGTGTGTGTGTGTGTGTGTAACGTATTTTTGCTGATAATGAAAAGGAAGGGATACTAATATAGATCTATTTTGGGCTTATTTGCCTTCATCAGGTAGCCACACCATTACCAGGATTTGAACCTGGGGCTCTGCCTTGTAAAAACCACTCGACAAAAACGCAGACACACATACACATTTCTAACTGTGTTACTGATAGAGAATATTGATGCACTGCTACTGATAGGTGCACTGGTTTGATAATGAAACATCTGCAAGAAATCAACCAAACTCAGAAAGCACCAAGAACCTCTCTGTTATATGGTTTTCCAAAGTTCTTTTGTACAAATATATAAATTTATAATTCTCAATTCCTTTAGCTGCCTGGGGATAATGGGAGTGATAGTCCTGCACATGTGAACAGTACTTGGTTAGTAAAGTTCATGTATCGGATTATGTCTTAAGGGGTTCCACTTAATAGCTGCAGTCTGTGTTAGTGGATTGTGATTTCTATTTAAGATATGTATTATTCTTTCATAAGGTTCAACAGACAGACTCGTTTCTTCTTGACCAACATGAAGAACTGATAATTTGTAAATATTATGAAAAAAGATTAGCAGACTTTTGCTCTGTATTTAAGCCAGTAATGCCCAAATCTGTTGTGGTAAGTTGCTGAATATTTTACACCTATTTTTTACTTTTCTGCTTAAAGAAACCAATGTCTTGCTGGTGCTTACTTAAAATGCAACCTTTAAAGCTGATTTAAAGAAAAGCAAGTTTGATTAATGCTTGTGACAAAGAAGTATAAATTAAGCATAGAAATACAAATTAAGCACAAATCATGGTTTATATAATATCCCATAGTTTTAAAATGGCTATTTGGATGTAAATAACTAATTAATTCTTATTCCTTGTAAGTTTTAATTTTCCTTTCATTTTTCAAAATTTAATGTGGTTTACAAGGTCCCCCCCCCCATACACAGAATATTTTATTTTCTACATTCGCATTAATAATGCTGATTTGAAATGCTGAAAACATGCAGAAGTTTCCTTTTGAAGTAATTAGTACAGCCTTAAGGTTAGCTGCTCTGTGATTGGTGGCTTCATTCCCATGAAGACCCTGGTCCACCTTATTTTGTTAAGTGGGAAGAGAAAGAATAACATTATGCATCAAATGTCAGAGTAGCAGTTAGATCAATTTGTAATATTATAATATTTGTAATCTGTCATATTGTCACAGCTTCTGCTAGAGTTGTACAACACACATGCAGCAGAATGCACAAAATATCAACACTGTCAGGAAAGCTATATCCTGCCATACTAAATTCTGCTATAGGAGACCACATCTCAGCTACTTTGGGAATCAATGGTAGTGACAACCAAACAAGTCCCATAATTACGGAAAACTACAGTGAAGAATATAAGCGTATCTGAAATCATAGGCACGTAGGCTTGTATTGTTATTGTGAAGTACAGTGATCCCCCGGTTATTGCGTTCCCGACCATTGCGAACAGGGTAATTTGCGATTTTTCAACCCGGAAGTCAAAACACCATCTGCGCATGCGTGCCTTTTTTTTTTCTATGGGCACGCATGCGTAGATGGCGCCCAGCAGATCAGCTGCTGGGCGGCTTCCCTGGGTCTTCCCCCTCTTGCTGGCATCAGCGAGGAGTTTCCCCACCGCCCACGCAAACTCCTCGCTGCCGCTCGCCCGCCCTTCGCCCGCCCACGCCGTTCGCTCCCCCTCTTGCTGGCGGGAGGGCGAGAAGCCCTCCCCAGCACCCGCTCGCCCGCCCTTCGCCGCTCGCCCGCCCTTCGCCCTGGCCCGGAGCAGCCGACAGAGGTAGACGGATGATCCATCGCCGCTTCTTCCCAGCGGAGAAATTCCAGCCCCCACCTGGTCCCGCCCGATCCTCCTCCCTGAGGCAGCTCGCCCTCCCATGGCCGCTTCCTCCACCCTCCATCGCAAGCCCTCGCCACCGCAGCAACGCGCGCTGCGATCTTCAAGCCCGGCTCCTTTCGGCCCAGCATCCCGGGCCAAGCAGCTGCCTTCCGTGACTGAGCCTGGCTCGCCCGGAAGATCGTAGCGCGCGTTGGCTGCAGTGGCGAGGGAAGCCAAGCCGGCAGCAATGTCGCCGCCGCTGCAGCCAACGCGCGCTACGATCTTCCGGGCGAGCCAGGCTCAGTGACGGAAGGCAGCCGCTTAGCCCGGGATGCTGGGCCGAAAGGAGCCGGGCTTGATCCGCTGAGCCTGGCTGGCCCGGAAGATGGCAGCGCGTGTTGCCTGCGCCGGTGAGGGAAGCCAAGCCGGCCAGGCTCAGCGGATCAAGCCCGGCTCCTCTCGGCCCAGCATCCCGGGCCAAGCGGCTGCCTTCCGTCACTGAGCCTGGCTCGCCCGGAAGATCGTAGCGCACGTTGGCTGCGCTGGCGAGGGAAGCCAAGCCGGCAGCAACGTCGCCGCCGGCATGGGCGGCTTGCCAGCACCCCCCGGTCCCCCAACCCGGGTTTGGGGGGCTGCTAGGAAGCCGCCCATGCCGGCGGCGACGTTTTAAAACAGCCGCGCCGCTTTCCAATGAGTCCCGAAGACAAACGTCAAACTTCCGCGTTTGTCTTCGGGACTCATTGGAAAGCGGCGCGGCTGTTTTAAAACGTCGCCGCCGGCATGGGCGGCTTCCTAGCAGCCCCCCAAACCCGGGTTGGGGGTCCGGGGGGGTGCTGGAAAGCCGCCCATGCCGGCGGCGACGTTTTAAAACAGGAACCCCAATCTTCGGCTCCTCGCTAGCGCTGCGGGAGTAAAAACACCATCTGCGCATGCGCAGATGGTGTTTTTACTTCCGCAGCGCTACTTCGCGAAAACCCGCTCGTTGCGGGGGGTCCTGGAACGGAACCCTCGCAATGATCGGGGGATCACTGTATACTATTTTTGACTTGGAGAAGGACAGAATTACTGATCTAGTGTGCCGTTTAGAAAGGAATTTTAGTATCAGTTTTGTGCACTCTGATCTTTAATAAACAGAAAAATGATTTAGTATCTCCAAGTAGATTGGAGCAAACATGCTATTTTATTCTCCTGGCCCAATTTATATATAAAATAGATGGACTTTTCATTGTTACAGTAATAAGCTATTTCAGGGCTGCATCCTTTGTTTCATAAATTCCCTTTTTGACTATTGATTTGATTTTTTTTCTGTGTGTAGAACTGAGTGATATGTTATTTAGTTTTCTATTGGCATTTTAAAATGTGTATTGGATTTATTTATTAGGTTTATAACAAGTCATTTGAATGAATTTTCCAACTTTTTTGTACTTTTAGGGAACAGCCTGCATGTATTTCAAACGTTTTTATCTCAATAACTCAGTAATGGAATATCATCCCCGTATAATTATGTGAGTAACTCTTAACTATTTATGCTTTGATATCAGTTAAAATTGATAATGTTTATGTATTTTTGAAATTTTAACTAATAAGAGATAAGAACTATGTAGGGCTCATTCATATTCCAAGGTGAAAACTGTCTGTTTACCAGGAAAGCGTTTTTGTTATTGAAATTATTTATATTGTCTCAAGTACGTATTCTTTTGTTATAATAAAATGCTTGTGTTTTGTTTTTAAGGTTAACGTGTGCATTCTTGGCTTGTAAAGTAGATGAATTTAATGTATCTAGTGCACAATTCGTTATTAACCTCCGTGACAGCCCAGCAGGACAGGAGAAAACATTGGAACAGATCTTAGAATATGAATTACTTCTTATTCAGCAGCTGAACTTCCATCTTATAGTACATAATCCTTACAGACCATTTGAAGGGCTATTGATTGATTTGAAGGTATCTTTTTTCTTTTTTGCTTATTAAATTAAACATTAACTGCAATAAAATGTATTACATGAAACATAGGTATCAATATTGATTATGTGACTCCATCTTTATTACCTTAGATTTTCTTTGCACATCTTTGAAAACCCTTCAGTTCTGAAAAAGTAACAAAATATGGTTTTTAGAACTGAGTGCCAAAATGATGGTTGGAAATGTTGAATTGTTTGTGCTGATGTTCATATATGTTTGACAGGATTCTTAATTCATCTGTAAATAAGGATATTATCCATGTAATTATATTTCTTATGAACATCAAAGTTATGAGTTATTAGATATAGAAAAAAGTGGTTGTTGTTTGTTACAAATATCATTAAAGATAAATCTTGGATATCATAATCAGCTTCATAATCTATGGACTTTCCTTATTTTGAAAAACAAGGTACTGTAGAAGAGTTTTGGTTTGATTTTGTAAGGTCCAAATTTTGCTCACTATCAAATCAATTCATGAAAACCTTGGTATTTAATTATTCTGAAGTGATGAAAAAGACCACATAATAGATAAGCTTTTTAGTTTATTTTGTTTCATTCTATTGCTTGAAAATAGGGAATCCTTTTAGTACCTGCCTTTCATTTGAAAGTATTTGTCTTGGATATTGGCTTGGAGGAAATTGTAGCAACAAATTATTCCAAAGTATTATTGTCTGTTACTTATTTTCTAGACCCGTTATCAGCTGCTTGAAAATCCGGAGACACTGAGGAAGACAGCAGATGATTTTCTTAATCGAGTAGCTTTGACAGATGCCTGCCTTCTATTTACACCTTCTCAGATAGCTCTCACTGCTATGGTATCAAGTGCATCCAGGGCAGGATTTAATATGGAAAGGTATGCATTTTCTGAATATTTAAGCAATCACATAAATATCCTCTGTTTCTGTAGGAAAAATATAGGCTATAAAAAGGCATGAATAATGATAACTGCAGTCAGACATATACCCCAAATTCCGGGATTTGATCTAATATTTGATCTAATTGCCTGAGCACTTTATATAAGAGTTTGGCAGCAGTAAATTATTCTGGTGTATGTAGAATTTTTCTGTGGAATGATCACTTTTATAACTTTTAATAATGCTTTAGCCTATCAAAATAGGCAAGTATATATGTGGCATACACACAAACACACACACACCTACTATTCGTATCTTAATGTTATTGTTCTGCTTATTTGGATTATTGCATGTACTATAGATGGAGCTGCCCCTAAAGACCACTCACAAGTTTCAACTGTTCCAGAATATGACAATGTGCTCAGGATGGGCATTCCTAGCTTTACCCATATAATGCCTCTATTGCATGAGCTGCACTGGCTTCAAGTTTCCTCCTGGGTGAAATTTAAGATGCTGGTTATCACATGGCAGAAGCCCAAGTTAGGAGCAGGACTGCCTTTCCCTAGGGATATCAGCCTATGCTAGGTTAGATAGGTTGAGTAAGCTTCTAGTCCCTTCCCTTAAATATTGACACCTAGGTGAGCTAGGAAGAAATGCCTTTTCTGTGGCAGCCCCTGCTCCATGGAACCTTCTTCTGCCTGTAGTTTGGTAGGTCTCTATCTTCCTAACCTGTGAAGTACTGGGATAAGATGTGGTGATTGCATATTTGAAGCTTGACTTGGCGCCAGGGTTTTGTTTTTAATGCTTTTGGTTTTAATATTTTTAATATGGGTTCTTGCTTGGGAGCTATCCAGAGTTTGATATAAGACAGCTGTATAAATGTTTTACATGAAGGGGGAAAACATCTGAGTACCTTAGGATGCGGAAATACAAGAAATTAATTGTAACACAAGTTACTTTATTTTATTATTTAAATTGCTTTCATAGCATAAGTTGTATTTTAAACACTGTTAAAATATCTGCCATTGCTTATTGTGAAATGTTTAATATGATTATTCTTTTTATGATCTATAATTCTTTTTAGCTGTTGTTTGTTTATTTTTGTTAATTTTCTGATTTTTTTTAAATAGTTACTTATCAGGAACCCTAATGCTCAAAGAGAATAAAGCATCCCTTTCGCAGTTGCTGGATGGAATGAAATGTAAGTATTGATGTTGACAATGAAACAGTACCTACATATTTATTTAAAATATGCTTGATGCTTCCAAAAAGAAAAGGTGAAGAGCTTGATGTGGTTTAAGAGTTGTAAATATTTTTGATATTTCTACCTGAATAAAAGGACCCATTATTTTAGAACAAACATACCTGAAATCTTGTCTGTTTCCATCTTTCCTATTCCCCATGCGAGCATGTAGGATAGAATAGGACAGGATATTCTGTTATCAATAAAGAAGAATATTTGTAGCTCAGGGTGGAAATGAGTGGCCCTTAGTGCTCTCTGAGCTTGATTATTTTCTTACAGATGTTTCATTACCCTAACTAGGTATCATCAATGTTAGCGGCCGATGATAGTATAGAACTGAGGATGTTACCTAGATTGTGTAATGAAATTTCTGCAAGAAAACAACCAAGCTCAGAGAGTACCAGTGACCCCTTCATATCCTGTTATATAAAATGTTTGTAGCTGTATGGATTTCTGCAGTAACTATAACAGGTTTGGTTTGTCTCTTTTGATACTCAGTTTTATGTTGCCTGATTCTAGAGGGGGTTCCATTAAATATTGTGCACTGTGTAGTCCAGGAGATACTAAAATGTCAACAACTATACTAATGTTTTTTTCTTTAGGACTTACTAGATTCTGTTTCAGTTGACTTATATTTAGAAACATTGATGTATATACATACCTACTATATGTCTTAACATTTTCTCTGTGACTGTATTACTAACCACCATATTTTTTGAAATGTAAGACGCACTGATGTATAAGACACACTAAGATTTCAAAGAGGTATGTAAGGAAATAGCTTGTCCTCCCCAGGTCCCAGAAGTACTCTGCAAGCATCCCAAACTCTGTGCTGCCTGTTTTTTTTTTGCAAAAACAGCCATTTTTGTCTTTGCCAGCCACCAGGAGCACGCTGCAGGCCTTCCAAACCCTCTGTGCATTCTACTTTTCACAAAAAAAGCCCATTTGCCACCTGTTTCTTTGCAAAAATAGTGTGTGTAGAGGGTCTG
Organism: Erythrolamprus reginae; assembly: GCF_031021105.1. NCBI lineage: Eukaryota > Metazoa > Chordata > Lepidosauria > Squamata > Dipsadidae > Erythrolamprus > Erythrolamprus reginae. The sequence continues at coordinate 308,977,951 of NC_091951.1, forward strand.
GGAAGCCTGCAGAGCAGTTCTGGGGGCAGAGGGAAGGCAAAAATGCCTGTTTTTGAAAAGAATTGTCCATTTTCACCTGTTTCTTTCCAAAAATGGGGTGTGCATAGGGTCTGTGAAGCCTGCGGAGTGCTTCTGGGGGCTGGGGGAAGGCAAAAATGATCTTTTTTGGCTTGGGTGCCAAAAGGCTGTGCAATTGCGCATGGCAGATGCCCACACCAGAGATTGGTTCCTCTTGGTTTGCCCGAACCAGTAGCTACCCACTGGTGATGTCACTGAATTGGATCGGCTGGTGCTGGTCTGTGGGCACCGCTGTCTTTTTTGTTGACCTTTTTGTGAAGTTTTTACTTTTTGGAAGATTTTTCCTGTTCTGCTGCTTAAAAGAGGACGTCCGGCCTGCCCCCAGGTTTATACTGACCTTTATTCCTTCGCCCAAAGTGTAGCTGATCAGTTCCTCAGCTGTGTTTTGGGCTCATTCCCCCTACTGAGCATGCACGGAAGCAAAATTGCATGAGGGGACGCACACGCAAAACATCATGATGCGAACCGGTGGGGAAGGTATATAGAACCCACCTTTGGCCCACACTCATAATGCATTGCCCTCCCCCTGCACATGCGCACAAGCCTTACTGAAGCCTCCGGACTTCCGGTAGGGCTATTGGGCTATTTTTTATGAACTTCCAGTTGGCCTGTTTGGCCATTTTTGCTGTCTCCAGGCTTCAAGAGGCATTCCTGAAGCCTGGGGAGAGGGAAAACGGCCGAAAAGAAGGCCAAAAATCAGCTGGCCAGAGCATGCATGCGTGCTGGAGCTGGCATAGAGCAACGTCACGTGCCCTCAGATATGGCTTTACATGCCAGCATTCCATAGATTCGACATCGCTGGTATAATATTTTGAAATGAAAAATGTGCTTCAAATTATGCAGGGGTGCATATGTAACATACTAGCAGTGTCTGTCTCCATGGGAATTAGTTTAGAGATAGCTGTGAAATCCAGGGAAATAATGGAGCTATCTTAAGGTCTTGTGGACAAATATTTTGTGAATGCATTGTATGGTCCAAAGCGTCTTGTTTCTGTTTGAATCCAGTATGCCACATATTGGAGCAATATCAAAAGGAACTTTATATCAAGAGAGCCACTATTATGTTCATTTTCTTTAGTGATTATAAAGCTATTTGGCTAAATATGTTATGGCTTGAATAAATGAAAGAAAATAAATTTGATAGCACTCTTCAGATATTGAAGTATTACTTGAGAAAAGAGTCAGGACTAGCTCTCCATCATCCTAAAATGTGCACTTTAAATAACATTCTTAAACTATAAGAAGGCAGTGTTTTTTTTAAACAGTTGTAATACTTTGGAACATTTAAACAATAGAATCAATTACTTAGGCACGTGGTAGTCTCTGCTGCATGTATTCTGGTAAAGTCTATACTGAGAATAGAATTGATTCACCTTCCCTACTTTGAATATCCTCCAACATATATCTTGAAATTAGAGAATTCCTTAGTTGACATTTGATCAATTTTATTTAGAATGCAAACTGTTTTGTGACTCCAATCATTTTTAACCAGCACATTCATTTTCTTAGAATTTCTTCATCTGTTTTGGTAAGTAACATAAAAGTTCATATTTTATAATATTTTGATAAATGTTTATTGCATTTGTGTAGGTATGAAAAATCTGATTAAAAAGTATGAATTACCACATCCTGAAGAGGTTTCTGTATTAAAACAGAAGCTAGAAAAATGTCACAGTCCAGAACTTGCTCTTAATTCAAATACGTAAGTTTAAAGCTTTGTTACATTTCTTCTGTTCTAATGGCCTAATTTCTGGCTAGGATTGTCTCTATTGATGCTATTCCAGGTGTTTGTCAGTATTCCTCAGTCAGCACAATACACTGAAAGTCATTTTGTGGATTATAATGTTCCTTAGCAAAAACTTTCATGCAGCAAGATTGAATAGGGATAGGTTTATGTTATACAATAAACATAAAAAGAGAAGATGAAAGATGTTATTATAAAAGTATTAATTTGCCTCCTCTAACAACATTAGTACTTACTTACATTAGTACTTAGAACTCTTGTACTTGGAGTACACTTGTAGGTATTTTATAATGCCACATTCCTCTACGAGGTTCAAATTGTTATTTATATAAATAGGAAAAGTTTACTTTCAAATAAATTAATGGAAATTGATTAAATTTAGGTAATCTTTATTCTGCTGTGGGTTATACACTCTCAAGGTAATCTTTTGGAGGAAATTGAGAAAATGAAACAAACAGAGGAGGCAAGAAATAGAAATGGTGACAATGCTCATTCTTATACGGTGGTACCTCTACTTAAGAATGCCTCTATTTAAGAACTTTTCTAGATAAGAACCAGGTGTTCAAGATTTTTTTTGCCTCTACTTAAGAACCATTTTCTACTTAACCCAAGCCCGGAAAAAGTTCACAGAAAATTTGAGAGTTGCACGAAGGCCCAGCCAGTTTCCTGCCATTCCCCCTTTAATCCTGGCTATCTCGGGCTTTTCTGGGCTGCCAGAAGAGCCTTTAGATGGCGCTTAAGAAGGCTTTGGCAGCCCAGAGCAAACGGACCGTTTTCCTTTCTCTGGGCGCTTGGAGACGGAACAAACGACTTCGCTGTGGTGACTCCCTCACGCTGCGTCCCATACACCTGGCGTGAGGTTGCCTCCCGGAGCATCTGGGCATGAAAAGGCAAAAGGGGGTGCTTCACCCCGGCCAGATCAACTTGACTTTAGCCAAACCGAGGAGTCACCACAGTGAAGGAAAGGTGCCGGCTACAAAGTGAGCTAGCGAGAGAAGAGGGGAGCCCTTCAGCATAGGAAGAGGAAGCAGGAGCAGCAGCAGCCACCTTTCGGTCAAAGGAGCGGGAGATTCCCCCCTCCCACCCACCTGGGTTTTTCTCTCTCTGACGCAGTGTTTGGGAGGCTGCCTCGCGCCGAGTTTATGGGAGGCGTGTGCTCCTCCTCGCCACCTCAGAGTTTCTCTTTTTTTTTAAAGCTTTAAAGTTTTGAATTTTTTTGATTCTCGTCACCTTCCTTTGGCAGCGACTGTCCTCCTCTTCTTCCCTCTCCTCCTCCCACCCAAATTCCGAGCTTTTATTTCTTTCCTAATGGGTTTGCACGCATTATTTGCTTTTACATTGATTCCTATAGGAAAAATTGCTTCTACTTAAGACCTTTTCTACTTAAGAACCTGGTCACAGAATGGATTAAGTTCTTAAGTAGAGGTACCACTGTACTCCCCTTTCCCACCTTTTTTTTTGCTAAATTGGACCCCAAAAGCCTAAGATGATCTGTTACTGAAGGCTTCATAAAAGTAGTAGAAAGAAATTTCTACTAATTCTATTAATCTGAAGGTTGATATATTGAATTTATTATTTTTCCAACTTCATCATTCTTTGCATTACTTTTTCTACAGTTTATCAATGGAACACACGTATCTTAAAGAAGTAAATAAGTAAACAAAAGTATACAGTATAACTAACAAACTTTTTATTTACCTCAGAGATAAATTTTAATTTATAAAATTAAGCGATTTATATGTTAAATGTACCCTAAATGCAGAAGGAAAGTATCCCAAGCCTGCTGTGCTTTTTTGTTGTTGTTACTCTCAGTTCTTCCACCTACCTGCAGAAGGCCTCTGGATTTTCCAGAGTTCTAAATCTCTGGGACAGATAGATTCCCAGAATCACCCTCTTGTAAGAATGGCTATGGCAGAGTCATGTCTTCAAGCTCATTGCTTTATTTTTAATATAAAAATGGGATTGAATAAATTTAAGGGTGGAACATATCCTCTAACATTTATCTGCTATGTGATTTTGATAGGAAAAAAAGAAAAGGCTATGAATGTGATGAATTTATCTCGAAAAAATCTAGAATGGAGGAGGTTAGTAGATTTTATATTTCCAGATTAAATTTGTATTTAAACTCTATTATTAAATCAAAATCGCAATGTTTTTAGATGGCACCTGTATCATGTCAAAAATCACTTTTTGTTATGCCAATTATTTTTTAAACTAAGACAAATAATGTGCTATTTTGTCCCTCTTATCACAGCAAATCTCTGATCAATTGTTATTGGTTGCTTTAGTTCATAAGAAATGAAGCAAGGACTGAATTTATAAATGTCTCTGGATCATTCACTAAAATTTCCACCTGGCACGACAGAGCATTAATCTGTAATATATGCCACCATATGTTTTTTAAACCCACTTTTTAATTTGAATTGTGGTTTTAGTGTCTTTATTGTATTTTCTTTATCATGTGAGTCATCCAGAGTCACTACAATAGATGGGTAGATATACAAATATGGTAAAGAAGTAGAAATTAAATTACCATGGAATCAAAAGGGGCAGGACCAGTTCCCACATACCTTATACAGCAATTTATGGGAATATAGATGTTTATTAAGAAATGAATACCTTATTTTACCTAATAAAACAGAACTATTGATAATTATGATAAATACTATCAAATTATTAAAATAATGTTGCCTTATTTACAAAATCTAAAAGTATCAGCACTATAACTGTTAACCAGTATACACTTGTATTTTATACAGAGTTTTACATCGAACACATACCGCTCAACTAGAATATTTAAGGGAAAAACTTAGTTCTTATTTGTTCTACCTTGTCAAACTTTCTATTAAAGAAATATTAAATTCAATTTCAAAATTAGAAGTTGATACTATATTATATTTGAATTGCTGTGTAAAAATTAATTTGTATCTTTGGTTTTAAAATAAATCTGACATTAAATGCAAAACATGTTGGAAGAACATGAACTAAAGCAAATCATGGTTTAAACTAAGCAATCAGAATTTATCCCTAGTATATTATACCCATTTTAAAAAAGTGAAGTTGCTTTGCATTGAATTAAATCTTTGTACCATTCATTCTACTCTTTTTAACTCAGGTGAAATTCTTTTTATGTCCTTTTCCAGTTGGACATCTGGAAATTCTAGAACCAAATTTATGTATACTGAGATTTTTCCATCTTTAAATGCTTACAGTATTGAAGTTGTACAGTAATAACTGTAATAAAATTGAAAATGCTGATGTTAGGCTTGTCATATTTGCCTTATATAAATAAAATTTGCCTTTTGATATTTAAAAAAATCTCATATGTAATCAGGATCCTTGATAAATTAAGTGTTTTTCAAAGCTATTGTAGTTAACTCGCTCTAATAGGATACTTATTGCAACCAATCTTCATGCAGGAAAAAATGATTTAGGAGTAAATTGGGAGTTTTAATCTTTTGTAATATGTGGCTAATTTGATTTTGTTTTACTTAGGATGAATGGACAGATGATGATTTCATGGACTGATACATCTACATTCCTAATAGAAAATAAAATCTGAATAATATAGATTGGAAATAAACCCAGGCAGTATGTTGTACAACTTAACATTCAACAGTAAATTATATATTTATAATATAATAAAAAATGTTTTTACAAAGTGACTGGGATATTTGAACTTCTTTAAGTGGCATTAATGTGACTTCACAATGAACAAGGCTTTTCATTGACCATCAATCAACCAACTGTAATAACCATGTTCAGAGTAGATATGACCATAGCTACATTCAAAGGGTCTGTACAAATAACTTATAGCTCCATAATTATTTCTTTAGGAAGCACTAATCATGAAATAATCTCAGTATGATACCATGCAGTTTTGAAAATCTTAGTATATTTAAACTTTATTTTTATAAAGATACGACGTGATTAATTGCTGTTAGAAAGCCTGATATACTCCGCAGCCAAATCGGGCTGCCAAAGACAAGGGCAGTGGAAACACTACTGCTCATCTTTAAAGGCCGCCCCGAGTCTGCGGAGAGGGGCGGCATACAAATCTAATAAATTATTATTATTTATTTATTTATTTATTTATTTATTATTATTATACCATATTTTAAAAGCTACTTAACTAATCTAGTACAATCTTTGCTTGAGCAGAAAATATCAGCCATGTTTAGCAAAACCTTTTGCTAACACCCCAGACAAATATTCTTGTGTTCGAAGGGCTGCAAGTGAAATATCCTGCTTATTGTGTATTCTTTGAAAACAGCTATGGAAATGTGTCACAATATGTGAACTTTGAACTTTTTATAAGGCATATATTTATTTATTTATTAGATTTTTATGCCGCCCTTCTCCTTAGACTCAGGGCGGCTTACAACATTAGTAATAGCACTTTTTAACAGAGCCAGCATTTTGCCCCCACAATCCGCGTCCTCATTTTACCCACCTTGGAAGGATGGAAGGCTGGGTCAACCTTGAGCTGGTGATGAGATTTGAACTGCTGACCTACAGACCTACAGTCAGCTTCAGTTGCCTGCAGTACAGCACTCTGCCACCCCGGCTCTTAACTATGAATTGCTGATTTAGAGAATCAAGCTTAATCGCCAAATCAAAGGTATGTATTAACCCTAAAGTCAGTTAGTTGCATTTAATGCTGAGCATACAATTGGGGAAATAGAAGAATTAATGTATATATTTTCTAGCTTTGATCTACTGGGCATTAGCTCAGTGAAGGAGGATGAGAATGTTTTAATTAAAAATAATACCCCAATTAGAAATACTGCTGTAATTATCCAATTTACTCCCACTAGTGATTGGAAATACATTTACAGGATACATAAATATCAGCTGTACAAAGTATTTTGAGCTGATATTTAATGTTTTATTACCCACTGAACTTTTGTGGGGTTAGAATATTCTTTTACAACTGAAATACTTTTACATACTCTGTCTTGTGCATTCTGTCAGACATAATTATGAAATATAGGTCCATGCAGAATGCAGAACAGTATGATTATGTTTGGGCAGTTTAGCATAATGTAATTTGTTAGTCACAACAGATGATACATCTCTCCAAAGGGATCTGCATTTGTAGCCAAACCTCAGAATTTTTGTAACTGGAGAGGGGACTCTTCTACGTAATCTCTTTAAATTAGTTATATCCTGCTTTATATTTCAGACTATTGAAAATCAGTTTGGATTTCCCACTCTTAAGGTTTCCCAACATTTGAGGGCTAGTGGAAATATACTGCTCAAAAAAATAAAGGGAACACTCAAATAACACATCCTACAGTTGAATGAATGAAATATTCTCATTGAATACTTTGTTCTGTACAAAGTTGAATGTGCACAACAGCATGTTAAATTGATTGTCAATCAGTGTTGCTTCCCAAGTGGACAGTTTGATTTCACAGAAGTTTGATTTACTTGGAGTTATATTCTGTTATTTAAGTATTCCTTTTATTTTTTTGAGCAGTGTATTTTGAGTGTATGGTCACACTTGCAAAATTTATCTCATCCCACCCTACTGTTTGATCACCTTGGCTTGGTTTTTCCATCAAGGTAGGTAAGTGTTCAAAGAAATCATTTGATTATATTCCTTATCCCCTCATTTTTTTTTTTAAAAAAAGAATGCTTCCAATACCTATACAAAGCTCAGAAAACCAGGAATGTGGTAGGAGAATGCTTCTCCAGGATACCACTTTAAGTAAATGTAATAGGCATACATGTTGGGGGAAGTCCTAATCAGCTTGAGAGCACATCTAGTTGTTTGCACAAAGTCTTCCCTACATTTTTTCAGAAGGCTCTTTATCAGTCTAAGGCAGCAGTCCCCAAACTACAGCCCGCGGGCCGGATGCGGCCCAACGAGGTCTTTTAACCGGCCCGTGGCAAGCTCACGAGATTTTACTGGTCGATAAAATAAGCTCCCGAATCTCCTGTCAACTCACCGCGGTCGGCTGCTCAGCGAGGAGAAGGTGGAGAGGCAAGGGGGCGGGGAGGAAAGCGGGCCTGCAATTGGCCCCTTCCTTTGTCGCCTTTAGGGAGAGAAACTGTTGCTGCCCTATGGCAGAGCAGCAACAGTTCCTCTCCCTAAAGGCGAGAAAGAAATTGGCCAATTGCAGGCCCGCTTTCCTCCCCGCCCCCTTGCCTCTCCACCTCCTCCCCTCCTCCGCGGTGAGTGGACGCGAAATTCATGAAAAGGCGATTGGCAATTGAAAAACTGTCCACTGAAAGTCACAGCTAAGTGCACCATGGCTAAGTTTGTGTGTGGGGGGGAGGCGGCTGCTTGAAAACCCCTGACCTCCATCGCCTCCCCCCCACGGCACAAGGCGAGCACACCTCGCCGCTGACACAGGCGGCGGGGACTGCCCTGTCCCCCTGTCCCCCCTGCGCAAAACTACGCAGCCCCAGATCGCTCGCTTCTCCAGCCAGCAAAGCCGACTGCCCGGCTTTGCTGGCTGATGCAGGAAAGGAAAGCGTCACATTTAAAAAGCACGCCACTTTCTGGGACTGCGGCGCCGTGGTGGCCTTCAAGCGGTGCCCTTCGCGGTGCCCCACCACCCGTTTCTGCAGGAAGAGATCGGGCACTTTACCGGGAGGTGGAGGCGGCTGGGTGCCGGGGAGGACGAAGGAGTGGACGCGCCTCTCAGCTGCAGAGTGGAACGGGGGTGGAGATCAGCGTCGGAGTCCGGCGCTGGGGCCATGCGGGACCACTCATCCAGGCGCGCATGGACCGGCAAGCCTGGATGAGCGGTCCCGCATGGCCCCAGGCCCCCAACGCCAGACTCCGCCGCTGATCTCCACCCCCGTTCCGCTCTGCAGCTGAGAGGCGCGTCCACTCCTTCGCCCTCCCCGGCACCCAGCGTCCGGCCCCACGCCGCCTCCACCTCCCGGTAAAGTGCCCGATCTCTTCCTGCAGGAACGGGTGGTACGGCGCCGCGAAGGGCCGCGCTTGAAGGCCACCACGGCGCCGCAGTCCCAGAAAGTGGCGTGCTTTTTAAATGTGACGCTTTCCTTTCCTGCATCAGCCAGCAAAGCCGGGCAGTCGGCTTTGCCGGCTGGAGAAGCGAGCGATCTGGGGCTGCGTAGTTTTGCGCAGGGGGGACAGGGGGACAGGGCAGTCCCCGCCGCCTGTGTCAGCGGAGAGGTGTGCTCGCCTTGTGCCATGGGGGGGAGGCGATGGAGGTCAGGGGTTTTCAAGCAGCCGCCTCCCCCACACACAGAGATAAGGGAGAGAAAGAAAGAGAGGGACAGAGAGAAAGAAAGAGGGACAGAGAGAAAGAAAGAGAGGGACAGAGAGAAAGAAAGAAAGAGGGACAGAGAGTAAGAAAGAGAGGGACAGAGAGTAAGAAAGAGGGACAGAGAGAAAGAAAGAGAGGGACAGAGAAAGAAAGAGGGACAGAGAAAGAAAGAGGGACAGAGAGAAAGAGAGGGACAGAGAAAGAAAGAGGGACAGAGAGAAAGAGGGACAGAGAAAAAGAAAGAGGGACAGAGTGAAAGAAAGAGGGACAGAGAAAAAGAAAGGGACAGAGAGAAAGAAAGAGGGACAGAGAAAGGGAGAGAAAGAGAAAGAAAGGGAGAGAGAAAGAGGGAGAGAGAAAGAGAATGAGTGAGAGAAAGAGAAGAGAGAAAGAAAGAGAGAGGGGAGAGAGAAACATAGAAACATAGAAGTCTGACGGCAGAAAAAGACCTCATGGTCCATCTAGTCTGCCCTTATACTATTTTCTGTATTTTATCTTAGGATGAATATATGTTTATCCCAGGCATGTTTAAATTCAGTTACTGTGGATTTATCTACCACATCTGCTGGAAGTTTGTTCCAAGGATCTACTACTCTTTCAGTAAAATAATATTTTCTCATGTTGCTTTTGATCTTTCCCCCAACTAACTTTAGATTGTGTCCCCTTGCTTAGACCATTTATCTAGTAAAGCTAAATCATTTACCATATTACAGACGCCTCCAGGAATATCAACCCTATTGCACACTTTAGAGTCATCGGCAAATAGGCAAACCTTCCCTACCAAACCTTCCCCTATGTCACTCACAAATATATTAAAAAGAATAGGACCCAGAACAGATCCTTGTGGCACACCGCTTGTAACCTGACTCTGCTCAGAATACTCGCCATTAACAATAACTCTCTGATGTCTACGCTTCAGCCAGCTGCAAATCCATTGAACTATCCAGGGATTAAGTCCAATCTTCACTAATTTATCTATCAGCTCTTTATGTGGAACCGTATCAAAGAAATCAATGAGATTAGTCTGACATGATTTGCCTTCAGTAAAGCCATGCTGATTTGGGTCTAATAAGTTATTGTTTTTTAGGTGCTGATTTATCCTCTTTTTGAGTAGAGTCTCCATCATTTTAACTACAACTGATGTCAAGCTAACTGGCCTGTAGTTACCAGCTTCTTCTCTACTGCCCTTCTTGTGAATAGGCACAACGCTGGCCATTCTCCAATCCTCAGGAACTTCTCCTGTTAACAAGGATTGGTTAAACAATCCTTGTTAAGAAAGAGGGAAAGAGAGAGGGAGAGAGAAAGGAAGAGGAGAGATAGAAAGGGAGAGAGAGAGAAAGGAGGAGACAGAGAGAGGGAGAGAGAAAGAGGGAGAGATATAAAGAGTGAGTGAGAGAAAGAGAGAAGAGAGAGAAAGAGAGAAGAGAGAGAAAGAGAGAGAGGACAGAGAGAAAGAGAGAGAACTAGAAAGACAGAAGGACAGAGAGAAAGGGAGAGAGAGAGAAAGAGGAAGAATAAATATTAAATATTGTATTTGTTCCCATTTTGTTTTTTACTTTAAATAATGTATGTGCAGTGTGCATAGGGATTTGTTCACATGTTTTTTTAATAGTCCGGCCCTCCAACAGTCTGAGGGACAGTGAACTGGCCCCCTGTGTAAAAAGTTTGGGGACCCCTGGTCTAAGGCCTGCTGATGTATCACGTCTACAGTCCTAGCACTGGATATCTTACTCTTTCTATTGTTTCCTAGTCATGTATTTCATCTAAAGGTGTGAGGTAGTTTATGTTGCAAGATGGCTTAAATGTATAGAGAGAAAATATACACATATATATGTAGGGGGAAAAAATTTTGCTCATTAATGTTGTGTTCATTTACAATCTAAACATAAATTCTAAGATTTTCACAATTGTTTTAAGAACTATTTTGAAATGAATTGCATTAAAGCTTCCCTTGCTTCAGCCTTCTGGAATTGTCTTTTGTTTTTTCTGTTTTATTTGTAACTTTATTTGTAAGGAGAAGAATTTTCAAAATTCAGTAATTCAGTAGGCCATATTTTTTAGGACAACAATGGCAGCATACTAAGTAATAGGTGAATTTAAATGGCTACTACCTAGTTATCATTGGCATTTGTGGTATCTCAAGAACATAACAGCAAGTGTCAGGACAGTACCATATTTTTCAGAGTATAAGACGCACTTTAGTTTCTTGGGAGGAAAATGAGGGGCGGGGGGGTATCTGGCTACCGGGTATTCATCTGGCTAGCATCCTTAGTCTGGTCAGCTTCAGCACATTATTTTATCCCCTGGTTAGGGCTTTTAAAAAAACCTTATTTGGAAAAAGTAACAATGAAAGCCTGCAAGCCTGTAAGAGCTGGGAACATCGTTAGCACCTCATTATGGCTGGAAAAAGCTGTATTAGGAGTATAAGACACACCCAAAATTTCAGCCTCTTTTAGGGAGGGAAAAGGTGGGTCTTATACTCCAAAAAATATGGTATTTTCTATCATTCTTTCAGTAGTGATTTTTTTCCAGTCACGAATATACAAATATATGTACATATCACTAAATTCTGAATTATTAGTCAAAAATATTAAATGTATGCTATAAAACTGTTTAATGAATGCATGCATGCCTGATACAATAATCAATAAATTTACTGAATTCAAATTTACTGTTGTAAACATTTTACAAAAAGCATTGCAATTTATCTGGATACAGTCATTGGTGAAAAAAATTACTCAAAATGATAAATGGCACATAAAAAAAATAAAGGTGACAAAACCCAGTCTGCATTTTCTTTCAGCACAACTCTGAACAAGCAAAATAGAATGGTATAAAAGTGTACAGCAAAGATTTCCTTTCAAATTCTGGAAGCTTTAAATACAAAGTGGTTGAACAATTGTAAAGTGATTACAGTAATCAGGTGTATTACAGTAAAAGGTAATTTGATCCAGTTATACTTTGCTGTTGAAACAATTTATTGGCAGTTGACTGTTTTCTGAAAGACTGCTAGACTTTGGCAATTGGAGGTTTGAAATAACATTAAAGTTCAAAGAGACAGTCACAGCATTTACTTCGTGGAAGGTGATTTGTACACCAAGGCTCAGAGGTCCTGAAAATTGGTTCCAAAAGTGCAAGTGTCCTGCACAGATAGCTTAAAGCTGCTGGTACAGTCAGTCACCAACAGATCTGTTGTTTTTTGCATAGTTCACACATCACTGGAAACGTGAAACGTGTGCTATTTTTGGCAAGAGCAAGAAGAAGTGATATTGGTGAAGTTGTCAGGTTGGTCATGCTAGTTCATGCAGAAAGCTGCTACCTAGTGTTGTTAGACACTGAATACTGATTCTGCTTTTGTTGAAGCAGTTCTGTAATTGCCAGCAACTTCTTTAACACATGCTGTTAAAAAAAAAAATAGGTAAATTTATTAAATTATCCATAGTCTTTCTGAAAGTTTTAAAAGCTGAAAGAAGTGATTTATTTATTTAAACATCTTGGATTTTGAGAAAAGAAAACACAATCTAAAAGTTTTCAAGCTTGAATACATACATCAAAATAACATTCCTGCAGCTTTAACAATTAATGTAAGGGATGATATGCAATGAATATAAAAATGTAATGTTTTGCAACATGACTTTATAATCATGGATATAACTTCAAATACACATTGTATTTGAAACATAGAGAAAAGACAGCCATGCTAAAAGGTTCAGTCATTTCACGAAGGCAGTTGTATTTGATGATGCTTTGCTAATTACGCCATCTGCAGTACTTAAGTGCCATTTTTTGAAACTGCTCAAGAGTCTCCAAAGCCAGAGCAAACTTTCAGAGGGCAGGAGAAAAGCCATTTGATGAGTTTGCTTCCTCTCAATTTTACCCATAAAAGCTTGTAGATGATGACTTTAATCTTAAGTGAATATGAATTCATTCCATTGACTACGACATGATTTTCAGTAAACTTTTACTGATCTTTTCTGTTTTCATTTTCAGTTTATATTTCACTTCATATACACTCAAGTATGATTCCTTAACTTGCAGAATATTTTTTTCACTACTTTACGAGAAATGCCCACTTAACTTGAATTATCTGTGAATATTAAGCATTCCTGATCCAAGACTCTAAAAAAGAAAACTGTACCATACTTAAATTTGACTGTAATACATTTTCAACTATTACTTCAGAAAATACCAAGTTTGCTATGTATCATACTACTTTGGTATTTGGTACATAGAAAAGCAAAAGACAAGGTCAATGTGATTCTGTGAGATTGACTTAATCAATCACAATAGTATTTAAGCCAAATTTTTAAATCCATTTTTTAAAAAGTGCTTTAAATACAATCTCTCAAGAACGTAAGGATTTCCCAGAAACCAGGAATTCTCACTTCAGATCCTAAATTCTAAAAGAATATTTTATTTTATTCTACTATGTTTTACATTTATGATTTGAGGTTTGGATATATTCACAGTTAATCAATATATTAAGATTTTTCTCTAAATTAAGGTTATAAAAATATAGAGATTGATATTACTCCCCAAACTGGCTGTTTCCAATAGGAAGATTTGTCTCTCCTGCCAATTATCTACTTTTGCCTCCAAAGCTGGTGCTTTGGAAGTGTTGCTTTCTGGATTTGAGTGGCGACACTTAAGAATTACTCGGGACAACTTTTGGACAATTGTGGATTCACCTGTTGAGAGGGAATCTTGAAGAGAGCAATTCCCTGTGGGAGCAGCTGGAACTTGCATCTACCTTTTCTTCTCAGAAGTTTTTGTGAGCAACTCTGGGTTTTAACCTCACTTTTTGAAGTTTTTGTTTTGCTTTGTTTTTTATTTCTAAAAGTTAGCTGGTTGAATGCTAATGTATTTCAACCTCCTGCCGGATTTTATCTATTCTTCTTGATTTTTTCCCCCTTTGCTTGATTATTTTTATTAACTTCTGTTTTTTACAAATGGAAAATCATGGCAAGTTTCTGGATAGTGAAAGTTCTTTTACTTTATTTACATTTTTACTGGACATTCACTACAGGGATTTAATTCAATTTCCAAAAGGTTTAGCTTATGTTTCTCAGTTTTTCCTTTAATTTTGTATTCAAATATCCAGAAAATATCTTCCCTGCTCTTTAGTCAGTTTTCTTATTCTGCTTTATCTACTACATGGAGCAATATCTTATCACACGACAGATGAGATGAGGCTGATATATGAAAAAAATACTGTTTGATAACATGCAATTCTTAGCTGAAAGTTTGTTTAACTCATAAAAAGTTTAACTCATAAATATGTGGTAGTCATAGGCAAGTAACTGTAGATAAAATTAAAAGAAAATGAATGAGATTCAGAAGCAGTATATTTTCTGGGAAGAAATTTTGGACCCAGACATAGAATTAACTGTGTTGACTCCATATACCTCTCTGAAGTTGAATCATTTCTTTGCATATTTTGGAACAAACCTTTGTTTGGTATCATTTTTACCTGCATTGGCCTTCGCTCGTTACTGAGTGTTCGAAGTTCATCTGAATGTGCTACACAAATCTCATGAAGGGCTGCTAGATCACGTGATAAGTCAGTTCTAGAGGGCTCTGTAGTGTCTGGAAGCTCAGGTATGTTCTTGAACAAAATATAACAAAGGTTATCATCTTTTATAAAATGATACAAAAGTCAGGCTTTTCTCACTTTTTTACCATTATTTGACAATATTTGTCCATATAGAGAATGATTACAGTCATTGTAATTTAATTACAGGCCGCTCAAAGCTTAAATGCCATAATGAATACTTTTAAAAAGTTGTGTAAGCATCACAGAAATTAAAAATGTGTAATTAACATATTCCATTTTATTGTTGAATGATGCAGGAAGCTCAGGTAAGAACTGATATGTAATACTGCATTTTAAAATTATTACTCTTACTTATGAAGTTTAGCCTTCTATTTTTAATACCAATAGGCTGATTTTATCCAATATTAGTGAATAAGTGTGGCAAACAGCTACATTGAATTAATGTGCTCTGGAAGAACATATTCTATGCAAGAAAAATTCCATGAACAAAGATGGCAATGGGAGTATATAAAATAGAAAGGCAAGAATAAGCAGGGAGATGCACTATATAAAATAGAGGGACAATATCACTTGAATATTTAAAAAGTCCATTGAAATTACTTTAACACACATAAAAAACAAGTCATAAAGAAAAGGCATTTCAGAAAGCACAAATGATGCCTTGGAGAATAAACAATACTTTGAAGTACATTTATGGAACTAGAGAAATTTCCCAGTTCTCAATGAGGAAATCATAAAGCAAATATTTACAAAACTAATAGCTGTGTTATAGTTAAATGTTCTTACCCCAAGTTCGTCCAAAAACATGATCATCCTATGTTTGTTACTCTTGATAAATGGATTTACACCTTCCATATAAGGTTCCTAAAATTAGATAAGTTGCTATCTTTATTCTACATCTATTGCAATGCAATGAAAAAAAAATGAATTCTATATGAACTCACAAAGCAACTTACGAAGTTAAAATATTTTATTATCCCTTTTCTACATTTAATGAAAATTACATCAAAAGATTCACATGACACATGTTTTACTAATTTGATACTGCTTTTATTGTAACATGAACGTATTTTGAAATGTATTAAAAAAGTTTGTATGGAGGAAAAAATAAAAATAAATTATCCCCAAAAGATTCACATGACAAAAGACCAAGTCACAAATGTTTTATATATTTTGTAAAATGGTAAAAATGGTTTAATGTGGTTCCTTTATGAGATTTACTAAATCTCATCTTATTTAAAAATCTCATCCAGTTTTAAGTCAGCAAGGCAACTGACCAGAACTGACAAGGGAAATTCATAATTGGCCTTTAGAAGGAAGCAGTTTTTAAATTGTGAAAAAGGTTACAGCCCTTCAAAATGGCTTGAGAAGCGAAGTGATAACCTACCTATCTAAACAGAGAAGAACAATACATATGAATTGGCATTCTGCATCAATTCAAATTACTAAGCTGCTTTCAAGAACACCTCCACATGGAACATACAGTAACAATCAAAGTGAAAATAGACTCAGAGTTTTGTTTCTCTGGATTTTGTTTTTATGTTTGGTAAAATTTGAGATAATACAAATAATGTTTTCATATTTCACACTTGACCAATAAAAAAATCTGTTCTATTTTATAAGCCCTGTCCCCAAAAGAAGTCCTAGTTCAGAGCATCATCAGTGAGATGTGGAAGGTGGAATGTATGTGTGGGGTCCAACAGTGTTCAGAAGCAACCGCAGACCACCCAGCCCAATCCCTACAAACGGCAAACAGAAGGGGGTGAGAGGATGGTGGAGGTATGGGATCCCACAGTCTGTCCTTGCTTGCAGTGTGTGTGTGGGAGATTTAAGATGGTGGCCGAGCGCAGGGGCTGCAGTGTGCCATCCTGCCCCACCACTTGCCCCACAGCGGAGGGCCAGAGGAGGCACACAAGCAGGCCTGCTGGATGTGCTGTTGCCTGCCCACTCCATCTTTGCTTGCCTGTGGCTGCAACAAGGCAGGCAATCATGTGGCACATCTGGCCTCCACCTGTTACTGGTGCTGCCATCACAGAGTAAGGCAAGGCAGGCGGCAGGATAAGGGTGGCAGCATGCACGCTTGGTTCCCGCCATCCAACCTGGTTTCTCCAACAGGAAAAGCAAGGCAAGGCGAGGGTGATGGCACATTGTGGCCGCTGCGTGCTTGGCCCTGCCATCCAACCTGGTACTACAGCTCTGCCACATACTCCAGAAGAAAAGACAGATGGTGGGACAGCGACTGGGCCTTTTTATCCCTCATCATAGAAGGAGAGGGAGGGGATGGAGAAAAACGGTTGCTCAAGGACTGCTCCCTGAGCTTTCTGGCAGGAATCTGGTGTGTTTCTTTCAGATTTGTCCTGACCCTCCCATCCCATTTGAACCTGGCCTCCCTCCTGAGAGGGAGATGGGGAGCTGGCTGGACTGAAACAGAGGAGAAGTGGGGAGGGAGAGAAGCTGTGCAGCTAAGGATGAGGGGCTCACCTACCTCTTCGCGAGACCTCTCAGGACAAATGGCATCAAATGTAAGAGCCACTCCTTCCAAGTCAGCAGAAGCACCTGGGCTCTGGCAGGGGGCCCGCTTGATCCTTTCCCCAGGAGTACTAGCCAGCGTCCCTTTGATGGCCCTTCCTCTTCCTCCACACAGTTCTCAAGGAGAGGGGAGGGGAGCAAGAAAGAGAGGAGGGAGGAACCAATGGAAAGGCCTCACGTTGTTTTGATTTGCATGCCTTGTCTCCTGAGAGGCCTCGTGGTGAGGAGGACAAGCCCCTCATCCTTAATTGCTGGATGGAAGGCTAGTCTGGGCCAAAGCAGTGGATAAAATAGTGGGGGGTGGTAGTGGTGCAATAAGCTAAGAACAGGAGGCTTGCCCGCCTCTCCAAGAGGCCTCTCAGGAGACATGGCATACAAGTCAAAACAAAGCGCTGTGAGCCCTTTCTGTTTGTTCTCCCTCTTCTCTCTCTCATCTCCTTTCCCTCCCTGGGAAGACCGGGTCTTATTTTCGGGGAAATACAGTATGACATGTGGACACAGGATATAAGGTGATGTTTAATTATGGGACTATCTGAAGCCAATGTATACAGCAATTAGGATAGGTAGCTTGTTTGTACTTTCTCAATGAGAGTATAATGAACCCATTATGTTTACCTTAGCTCCAAACTCAACAAGATTTGCCAAATTCTGCACAGACTTAGCGACCAGCGTCAGTGTTCTTGCTGCAGTTGGAGAAGGAGAATCTGTAATAAACAGTTTGAAAATTATAACCAATATTATAGTAATTTATAGCAAGCCAACGTAATTCAAGTTCTTCCTTCCAAACCCCATTAAACCAGCTAAGTTGCTCCTAATTCAAGTGTTACCTGATAAGGAAGGGAAAATTCACAAACCATAGCACTTCCTTTCTTAAGGCACTGATAATAAAATTATAAAAATCTTTAGGACAGTAAATTCTGGTTTCCCCTCTCTTAAAATTTATTTAAAGAAAAAAATGGCCAGCGTCTACTTGATGGCCCTTCCTCTTCCTAGTTATTTAGGAAACATATCAAAATAATTATACAACTGCATATTTGTCATTATCTTCGTAGTATCTAACTCTCTGAAATCAATTCAAAATGAATTGTTGAGTAGCAGTATGAAGTTATTTTACTTTTAAAAAAAATGTTGAAAGGAAAATTCTTAGGGAAGTTTAGCAGTATTGCACACATATGTAGGAATTATTTTTCTAGTTACCCAACTAATATTTTTCTCTCAAGTTTTAATAGTATTTTTTCAGCACATGCAATGTTTTATCTAAATGTGTCATACTCCTGTGAAATTTATGAAAAGTGATTTTTTTTGTAACTATGAAAGCTAGGTATTGTGCGTTTTCAAAGTTTTAAAACAATATCTTTTCAAAGGTAGCTGAAAAATAAAACATGAGGGTGAATTTCTCAATTATAGCCATAACAGGCAACAAAGTAAAAATAATAATGAGTGCACCGGATCCATATACCGTATATACTCGAGTATAAGCCGAGTTTTTCAGACCAAAAAATGGGCTGAAAAACCCGACCTCGGCTTATACTCGGGTCACTGAGGAGTCACCACAAGAGGGCGCCCCGTTGGAGCCCGGCAGGCATTGCTTCAAAAACGGAGCCGCCTGAAGAACTGGAGCCGGGTGAGACATTGATAGAAATGGCGGCGGGGTGGGGCCCTGCAGCTCGTCTCTCTCACTTCCTCACTTTCTTTCTTTCATTAAATACCGATAAATAAATACGCTGTGGGCTGCTTCCTCTTCTCCTCTTTTGTTTTCTCCTGTCAGTTGCGGTCTTGGAGGAAAGGAAAGAGGCGAGGCTTTTTTCTTTCCTCTTCCTCCGTTTCCTTTGCAGCTGCAGCTGCCATCCCAAGTGGATCTCTTTAGCAAATCTGCTTCCCCGAACAACACATGGGGCAATAAAGGGAGACGGAGGAGGAGGGAGGATCAGGGGTGGGAGGGAGATCCAGCCAGCAAGCTAAGGGGGGAGGGGACAGCATGAACTCTCTCCAGGCTTTAGAAGCCCCCAGCCAAAGAGAGAAGCAGATTTGCTAAAGATATCCACTTGGCGCGGTAGCAGGGAAAGAAGGAGGAGGACAGCCTCTTTCCTCCTCCTTCCCCAGGGCTGTGGGCTATTCTGGCTCTCCTCCTACTTTCCCTGCTGCTGTCCCAAGTGGATCTCTTTAGCAAATCTGCTTCCCCCGAACAACACATGGGGCAATAAAGGGAGACGGAGGAGGAGGGAGGATCAGGGTGGGAGGGAGAGCCAGCCAGCGAGCCAGCCAGCAAGCTAAAGGGGGGGGCGGGGGGGCCGTGGCATGAACTCTCTCCAGGCTTCTAAAAACTTGTCAAGTTTAAAGATCCCTGGGTTAGAGTTAAAACTGCAAGAGTCTTCAAACCTGAAAAGATTAAGGCTTGTGGACTTCAACTCCTCCTGAAGTAGCATGGCTGAGGCAGGAATTCTGGGAGTTGAAGTCCACTAGTCTTAAAACTGTCAAGTTTAAACAGCCCTGGGTTAGGGTTAAAAATGCAAGAGTCTTCAAACCTGAAAACTTTATGGCTTGTGGACTTCAACTCCTACTCCTGAAGTAGTATGGCTGGGGCAGGAATTCTGGGAGTTGAAGTCCACTAGTCTTAAAACTGTCAAGTTTAAACAGCCCTGGGTTAGGGTTAAAAATGCAAGAGTCTTCAAACCTGAAAAGTTTATGGCTTGTGGACTTCAACTCCTACTCCTGAAGTAGCATGGCTGGGGCAGGAATTCTGGGAGTTGAAGTCCACTAGTCTTAAAACTGTCAAGTTTAAAGAGCCATGGGTTAGGGTTAAAAATGCAAGAGTCTTCAAACCTGAAAAGATTATGGCTTGTGGACTTCAACTCCTACTCCTGAAGTAGCATGGCTGGGGCAGGAATTCTGGGAGTTGAAGTCCACTAGTCTTAAAACTGTCAAGTTTAAAGAGCCCTGGGTTAGGGTTAAAAATGCAAGAGTCTTCAAACCTGAAAAGATTAAGGCTTGTGGACTTCAACTCCCACTCCTGTGGTAGCATGGCTGGGGCAGGAATTCTGGGAGTTGAAGTCCACTAGTCTTAAAACTGTCAAGTTTAAAGAGCCCTGGGTTAGGGTTAAAAATGCAAGAGTCTTCAAACCTGAAAAGATTATGGCTTGTGGACTTCAACTCCTACTCCTGAAGTAGCATGGCTGGGGCAGGAATTCTGGGAGTTGAAGTCCACTAGTCTTAAAACTGTCAACTTTAAAGAGCCCTGGGTTAGGGTTAAAAATGCAAGAGTCTTCAAACCTGAAAAGATTAAGGCTTGTGGACTTCAACTCCCACTCCTGTGGTAGCATGGCTGGGGCAGGAATTCTGGGAGTTGAAGTCCACTAGTCTTAAAACTGTCAAGTTTAAAGAGCCCTGGGTTAGGTTTAGAAATAGCTTTTAGCTTGGTTGCTAAGTGAGCTACTTTTTTTACTTTTTAATTTATTGTTATTGCCAGATTGCTTTTGTTTACTCTCTTTTAAATTTACAGAGCTAGTTTACTGGTTTTCTTTAAAATAAATATTCTAAAACATTTAATCTACTGATTTCTCAATTAATGTAATTTTATTGGTTTTCATTTTTATAAGTTAACAGTAGCCACTGCATTTTCTAACCTCGGCTTATACTCGGGTCAATAAGTTTTCCCAGTTTTTGTGGCAAAACTGGTGCCTCAGCTTATACTCGGATCGGCTTATACTCAAGTATATACGGTACTCTCATTCTCATTTTATTACTGACATTTCTAATAAGAATTACACATTTTAAAATTTATAAATTTAACCAAGTATTAGAATGTCCTTGAAACTAAATAGGTAGTGTTGTCCTAATGATAAATATGAGTTAATTACTATATAATGTATTCACCTGAGATGATATTAAACATCCTTGGATTTAGAATAGCAGGGCAGATCAGCCGAAGGAAAACAAAGCCACTGAAATTTTAGATACATGAATATGTTGATGTTTGAAATAAAGGAACAAAACATTACAAAGTTACTAAGGTGCATTTATCTCATTGTTCTTATATATGTACTAGCAACAGTTCATTGCTTCCCAACCCTTATTCTAAAGCAGAGAAATTATCCTTTCCACACCTATATCTAATACTTTGTAAAATATTCATTACTGATTGACAGAATGATAGAAAATATTTTCAAAAGTCCTAAACTTTTTAAAGCTAAAATAATAGCCTATGTCACCATACCAATGTAAAATTCAATAAGTATCAATAAAGTTATATAATATATAGGTATGAAAATAGTTATTTTATATATGTACTGCTTAATAAGTAGTTAAACATACATGTCCACAGTCTCAACAAGATAAGAAACAAAGATAAAATCTGGTGTATTAATTTCTTTCTCTCTCTATCTCATAGTTTTCTGATGAGGTCCTGTTCCATAACATATTATGTTATAGAAGGATTAAGTGAACTATCACCAATAACAGGGCTTTACCTTTACAGTGATGTTATAACATTCACATTTGAGATTGCACATTTACTAGCATCTTTTCGCAAGAATACAAAGACATATTTCCTAATTGGGATATAGGAATTACTTACCCAATTAATATTTTCTCTCAAACATGCAATGTTTTGCCTAAATATGTTATACTGCTTTATAATTTATGAAAAGTGATTTTTTTTCTAACTATGAAGGCTAAATATCGTGCATTTTCAAAGTTTTAAAACAATATATTTTCAAAGATAGTTGAAAAATAAAACATAAAGGTGAACTTCTCAATTATAGAACGTAACAGGCAATGAAGCAAAAATAATAGTAAAAATATCTTACCTAACTACTCTTGTCCTCATGGTTGTGTTGGCTGGCCACTTGCTCTGAACAGATTTTTGTAAGCAACCATAAATATACCTCAGTGTCCTATTCAAATAATACAATTGTGATAATAACACATATAAGTTTTACTAGTCAAGTATTCCAAACATAGCTGATATTCCTGATATTTCATATTATATCTATAAAATCAAGAGTAGTACTTAAAAAATTGTTGCATGAAACATCAGGGAAAGTTGAATGAAGTAAAATACATCTGATGAATATATATTACACAAAAACTTTAGCAAAGTACTGAACTTTAGAAATTTTACTTTTAGGGATCAACTGAATAACTGAAAGATACATAATTTTAAAACAAATTTAAGAACTTTCTAAATGTTCACCGAGGTTTTTAACAGTGTTGGCAGTGTGGTGGCCTAGTAGTGAAGACTAGGTCACTTACTCAGAATGTTGAGAGCTCAAACCCAAGTCGCAGCAGATGTGCATGGCCTTACTAAAGGCAAATCATGTCAGACTAATCTCATTGATTTATTTGACTATGTCACAAAGGTGTTGGATGAAGGTGGTGCCGTGGATACTGCCTATCTGGACTTCAGCAAAGCCTTTGATACAGTTCCACATAAAGAGCTGATAGATAAATTAGTGAAGATTGGACTTAATCCCTGGATAGTTTAGTGGATTTGCAGCTGGCTGAAGTGTAGACATCAGAGAGTTATTGTTAATGGCGAGTATTCTGAGCAGAGACAGGTTACAAGCGGTGTGCCACAAGGGTCTGTTCTGGGTCCTATTCTTTTTAATATGTTTGTGAGTGACAGGGGAAAGTTTGGTAGGGAAGGTTTGCCTATTTGCCGATGACTCTAAAGTGCAAAAGGATTGATATTCCTGGAGGCGTCTGTAATATGGTAAATGATTTAGCTTTACTAGATAAATGGTCAAAGCAATGGAAACTGCAGTTTAATGTTTCCAAATGTAAAATAATGCACTTGGGGAAAAGGAATCCTCAATCTGAGTATTGCATTGGCAGTTCTGTGTTAGCAAAAACTTCAGAAGAGAAGGATTTAGGGGTAGTGATTTCTGACAGTCTCAAAATGGGTGAGCAGTGTGGTCGGGCAGTAGGAAAAGCAAGTAGGATGCTTGGCTGCGTAGCTAGAGGTATAACAAGCAGGAAAAGGGAGATTGTGCTCCCGCTATATAGAGCTCTGGTGAGACCACATTTGGAATACTGTGTTCAGTTCTGGAGACCTCACCTACAAAAAGATATTGAGAAAATTGAACGGGTCCAAAGATGGGCTACAAGAATGGTGGAAGGCCTTAAGCATAAAACATATCAGGAAAGACTTAATGAACTCAATCTGTATACTCTGGAGGACAGAAGGAAAAGGGGGGACATGATCGAAACATTTAAATATGTCAAAGAGTTAAATAAGGTTCAGGAGGGAAGTATTTTTAATAGGAAAGTGAACACAAGAACAAGGGGACACAATCTGAAGTTAGTTGGGGGAAAGATCAAAAGCAACATGAGAAAATATTATTTTACTGAAAGAGTAGTAGAGCCTTGGAACAAACTTCCAGCATACAAAAAATAATATAAGGGCAGACTAGAAGGATCATGAGGTCTTTTTCTGCCATCAGTCTTCTATGTTTCTATGTTTCTCTCTTAGGGCACAAAGAAAAAAAATATCTTCTGCAAACTCCACATGGCCAAAAATGCAAAGGTGGAGGCTGAAGAGTGGGGGCCGGGCTTCAGCAACATTTGATGCATAAGTCACAACACAATTTTCGCCCATTTTGTATGCGGTGCGTTTTATATTCTGAAAAGTTATGAGAACAATGGACAGAATGTCTTTGCTCTTTCTTATGCCGGGAGGCAGTAAAGTGCCAGAATGTGTTCTAATTAATACATGTGAAACTGAAACAACCAAATTTCAACAGATTTTTCTAGAAAATATTGATGAACTCACGGAGGTAGTATTTCTGCAGCCATGAATATTTTTTCCACTAGCTCTGAAAGAATACTTAGTAGATGTGTTAAGTTAGTATTTACATCTTCATTTTTTTCTAATTTTGAAGGATTCAACTGAAATATACAACCGTAAATTGAACATTATTATTCAAAATGAAATATATTAAATATATTTACAATACACATCAGTATAAGATTAACAGATTAAGACTACTGGGATACACAGAAATTATAAATTCAATAATAAGCATATGGGTTATGTCTAAAAACGAAGCATTCTTGGCTTTTTTGTCAAATCTTTCTCAGAAATTTCATCAAATAAAATGCAAAGACACTGCGTATATTACAATGGAAAAATATGTACAGGTTAAATACAACTATTTTTGGGTACAATAATTTCAGACGATATGAGGTTAGAAAACATTTTAATCTCTTAATTTCATCTGAGATTAGACCTTTTGCCCAATCCTATTGGCCTTTTGCAGGACTCCTAAAACCTGGTTTTCTACATAGGCTGGAACTCCAGATGAGTGATAAAGCCCACCACAAATGGGCTTTATGGATTATGAATGGTTATTTTGTGATGCTTGGCTGCTATATATTTTTTAATATTATGTGTTTTATTTATTTGATCTATTTTATTGTAAACTGCTCTGAATCATATATGTGTGATGGTTGGCAATATAAATTAATTAAAAAAAACAAGTTTTAAGAGTCTAGAGGCTATATTTACATTGTACTACAGTAGTCCCTCACCTATCGCTGGTGTTACGTTCCAGACCTGGCCGCGGTAGGTGAAATCTGCGATGGGGAATTTATCGACTGATAGTACTTATTTAAGTATTTATATTGCAATTGTTTGGTAAGTTTTCATTGTTTTAAGTGTTTATAAACCCTCCCCACACAGTATTTATTTTAGATACAGTATTTAAATACAGTATTTACAATTTTAGATATTTTTTTTTTTTGGAAAAACCTGCCGATCGAGTTCGGCGGGCTGTTTAAATCTGCCGATCGACTTCCTCAGAAACCCGCGATGAAGTGAAGCCGCAGTAGGTGAAGCGTGGTATAGCGAGGGACTACTGTATATGTATATCATTGAATATCACTACAGTGGTACCTCTATCTAAGAACACCTCTACTTACAAACCTTTCTAGATAAGAACCCGGTGTTGCAGATTTTTTTGCCTGTTCTCAAGAACCATTTTCCACTTACAAACCCGAGCCTCCGAAACTGTAACCGGAAAAGGCAGGAATCTCCTGGGAGGAAACGGGGCTGGAAAAGGTGAGGAGAAGCCTGTGGGAGGAAATAGGGCCTCCACCCTCCCTGTGGTTTCCCCAATCGCACACATTATTTGCTTTTACATTGATTCCTATGGGAAAAATTGCTTCTTCTTACAAACTTTTCTACTTAAGAACCTGGTCACAGAACGAATTAAGTTCGTAAGTAGAGGTACCACTGTATCTTCATCACAGGCTTATAGCATTAAAAATTGCTGTAAACAAAACAAATGTACATTAAAAAGTGTTTCGTAAAGAAAACATGCATATTCGTTGGATAGTAATATTAGCTGAAGTTTCTTACCTCACAAGATTGTTTACTTTCCATTATCTTTAAAATAGAGTCCTTTAGAGCATGATGCACAAAACGTGTAGCTGTTGCTTTCATATACTGTTCCATAAGCGTGCTTGCCAATGTGGTGGCACGGAATAAAGTAGTGGCTTCATCTGAATAAAGATATGTGTTTATATACTGGGTTCAAATATATGTGGCATTTTTAAAAAAACCTGTGATATTAATGATACAAAAGACTCTAAAAGAAATGATTGAGAATCTTGGGAAAAGAGAAAAGGAATGTCATAGAAAATTAATTTCAGAAATCAGTTAAAGATTTACAATGTACCTTCCATGTATATTTCTCTGTCGTTTAGCGTTCGCAATAATAATGCTTCCAGTTTTTCATGGAGAAAAATTTTAAGTAAAATACTAGCCAGCAATGTCCGATCTTGTCCGCACACCTGAGATAATGCATTGACCACATGCAACTCTTTTTGCAGTACCAACTGAAAAATAAAAGTTAATAATTTAATATAAAATTGAAATAGCATAGGTTTTTTTCTTAAAAGAAAAAAAGAAATCAAAAATTAGTAAATGCAAAAATAGAATATTACATAGTGAATAAAAAGTAGCTGCAGAAGCTACTGTAGTTTTACAATAAAAACTATTTTAAATATGTTTGCGTGTCTCTGATATATTTGTACTCCAAATGATATATTGATTATAAACATTTTACAATTTTCATGTATTTATGATTTCGGTACTTTTCCCCCTTAAAAGCTATATTCTAAATAACTTAATTTCCCTTGCTGGGTAATAAACTATATTATGAAAGCCATTTTTAAAAATTGGGTCAAACCTTTGTTATTATTACATGTTAATTCTGCTATTACTGCATATTATCCAAGTTAAAATTTCCAGGCTAAATCATTGGTAAGTTATCTTATAGTACATATAGTGTTAAGTTTATCCCTGAGGTTGTGAACAGTGTTTTTATTAAAATATATTGAAATTATGTCTAATTAAAAATTTTGGGTTTTTTCAGATTTGAATTCTAAAATTATCTGAACAATGCTGCATGTTTACTTGTTACGTTTTCTTTGCATGTCTTCCACATTAAGTAATATGTTGTTCTCATGGTATTTTCAGCATTTATTACAGTATGCTAATTGATGGAGCTGTATACAATCTATAAAATATTTTATATCAGTTTTCCTTTAAGTTACAGCTTGGGAAAATTTTATAGGCATGTTCCATAGTTCTTCCCATTGGTTTCTGGGGATTGTTTCTTTTAAGTTTTACGTTCAATTTATCTACAATTTTAAATTTTTCTGTTTCTGTATCAAATGTAATTGACACCTTATATATGTACCCTAGTAGGTGATCTTAATTCTGTTCATGCACTTCAAATACTATCCTTTTTCTTAGAAACCTTCCCTAATTTTTGAGATCAGTTTTTATTATTCCAACAATTTATAGATACACGGACTATAATAAGTTTAGCCTTCACCAAGTCATTTTTGTTGCAATTCTTCTTTAATCTATTATGGAGACTAAGTGGACCATATCTGCATACATAATTCTTACTCTAGTAATCTCCAATTTGAAACAAAAGCCTAGGGGTTAAATGGTTGGACTTACTATGTTTCTCATGAAGTTCCAAACTTTGCCTTATAATAAATCCTTTCATCTATGGAAATTCTCCATCATCCAGGTCATGTCTGTCCCAAAGGTGCTTTTTCAAAGGCAATTGGACATTTGTTTTTACCTTGAAAGGACAGTGAAAGGATACCACCTATCTGGTCTCCTTTTAGCAGTTCCAAAATACTGACTTAGGTGACTTTAAGGGTACACATATATCCCCAAGTGGCCTCAACAACTCTCAAAGAGCTAATGACCTTGTCCAGTTGCCTTTGAAAAAGCATCTTTGGGATAACAAGTCCTTTTCAATTTTTGTTCATTTTCATGGTCCTCCATCAAATATATTTATGTAGTTCTATGCTCCTTCAAATAATAAAGTTCTAGTGTTCGGGGATTTATGTATTCTGTTAGCTATCAGAGACAGTTTGCTCAATAATACAGTTTGACATTTGGAAAGAGCAATATTACTCTATCTTTTAAGTCTTACAAAAATTGACATTATTTTCTGAAGAATTTCAGTGTATGGCTTAAATAAATCTAAGCATCTTCTATTCAAATTAAGAGCTACACAAAAATATAAACACCTTGAAAGTCCCAAAATAAAAATAATTTTCTTATATTGACAAGAAACTCTTTCGAATATTTTTCAAAATACAACTGAAATTACACTATTTCAATACCTCTTTAAATTCACTATATTCTTCTTCAGGCATTATTTTCTCCATAGAATATCGTGCTCGGACACGCAAAGAGCCTGGTTCAATACCCTTCAGGGGTACATGTGAACTGAGCTGAAACCATTCATCTGTTGCTTGTCCTTTTTGCAGTCGGTTCAACTGACATCGCATAAATACTAGAAATATAACATTACAGATTATAGTTAGCGTTTTACAATTCTGTTATACTGTAACTGACATGTCAAAAGTTGCTGTTCCTGGCCAACTTTATCTGGGCTAAAAGTTTTGGAGGTAAGGCCTAGTTAGGACTTAGATGGACCAGGAAATCATAGTGGTATTGGCTAAACTGTGATAGGTGTGCATGAATATATGGGCTGATATTAAAAGTTTGATGTGAAAGATGTAAAATGATTTTCTCTGTGTTAGAATATTATACTTGACTTCATTCCTACCCTAATGTTTTAAACATATAATAAAACATGAATTATTTTATCCCTAAGCTTAATAAAGTGTCTGAAAAGTTAATTTTCCAGTAGGATTAACTGTAGCATAATTCAGCATGGATTACACAATTATTTTCTTTATTATATAGAATAAATCATTCTAACTTCTAAAAATATGTAATGGAATGTGCACCTAGTGGAGCAGTAAATAAGACTTTAAAAACAAAGAGCTATAGCAGATAGAGGTCCAGATTAAGAGACTGCATAGTCCTAACCTGGATGGGGAAGGAAAGGAAAGAGATTGAGGGTAGCCACACCCGATATATCTATATCTATATCTATCTATCTATCTATCTATCTATCTATCTATCTATCTATCTATCTATCTATCTATCTATCTATCTATCTATCTCATAAATTCACTTTAGCACAATTCTGTCTCTTAGATGTTTACAAATAAAGGATTGAACTCAAATCGATTTTGCTGTGTTGTCCTTGTGCTTAGGTCTGACAGAATATTTGATTATTTACAAATGCAAACAACAAAGTATTTATCAGGACCACTGTTGCATCACATAATTTCTTCAGAGAGAAAAATACAAAAAGATTTACTTTCTTAAAAATACAAAGAAGTTAAAATTTAATCATTCTTTTTTTCAAGTCACCTATGTACTAAGTATTTTATCTCGTCTTAAAAGTTTCAGAACATAATAACTTTATTATTACATCTATTTCATTTTCTCAGAGTTATTAGGTGTATATTTCATATTTTTACCATTTCTAAAAAAAAGTTACATACAGGATCTATTTGGGTTGATCATAATTTTTTACTTATGAATTATCTTTTTCCTACAAAGGCTAAGGTTTTTGCGCTCTTCCCCTTCATGTACTTCCAGTGCAGAACTGCAAATTATTTTGCTGATGTAAATAAAAAAGAATCATGGTTTATTCTTCGCACTAAAAATATTTTAAAAACTATTTGTGTTTGGTTGATATGCTTTTATTACTGATACATTATTAATACCAAACTTATTACTACCAAAAATTCTAATCAAAGTGTTTGTATATTGCTAGACAACATATATAGAAGAATATTCCTTTTGTTTTACAACCTCTCCCAACACAAAACTGAAAATGTTTCCTATAAGAGAGTAGGACTGGTAAGTAAGACTAATGAGATTGAGTTTCAATACCCCAAATTTTGTCTTCAATTTTACTTCCTAAATCTATTTCCCATCTTTATCTTCAATAAATGAGTATGGACAGATGTGTATAATTTGGGAATCCTCACAGTCTCAAAGTTCCTGGCTATGAGGGCTTTAGTAAATCTTTGAATTGTATATTGGGAGTGGTAGTTACTCATATCCTCGTGACCACTCATCTGGACTACTGCAATGTGCTCTAAATGGGAGTAGCTTTGAAGAGCATACGTTCCCTAGTTACTTCTGCCATCCAATCAGCCAGGAAGGGTAGAAATGCTTCAGGTCCCATTGGCCAAGGACTCTAACCTATGGCATCTAGCTTGTGGGACATTCTACCTTTGGAGATCAGGTCAGCCCTGAGCCTGCTGGCTTTTCGTAAGGTTCTAAAGACTTAATTCTGGCACTGGCCCTGAGACCATGCAAGAAACTACTTTTTGGTTAGGCTAGAGATCTGAGTTTACATTGATTGGCCAATGTGGTTTTTTAAAAACTTTGTAATATAGTTAATTTTTACATTAACTCATATAAATGGAATAATAAAAAATAGATAAACAAATAGAATATATATTCCTTCTTTATTATCATCACAGAATACGCTCAAAGTTGGGCACATACTCATGCTTGGTTAAATTCAATCTTCATTGTCTTCTATCTACATTTCAGGCATTGCCTTATTTTATTTATTTATTTATTTATTAGATTTGTATGCTGCCCCTCTCCGAGGACTGCCTTGTTGTTTCATCTTCCAAAGTTCCTCAAAGAATCAAGGAGCTAATACAGATTAGGTTATTTATTATTTATTTATTAGATTTCTATGCCACCCTTCTCAGACGACTCAGGCTGGTGGTTATCTGGGAACAACTTTGTCAAGGGCCTGAGATGCTGCATCATATTAGCAGCAAACTATGCCCATAATTCACCTGCCTATAGAATTGCTGAAAAATTCCCTAAGTGGAAATCAGATAGGATTTGAAGATCATTTGAAGTGAGAATAAAAAATGGTCACTATCCTCTCTTGTTTTCAAACAATTTCTATGAACTGAAATTAAAGCTGGAATGACTACCAAACAGCAATGACTGAAATGATTACCAATAGCAATGAAATTTACAATATATTATATGCTAAGGGTGATATTATAGGAAGGGGACAAAGCAGTTCAAAGTTATTTGAAAACTGTTTTTATTTAACTGGAGAAAAGAGTCATTTTCTTTTTTGATCAATGCAATAGTTTTGAAATGTTTTTTTTTAAAGTACCAAACTTACATATATCTTGGTCTTTACTCTTCTTTGTTTTATTACTAAGGCTTATTTCAAATCTGTTGATATCAGAAGAAAGATCACTAGAGAAAAAAAGAAAGAAAAACCAGATTCATATTTGCATTTTACCTTCAAATTGAACATCAAAATGCCAAAGGTTGTTGGTATTTTCATTACAGTTATATTGGTAAACAAATGAAAGAAAGCTGAGTACTATAAAACTGTCTGATTTCCAATTCCATTTTTAAAAAGTCTATTCATTTTGTTGGCAAACATTTCTGCCCCATGTAATAGAATTTGTATGGAACTTACTCAAACACAAACTCCTCTGACCACACAGGGTTCTGACCTTCTCGTACATGGGTTTTTGCCACTTGAACAGAGTTCAGGGATATATTACAGTAAGGATTAGTAAAATGTTTTGCTGGAAGTGTATGGGCTTCTTCAACATGTAATATAAGACTGCTGACCTAAAAAAATTGCAACAGAATTTTACAATTTATTTTAGACCAATTATGTAGCATAAAAAAATTTGTACATAAACTATAAATGGTTATGTTTACTGATATATTAAGTAATTATATACCTAGTAATGCCACATTAAGAACTCAAACATAAATTGATTTAACCTGAAAGCTATTGTATATTCTTTCATATCTATCTAATGTTGGTAAAGTAACCCAAAAAATGTCCGGATAGAAATCACACACCACTAAAATAAGAATATAATGCGAAATTATTGACTGATGGTTTTTAACTGTGGGTTTGTGCCTGCATAGAGCAAATTCAGAGAAACTGTTTAATGATATTACTGCAAAGGTTGACAAACAGAATCCAGATCAACAATAAAAGTGATACATTTAATTATTGAAAAGGATGGGGTGGGGCAACGCACCTGTTGCAAAATAAATTCAGAAAACCATTAATCTCTGTGGAATGCAATAATCTTCTACAAAATATCCTACATTGCTATTAATGCAGGAACTAGTAGAAAATTGAAGAGGAGGATCACCATGCCACTTCCTGGGGTATAAAGAAATGTCATAGAATGTGGAAGGCATTAACATCAACCTCTATTTAAGCTTTTCTGTAATTCATAAAGAGTTTGCTCTGTGCACACACATACAACCTTTTGAAAGAACATATAGCAATCCTGTAACAAAGTTAATATTTAATTATAAAAAATACTATTCTTATTATTTAAAAAATGCATAATGATTAATTTAGTCACATATAAAATTGGAAGAAAGAGTACTGTAACATTTAAATATTAATTGTTCTACCAAATATTAAGGCATAATCAGTACGATTTGCTATTTACTATTTATAATTCTCAAAAAATTTTAGAAGAAAAAGCAACCCAATAGGGTCATACCATGTCAATTGGTCTGGGAGGTCCCTGCTCAACCATCACAGATTTCGATGAAATTTTGTGTGAACATGCAAACTTCTCCAATGAACACTGATAAAGTGTTACGTGTGCCAATGCAATACTTGCGGAGATATAGTAATTTGTTTGACTTCATATTGCAGCCTTATACAGTATGACACTGAGGTTCCAGAAACGTTGAGACATAATATCTCTGGCAATATTTTGTTGAGAAACAAAACTTGATCACTTGGTACAACTTTTTGTGCTCTACTAAACAAAATAATAAAAACATTCTCATGAGCGATCTTCATCTAGATAATTTGGAGCAAAGCTGGCTGAAAATATTGCAGCACAAAAAAAGGTTAAAGTTTGGCTTTCTCTGGAAGGAAAGGTATGGTAAACATGAAATTTTGTGCATAATAACTTAGCAACACAAGGTTTTTGAATATAAAATTTCATTCTCCTACTGCTTTCCAATAATTTACAAATTGAATGTAAAGTTGACTATTTTTTGAAAACATGCCCAAAATAGGGTATTTTCAGCCCAATTTTACACACACACAAAAAGACCTTCTGGAAACTCTGTTAAATCATTCTCACTAGAAATAATATGTTTCAAGCCCCCTAAAAACGTAGGGTTGTTTTTTCATCGCTGATGTATAAAGCAGTAAAAATAGGGACTGTTTAATGGGTTACAAAAAGTTTATTTATTTATTTATTTTATTTATTTAATTGGACTTGTATGCCGCTCCTCTCCGTGGACTCGGTGCGGCTCACAACATATACCAAAATACGTAACAATAGTTTGTCCAATTAAGATGCTAAAAAGAATTCTTAAAATTCTAATTTTAAAACATTCATTCACATTCACACAATAATCAGCTAACGACATTTCGTTGGACAGGGGAAGGTCTAATGTCCCCAGGCCTCACGGCAAACATGTGTTTTTAGATTCTTTTGGAAGACAAGGAGGGTGAGGGCAGTGCGAATCTCCAGGGGGAGCTGATTTCAGAGGGCCGGGACCCCCACAGAGAAGGCTCTTCCCCTAGGTTCCGCTAGCTGACATTGTTCGTTCGACGGGACACTAAGGAGACCAACTCTGTAGGATCTCACCGGTCGCTGGGATTTGTGCGGCAGAAGGCAGTCTTGGAGATAGTCTGGTCCTATGCCATATAGGGCTTTATAGATCATAACCAACACTTTGAATTGTGTCAGGAAACCAATCAGCAGTCAATGCAGTCCGCGGAGTGATGACGAAATATGGGCATGGCTTGGAAGGCCCATAACCGCTCAAGTGGCTGCATTTTGGATGATCTGAAGTTTCTGAACACTCTTCAAAGGTAGCCCCATGTAGAGAGCATTGCAGTAGTCGAACCTCGAGGTGAAAAGGGCATGAGTGACCGTGAGCAAAGACTCCCTTGTCCAAATAGGGCTGCAACTGATGCGCCAGGCGAACCTGGGCAAACGCCCCCCTCGCCACAGCCGAAAGATGGTGGTCTAAAGTCAACTGTGGATCGAGGAGGACACCCAAGTTGTGGACCCTCTCTGAGGGGGTCAATAATTCTCCCCCCCAGGGTAATGGACAGACAGATGGACGTGTCCTTGGGAGGCAGTACCCACAGCCACTCCGTCTTGTCTGGATTGAGCTTGAGCCTGTACAAGACAGCCAATTTTTGTTTCTCTTAACAAAATATTGCCAGCGATATTATGTCTCAAAGTTGTTGAAACTTCAGTGTCATACTATAGAAGGTTGAAGTATGAGGTCAAACAAATGGCTATATATCTGTAAGCATTGCATTGGCATACCTAACACTTTACCAATGCCACCTGAAAACGCTTTCTTCCTCAATTCCTTGCGTTTCAATGATGGATCTGGCCAGCAGAAAAGTGAAGGTAAATCTGTGGAGGAGGAGGATGCGCAGCTCTGCGATGTTAACCAGGAGGAATATCTCCACCATCAAGCAGGCCTCAGTATATATGGCGGACTACTTCTACAAGACATATTGGAAGGACTTAAGCTGACAGGCAGGGGACGGGGGGCACCATTCAGGATGAGCTCTGTCTTCCTTCTCCTTCTTGCTTTTTTTTGGGAGGGGGAGGCAAGGAACAAAAGGAGAAGGAATACCATGCAGATAGAACTGTTATACTCTTGTAGAGAAAGGAGGGAATCTTCCAGCTCTGCAGATGTGATCACTGTTGCGAGTTGGCAGGACATCTCTTCCCTCCCCCCCAACCTTCCCTACCACTGTTTTTGGAGCTGCCTCTGGAGAGGCAAAGGGCGACCCAAGGGATCTCCATACCCGTCTTCAAGCTCCTCGAAGCAGTGGACAAGAGGTGAGTGGTTCCCGCTGGCTGCATGCCCCATTTTTGGATTCAGGGATGGGATTGCAGTTCTGCTGCCCAAAAACACTTTCCTCCTGCCACCTGAAATTCTTCCCTCCCTGGCAATCTCCAGTAGAGATTTTGGGGGGTGGGGGGTTGATTCATCCATCACTGCTGCAGCTATTCCAGGGAGACAAAGTTGTAGGGGCAGCCTGAGGGTGTGACAAACGCACAGGGCCACAGCATCAGCATGCCCAGCTCCTCCGCCTCTCCTCCTTCAACACCGACCATAGCGCATGCAAACAGCGTGCATTTTCCACCTCTCCTTCAAATAACCGATCAACCTCCACTCCCCTTCCCTGCTATGCAAAACACTTTTCTCCCCGAATCCAAAAATGTAGCATGCGGAGCCCCCATAAAAATCATACCCCATCTCATCCAACCCACTGCAGTTAAATGCACAGAGGATGATAGGATTTGTTTTAAACAGATAAAAGGATATGTGTTGCTCATTATCAAAATCCAAGTGAGGACGCCACTGATCCTGATGCTGATAGACAGAGGCAGAATTCTTTTTTTCTTACTTTTCTTCCCAAAAATTAAGGTGTGTCTTATACACCGATGTGTTTTTTACTCCAAAAAATAGGGTGATTTTTAGAGAAGAATATACTAAATTCTCAGATTATATTCTCAATATATAATCCACACAATGATAATCCCATTATAATTAGACATAAAATATACTAAATGATATCCCATACTACCAGATATACAGTATGTTGCTCTATTGTGATTATAGAACAATCTATAAGAAAAATGGCAATTAACATAATAGAGTGGTACCTTGTTTTACGAACTTAATTTGTTCCGTGACCAGGTTCGTAAGAAGAAGTTTGTAAGATAAAACAATGTTTCCATAGGAATCAATGTAAAAGCGAATAATGCATGCAAGCCCATTAGGAAAATCCAAAACTTTAGAAGCGAGGCGAACAGAGGGCGGGTAGGGTCAGCGAAAGGGGGCAGGTGGAGGAAGAAATGACAGGGGGGGGGGGTTTCCTGGAAATGTAAGGAATAAAGGTGTCTGGAGGAATAAATGGTGATGGTGAGGTCCTGGAAACGTAAGGAATAAGGGTGGCTGGAGGAAGAAATGGCAGGGGAGGGGGTTTCCTGGAAATGTAAGGAATAAGGGTGGCCCTGCCATTTATTCCTCCAGCCACCCTTATTCCTTATGTTTCCAGGAAACCTTCCTCTGCCATTTATTCCTCCACAGGCTCCCTTTCCCTGCCTCTACAAGCACTCCGCTAGCGTTGCTTTAGCCACCCGCTATCCCGGGGCGGCTGCAGACAGCTCCTCAGACCCACCATTTTCTAGCAGATGGCATGGGGGAGGGGGAGACCCTGCACGGGAAAGCCTGGCTCCAGTTCCCTTTTGATCATCAGAGCCTGCTAACTTAAAATAACTTGTTTTGGCCGCTGCTGGCAGCAGCCAGGAGAGAAGCGAGGGTTCGTAAGACGAAAATGGCTTGTGAGAAGAGGCAAAAAAATCCTGAACGCCCGTTTGTATCTCAAAAAGTTCATATGAAGAGGCGTTCGTAAGATGAGGTATCACTGTAATTGATTATATAACTGCTTTTTCTTAGAATTTGGTTAGTAGGTTAGTTCATGATTCTCCTATTAGCTTTGACTTCATTATTAAAATTAAAAATTAAAAAGTGTCAGAAGCAAAGCAGTACTTGTATGTTATTAAAATTATTAACACTATTTATTTCATGTTTATTTCAATCTTTAATTTGTTTAAAGTACATGGCAAAGGAAACACTATGATTGTTCTAAAAAAAAAGTTATAACTTCTTTATTTTATACAAGTGATACATTAGTTCAATCAAAAACATTTCAGTTTCAATAAATACACTTTACCTGACGCAAACGTTTATTGGATGTTCCTGAACTTGTTTTTCGTAAATTGCAAAAAGTTTGCAAAACTTTCATCCAGTCCTGCAAATAAGAATATCTCAGATCAGCAGTTCCCACCTATACAGTGTAAACTTTTATAGGTCCATAGCTTGGTTTAGGATTACAAACAAAATTGCATTTATGCTTAGTTCCTTAATTTCTAGGTTATTTAATTAAATATAATTTGTTACAGCAGGTCTCTTTCTTATTTCCCCTAATGAAGAAAAGTAGTATGATCATAATCAATTAACCATTGAATTACAGGAAGGTAAAGTATAAAGGCAACTGAAGACACTTTTTTCTGACTATCCTATTTCTGTAAGTATTTGCTCTTGTTCACTTCTAAACAGATTTCTTAAATCCTTACAAGCCTTTACCGTCTACTTTTTAATAAACTGCTTCACTAAGCTGTATGCCAATTTCCTTACAAGGAAAATATACTTTTTGGGAGTGAGTGTGTGCATGCGTCCACACACATGTTGTAACCAAAAACGTTTGACCTTGCATATTATAAATAAAAACCACTATAGCAAGCACATTATTACAATCCAATCTAATTTTTATCACACTACATTAAAAACATGTCATATACTGCTATCTTAATCATATCACTTCGGTAGCTTTTTAAAAAATGTTTACCTGTGCCTGTTCTGGAGTTTCTCCTGCAAAGTAAAAGATGTAATGTTCTTCACTAAAGTGCTGAACTACTATCTGAAAACAGTTTGGCCTATTTAAAGGAAAAACAAACAAACAAACAAATAACAATAGAATTCTTTTAACAGAATACAGGTGTCACTGCTGGGATATGCAGGGCTTTTCATTCCCATGTGTTTGCTATTATTATTCTCCTATTGCAGTGCATTAAAATCTCTCTTTATTTTCCAAATATGCCTATATTTTTAATTTATAATATGCATCTCTTTTTAAAGCACATTAATAACATAATTTAAGAATAAATCACCTCGAGATGAAATGGGCAGAAAATAAATGTAATAATTAAAAATAAATGAGTTAATATTGACTCCCAAAACTGCATGAATTGAAGTAAACAGTAAATTCTAAATAGTCAGTTTTAATTTGTTATAGTCTTTTCCAATCTAAAATGTCATTACATACAAATTCGTTTTTGGGTAATCAAAATGTCCCAATATTGGGTTTGATGTTGTTATGTTTATGATCAGGAACTAAGAAAATTTAAAAACAATTTTGAATGATAGAAAGAAAAATAATTTTAAGATAATCTAATATTTCAACAATTTTACAAATAATACAGACTAGGAATTTAATCAACACTTTAATGCAAATTATTTTTCTTAAGTTTCCAAGTGCTAAGAATAACACATTCATTCATACATAGTACTTGTTTTTGGTTTAGGTTCTGTTGTAGATTTTGGGGAGATATTGGCCAGGGGTGAAATTCAGCAGGTTCTAACAGGTTCTGGAGAACTGTAAGTGTACATTTTGAGTCGTTCGGAGAACTGGAAAATACCTCCTCTGGTTGGCCCCCAAGTGGAGTAAGACTGGAGATTTTGCAATATCCTTCCCCCAGGAGAGGGGAGAGAAAGAGGATTTTGCAGTATCCTTCCCCTGGAGATGGGTAGGAATGGAGATTTTGCAGTATCCTTCCTTTAGAGTTGGGTGGATATAGAGATTTTGCAGTATCCTTCCCCTGCCATGCCCACCAAGCCACGCTCACAGAACCAGTAGGGGGAAATTTTGAATTTCACCCCTGGTATCGGCCTGTTCCAGCAACTCCTAGAAAGTCTGCTTCATGTCATAAACATCATAATGGGTGTCAGCAACCCATGCCCCCAGAGCCTGCATGCGGCTCTTTGGGCCCTCTGCTGTGGCTACCTGTCCCATCACTGGCTGCTCCGCCCCTCACCTTCTCCTCTTTCACCTGGCCTGGCCTAAGAAGGTAAGGGTGATGGCGGGGTATGGCAAAGCAGCCAAGGCTGGTTCTCTGGCTGTGAGAAGATCGGGAGGGTGCGCATACGTGAGGACACCATCCTCAAGCAAGCACTAAAGCACAGCAAAGGAGTGCACCATGTATGGGAGAGAGAGGGGTACAGAGAGGACAGAGGGGCAGAGAAATAGAGATACAGAGAAGGGACAGAAAGAAAGACATAGAGAAAAAGAGAAATAGAGATAATGGTTTTGTGGCTGAGTAAGTGTGGCTAGAGGTTATGTGACTGGATGGGAGTGAGTGACATCAAGTTGGCCACAGCCACCCAGGTTTTATGGCTTCCCATACTCTCCACCCCCCCTATTATAATATCACCATCTTCTTAAAAGGTAGTCAAAATCCTTAGTTGAATTATTCAAGTCTTACTGTCAGGAATAGAAATAGATAATCCATAGGCCATAAGTTAGTTTTAATGTTCTTACACTGATCTAGCCATTCTCCCACTAAAAAAGCACAAACAAAAACTAAAAAATGAGTCATTTACTTCCAGAAATATTCCTTTTTGGTCTTTGTAAAATTTAGAAATCAATACATTGTACAAGTTTTGAAAATGAAAAGATGACTTACAATAACTCTTGAGCAGCAGAAAATATAACGTATCAAAATTTATAACAATACCAAATTAAAAAAGAAAAATGAGGCAAATATATTTTCTACTGTTCAAGAACCACTTATTAGGCATTTTTTGTTTTCAAGACATGTACACTTTATTACTTTTAAAAATGGACTTTCTATTATTTATATAAACTAGAATACTAAAAACATGAGAAAAAAAGATATTCTATCAATATTAATTACAATTTGGATTATTATTGTTACAAGCATTAAAATTATTTGACTTTTCAAGGTTGAAAATAAATTTTGTATTATTAATACACAACACACAAACAAACACACATTAATGAAAGGCAAATATTGATGAATGGAACAAATTTAACAAAAATTAAAATACAAAAAAGTAAAAAAGCAAACCAACCCCAATTTCTATTGGATACATCAATGATGGCTAACCTTTTCGGGACCAAGTGCCCAAAGCGTGCAAATAGGTATGTGCACATAAACCCCAAAATGCAATGCATACACGACCTCCATTATGCACGTATGCCTCCTGAATGCAGCCTGCTCCATGCATGCACTCCTGCAGCCCCCCCCCCTTCTACATGCAGGCACTCCCGACATGCCCCCTTCCCCCCTGCTTGCACGTCAGAGACCCGAAGACCAGCTGGCCAGTGGGAGGCATGCACACAAGCATGGCAGAGCTGGAGTGATAGCTTTCATGCCCAAAGAGAGAGCTCTGCGTGCCACCTGTCAGGTGTGCCATAGATTCGCCACTATGAAAATATATGTTGCTGCTATTCTCCAAGTTTAAAATCCCACTCGGATATTGTCAGAACAGTGTCTTTACATTTACTTCATTAGTGATAAAATTAACCACAAAATATTTGAAAATAATATCTTACCTGCCAAACAGACTATCATGTACGCCATAGACAGAACATACACTAAGATCTATCAGTCCTTTGGGTTTAGTTGCTCGCTTTTCACTTTCAAAATAAATAAGCTGAGCATCATTTCCTTCTAAAATAAAGTACAAATTCTTCCACCGCTTTCCTTTACCTGTAAACAAGGTAAAGAGGCAAGGTAAAGTGGATTTTCTATCATCAAGTCTGTGACAGTCTGACTTCTAAAATTATCTTTGTCAATCCTGCCTTACTTGTTCAAATTACCCAATTTTTTAAAAAATGGATCTTTAACAATGGAATGGGACATAAGGTAAACGTTTAACTGAACTCAAATTTTGATTGAATGCTGGGAAGATTCCCTATAGACCGAGTATGAATGTATAAATTCATACCTGTCTGGAAGTTTCAAGTTCTATACATCATAAGCAGAAAAAAAAAGGAAAATTGCAGAAATGCATTTTCTTCTTGAAGAATATCAATATATAAATATGAGCTAAAAAGACAGTAATATGCAGCTACACTCTATATAAAGCATACAAACTGAGTATAAGTAGATGGGATTACATTATGTTTATACCACACAATATTATTTATTTGTTATTAATTAGATTTTATGTTTTTTTACAAATAATTAAAGGTAGTAAAGATATCCAACAACCCTTCTTTCTTCTATTTTCCTCACAGAAACAATCCTGTGAGGTCGATTGGGCTGAAAGACAGTGACAGATCCAAGGTCACCAAGCTGGCTTTCATAGCCAAGGCAGGATTTGAGGTCTCCTGCTTTCTAGCCTGTTACATTAACCACTGGACCAAACATGCTCTATTTAGTATAATTTAAGATTTCCTAAACTGCAGTATATACAAGATTATTCTGATCACTGACACTGTATGTACTTGCCACAAGTGAAGTAAAATTTAATTGAATTGTCAGATATTCACAGCCATTCTTAAAAAAAAACCCTCTATCATTTGTACTTACTTTTTTTAAGTAGATATCCTTTTTTAACAATATTTTTATAGAATGCATCTTTAGTTTTTCGCCGAATTGTATTGTAAATTTCTTTTCCATCTACAACATCGTTAAGCACTTGCCCCTGATGCTGAGAGGAAAAAAAATGTTAATTTTTCACTCTGAAACATTAGAATTCTACAATGCATACTATAATACACGGTTTAGTTCATGCTGTTGCAAGATACTAATTAAAGAATAGTATCTTAAATTCATTGTATAACTTTGTCAGCTATTTCTATACCCCCCTCCTCTCACCCTGTATACATTTTTAATCCATTTTCCCATATCCATCTAGAGTAAATTAACAATACAATAAAGCAATAAGAAACAATGAAAAGTTTATTGTCCTTTTCATTTTAGAAATCTTTGTACTTAAACTAATGGTTTTAAAATTGTGTTATCTCTACTTGCATTATTTAGTTTTTCAACTAGGAACAGGAACAATATGCATGTTTCCTATTTCTGTTTGAAAGTTCGGGAATTCTTATTCCATTACTCTTGTAAGCTTCTATTTCATGCCTTCCGTCACAATATTTCCTGGCCTACCTACTTTGGTTGGTTTGCTTAGTTTTGTTTTGTTGTCAACTTCATAATTCTGAAAACAAGTGGATCTGCTTGTGCTTGATTTTGTTCATATAACAGTTCAAGTACAGCATATTACTATTGTATAATAGTAAATAGAGTAATAAAGAGTGTCATTATTAATGTTTTGTTTTTAAGTATTAAGGATTTAATTATAAGTCATATTCCAATACATAACAAGAAAGAAGATCAACTTAAAAGGATAATCAAATAAACAAGTGTTATAAAGGTTAGAATTTAAGTGACCTATAAAATAGTAAGCTTTTGGACCAAAAAGCAATTATCTCATTACTAATATTAATTTAAAATACAACTCTTTCTACTGAAAAATAAACCAAATTTTTATTCATTTTATTTATTTGATGTTTTTATCCTATCCTTTCTACTTTTAAAACTAGCCCAAGACAGTGAGCATAGATAATACTCCTCGCTCCTCCTATTTCCCTTACAACAGCAGTCCTGTTAGGTGGATAGACTGAGAGTAACTGGCCAAAGTCTCCAGCTGACTTTCATGCCTAACGTGAGATTACAACCCAGTCTCCTTCTCCTCTTGCACACCACTTTACCATTGGCTCTTAATACACATTTGAAAGGACGTGACAAAAAAATATCTTTCTTTTATGACTTTTTTTGTATTTTTGCAATTACTAGAATCTTTAATTACAATTAAACATTCATGTAATGACTCACCTGCATTGGAACAGGATCTTTAAGATAATAGCCTTCAACAATCTGTTCTTTTCTATAGTGATCTATGATATCTGCTATACTGTTAAAAGCAAAGCAAAACAAGTCAATTAAGAGTTAAAATTTTTATAAAATTGAAACAGATGAGTGCAAAAGTATAGCCTGTCTACTGAAATTGTACGTTTTAATGAATTCTCAAATGAAAAGAAGTTGACACAACCAACACAAACGGTAAAGCTAAGTCCAGCATGACATCTTTCTGAAAATTTGAATGCATTTGTACTATGTGCAGTTGTTTATTTGTTCAAAAATAAGATAAAACTGAGCATTATAGTTGCAAAAAGTTTGGTCACTTTTCCAGTTCGCAATTTCTAATGCCTCTCTATTAATATTAGTTCCTATGTTTCTAAAGATGTCCTGTATCTAGCTAACATAGAGGGGCGGCATACAAATCTAATAAATAATAATAATAATAATTTGTGCCACTTTTTGGAATCTTTTTCTACTTTTTCTTGAATAATTATTTTAGTTTTAAAATATTCTTAAATTTTTTAGATCTGACATATTTTCATTATTTTCACCATTCAAGCCTGAAGGCCAGACTTTTTTATTTTTCTGGTAAGTACCCTGTAGTTTCTTTTTCTTTTTTTGTTAGATACTTAATTTCTCTTTACTGTAAGGCAGTGGTTCTCAACCTTTCTAATGCTGCGACCCCTTAATATAGTTCCTCATGTTGTGGTGACCTCCAACCATAAGTCTAGCACCAATTCTCCCAACAGAGCTTAAATCTGATTGGCAGGAAGGTCAGAGGGATACCCCCCACTGTAAACACCTGATTTGTTGGATTATACAAATATGTTCCAAGGTGCCAGAATAGAGGTTTTAGTTCCCAACACCATGGGAAAATTGTCTTAGGCGACCCCTGTGAAACAG
This sequence comes from Erythrolamprus reginae, assembly GCF_031021105.1. Taxonomy (NCBI): domain Eukaryota; kingdom Metazoa; phylum Chordata; class Lepidosauria; order Squamata; family Dipsadidae; genus Erythrolamprus; species Erythrolamprus reginae. The sequence continues at coordinate 309,020,942 of NC_091951.1, forward strand.
TCATTCGACCCCCAAAGGGCTCCTGACCCCAGGTTGAGAACCACTGCTGTAAGGACTTCAGGATTAATTTGCAGGTATTTTTCAGATTTTCTTTCTGAAATACCCAACTTTTAAAAACTTTATTACTGACTGTGTCATATTAGCTGTTGATATTTAGTTGAATCCATTCTTTTGCTCACCTGCACAATATTTAATGAGCCACTAACTGCCCTCTAGCTGTAAAAAATAACTACCATTTCTTTTTTTATTTAAATGCTTTATCCATTTTTTTCTAGAAATGTACTTTACGTAGTTGTGGCTGAACATTTCAATTTTGTTCTATTGTTTCAAAATGTCTTTGGAGATTCACAATCATCCACAACACAGTTGTCCCCAAAATGTTCAAAAGGCAACTTTTTCCAAAAGGCAACTGAACTTTGTTTTTTTCCCCTTTAAAAATACTTTGCTTCTTTTTCAAAAGAACTGAAGAAACTTCTTGGATGAGAAGCCAAACTTTTCAAAGACAAAACCAAGAAAGTCATTGCCTTTTGGAAAATCACCTTCTGGTTATAGAAACATAGAAACATAGAAGACTGACGGCAGAAAAAGACCTCATGGTCCATCTAGTCTGCCCTTATACTATTTCCTGTATTTTATCTTACAATGCATATATGTTTATCCCAGGCATGTTTAAATTCGGTTACTGTGGATTTACCAACCACATCTGCTGGAAGTTTGTTCCAAGGATCTACTACTCTTTCAGTAAAATAATATTTTCTCATGTTGCCTTTGATCTTTCTCCCAACTAACTTCAGATTGTGTCCCCTTGTTCTTGTGTTCACTTTCCTGTTAAAAACACTTCCCTCCTGAACCCTATTTAATCCTTTAACATATTTAAATGTTTCGATCATGTCCCCCCTTTTCCTTCTGTCTTCCAGACTATACAGATTGAGTTCATTAAGTCTTTCCTGATACGTTTTATACTTAAGACCTTCCACCATTCTTGTAGCCCGTCTTTGGACCCGTTCAATTTTGTCAATATCTTTTTGTAGGTGAGGTCTCCAGAACTGAACACAGTACAGTGATCCCCCGGTTATTGCGTCCCCGACCATTGCGAACAGGCTAATTTGCGATTTTTCAACCCGGAAGTCAAAACACCATCTGTGCATGCGTGCCCTTTTTTTCTATGGGCACGCATGCGTAGATGGCGCCGGGCAGATCAGCTGCTGGGCGGCTTCCCTAGGTCTTCCCCCTCTTGGCGGGCATCAGCGAGGAGTTTCCCCACCGCCCACGCAAACTCCTCGCTGCTGCCGCTTCGCTCGGGCCGCTTCCCAGCTGAGTACTCAGCTGGGAAGCGGCCCGAGCGAACGGCTTGTCCGCAGCCTGCCTGCCTGCGGGCCCGCGGCTCGCGCGCCCTTCTCCCGCCCACGCCGTTCGCTCGGGCCGCTTCCCAGCTGAGTACTCAGCTGGGAAGCGGCCCGAGCAAACGGCTTGTCCGCAGCCTGCCCACGCCGTTCGCTCCCCCTCTTGCTGGCGGGAGGGCGAGAAGCCCTCCCCAGCACCCGCTCGCCCGCCCTTCGCCCGGCCACCTGCCGTTCGCTCGCTGCTCGCCCGGCCACCCGGGTTCGGGGGGGTGCTGGCAAGCCGCCCATGCCGCCGGCGATGTTTTAAAACAGCCGCGCGGCTTTCCAATGAGTCCCGAAGACAAACGCGGAAGTTTGACGTTTGTCTTCGGGACTCATTGGAAAGCCGCGCGGCTGTTTTAAAACGTCGCCGCCGGCATGGGCGGCTTCCTAGCAGCCCCCCAAACCTGGGTTGGGGGTCCGGGGGGGTGCTGGCAAGCCGCCCATGCCGGCGGCGACGTTTTAAAACAGGAACCCCAATCTTCGGCTCCTCGCTAGCGCTGCGGGAGTAAAAACACCATCTGCGCATGCACAGATGGTGTTTTTACTTCCGCAGCGCTACTTCGCGAAAACCCGCTCGTTGCGGGGGGTCCTGGAACGGAACCCTCGCAATGATCGGGGGATCACTGTACTCCAAATGTGGTCTCATCAGCGCTCTATATAAGGGGATCACAATCTCCCTCTTCCTGCTTGTTATACCTCTAGCTATGCAGCCAAGCATCCTACTTGCCTTTCCTACCGCCCGGCCACACTGCTCACCCATTTTGAGACTGTCAGAAATCACTACCCCTAAATCCTTCTCTTCTGAAGTTTTTGCTAACACAGAACTGCCAATGCAATACTCAGATTGAAGATTCCTTTTCCCCAAGTGCATTAAAACACATTTTAAATTTTGTAGAAAAAAGTATGAATGTATGTTTTAATAATTCAGTAATTAGTATCTTATAAATAATATTAAAACTCTTCAATGAAACAGAGGCCCAAATAATAAGGAAAAAAAGTAAGCCAAAAATTCTGATATAAACAAATGGTTATATGACAATCTTCACCTGTAGCACGCTGCATACATTGAGATATGGAACAGTAGCATGTCTGTTACTGTTTTCCTTTGAAAATGGGAAAGTGGTCTCACACTAGTTTTCTATCTGGCATATCAAGTCTCATATTTAAAAATATAGGCATGCAAGCATAAAAACAATTTCTTTCTCCCATTTGATTATATTGCTTTGAAATGGTTCATTTTAATATGAAGTTGAGGAATATTTTAAGTATGGGTTTTATAAACTGTTGATCTATTCCAAATATATTCTTATAGATGGTTGGGATGATTCCTGTACGGTGTAACTGAATTCCATAATATAGGTTAGGGCAAATCTTTGTAAGTGGGAACTAAACTTAGTACTGTACTACTAAAAGTTATTCAAACATAGTTTAGCTTAACATACTTTTAAGAACTTGAAAAATAAAATGAAATATACTCAGTATAAGTGCAATTTTATGTCCTAAATTTTATCTTGTATGAAAATTAAATGCAATGTCTACTGATAAAGCAATGATACTTTTAAAAGAAATATAGCAGAATCCACTCTTATGTTCCAATTGCCAAGCCTTTTCATTTAAGATCTGACAATGGACACATTATCTTACTCATTTGAAAAGATGTACAAAATTTTTATTTAATGTATTATATATATATATTTAATTTTTCATCTTTCAAATGAAAAAGAATTGTAACTTATAGAATTCTCCCTCCCTGCACAAAAAATAAAAAAATTAAACCCCACAAAAGTCTGATAGAATTCAGTATATACCATTAATGGCAATTAACCGAATACATAACATAAATTGTAAAATACTTGTGCAACATACCTGTTATAGTATCTGCCCCCCATCATAAACTGATTATTTGGTGTTGGACATATTTTAAAACGCTGTATGTTTTCACTGGTTCGAAAGTAGAGTGAGTAATCTCCAGGTGTATTATCAGAAGGCCTCACAAGAAAACTGGATACTTGACCCACTAATTATAAAGACGAAGAAATAGTTACAGATGTTTGTCAATAAATCTGTTTTATTAGTCTGGAATTTAGCATGCAGCAGAAGAAAAATCAGTTGCAAAAAGACTTGTCATTTTTTCTCAGGATAAAAGGAGTCAGGAATTTCTAAAAAAACCTCTCAAACCTTTTCATGTCTTATTTTGCAAATAAAACCTACTATATCTTAAAGTAATCCCAAATTTAAAAAACCTTTGCTGAAAACCCCCCCATATTTTTATAGTAGAAAATTTTGGCAAATACTAGAGTAATATTTAAATTTCAACTTAGGCATGAGATAAGATACTACTATCCCTGAAACATATGTACAGTGGTCCCCCGAGTTTTGCGATCTCGATCATTGCGAAACGCTATATCACGATTTTTCAACCCGGAAGTAAAAACACCATCTGCGCATGCGCGCCCTTTTTTCTATGGCCACGCATGCGTAGATGGCGCCGGGCAGATCAGCTGCTGGGCGGCTTCCCTGGGTCTTCCCCCTGTTGCTGGCGGGAGGGCGAGCGGCGGGCATCAGCGAGGAGTTTGCGTGGGTGGCGGGGAAACCCCAGCGCCGCTTCCCAGCTGAGTCCTGAAGCCAAACGCGGAAGTTCGCTTCAGGACTCAGCTGGGAAGCGGCGCAGGCGAACGGCGTGGGCGGGCGAAGGGCGGGCGCGCGGGCAGGCAGGCGGCAGACAAGCGGCGGGCGGACAAGCGGCGGGTGTGGCAGCAGCGAGGAGTTTGCGTGGCCGGCGGGGAAACCCCAATCTTCGGCTCCTCGCTGCTGCGGCGGAAGTAAAAACACCATCTGCGCATGCGCAGATGGTGTTTTTACTTCCGCACCGCTACTTCGCGAAAAACCGATCATCGCGAGGGGTCCTGGAACGGAACCCTCGCAATAATCGGGGGACCACTGTATTCCCTCAGTTTCCATTCTCCCATCTGAATATTCCGATGGGTTTTAGTTATCAAATTGTGGAAAACTGACAATTCATTTCCCTGACAATTTGAAACACTTAATAATATATACTATAAGTCGTAAAGTAGTTTTAATGTGTTATTTTAAAAATCCCACCAACTCCCCTAAAAAGTAGAAAAATCATTTCCTAAGAACATGTACGACATTTCAGTCCTAACTCTATCTTTTGATAGAATTTTATATAGTTTTATATAGTCAAAAATGGACCTTTTCTTTCTTTTTAAAAAGAAGCAGTGGCATATAATATTAGCATACATTTCATATTAACAGACATTAAATTAATTAAAATTCATACATACCTGTCATCAGCAAACTATAAGCCTCTTGTTTCGAAATCTTTCCATGGAACCATCTTAAAGAAAACAACATGCATTTTACAAATGACAAAACGCATTTACAAAAAACCAGAAACGTAACATTAATACTCAGATTCTTTTATATCAGTTAGATTAAATGTTAACAATATCTGATAAATAAGTTTTAAAACTGCTAGGTTTTTTTCTGAATCAAATATATTGCTCAAAAAAAAATAAAGGGAACATTCAAATAACACATCCTAGATCTGAATGAATGAAATATTCTCATAGAATACTTTGTTCTGTACAAAGTTGAATGTGCACAACAGCATGTGAAATTGATTGTCAATCGGTATTGCTTCCTAAGTGGACAGTTTGATTTCACAGAAGTTTGATTTACTTGGAGTTATATTGTGTTAAGTGTTCCCTTTATTTTTTTGAGCAGTGTATAATAGAAAACAGCAACTTGATCTACTTCATGAAAGGACCACCTGGAAGCCAGAACCTGGTCCAGAATGTGGTGGGGAATGTTGGGAGCATCATGATATTCCAGCAGGACCTTATTGTTTTGCAAACTGCACTAGTTGCCAATTGGTTTCTGAGTGAAATTCAAGGTGTTGCTTATCACCTTTAAAACTCTTCATGGCATACAGTCTTGATTATTTTAGGGACCGCCTATCTCCAATTGTTTTTGCTTGTACAATCAAAAGGAATGAGTGTTCTCTGGATCCACTAGATTGAACAGTGTTATCTTGAAGGCAGACTGCTTTTGCAGTTTTTTTCCCTTTGGAACAATGTCTACCCAGAGATTCTTGCACCTTTTTCCTTGTGATGTCTAGGAAACTGTTATAAACCTGGCTTGACCTTAGGATAGAGAGGGTGGAGTGGTCCCTTTTTATTATGTTTGTTGAATGGCTTGTGCATTGTTTTCCAGTCAGCTAGGGTTCTTTTTTTACTTCTATCTCAAAATATTGATTTTTATTTTTATCTGTAACTTGCCCAAGGATCTGAATGTTTCTAAATTTGGTAATTCAATTAAAATAGTATGTTTAGAAAACATTTCAAAGCAAGCTTTATTTCTATTGCTATTAATTTATCCAGATGAATATATTTTATTCCTTTTGTTCTTTTGTTGTTTGATAAATTCTCTATTGTACTAATTAATCATCCCAATGGTAAAAAATTGTGACTAATATCAAACAAAGAAATCCTGATATGTCTTTTGAGTCAAAATTAGAATATAGATTTTTGAAGTTTTAAAATTTTTCTCATTATGAACATTAAAATAGCACTAATTCAGTGTTCAGCCTCAGTAAATTTATTTGTGCTGACTGTTAATTGGGCTCATTACAGATAGTCCTTGACTTACAAGAAGTTCATTAGTGATAATTCAGAGTTATAATAGCACTGAAAAAAGTGACTTATGCTGTTTTTCACTTACGACCACTGTAATATCCTCATGATCATGGATGCTTGGCAACCGGTTCATATTTATGATGGTTGCAGTGTCCTAGGGTCATGTGATCCTCTTTTACTACCTTTTGATGAGCAAAATCAATGGGGAAGCAAGATTCCCTTAACAACCGTGAGACTAACTTTAACAACTGTAGTGATTCATTTATTAACTGTGGCACGCAAAATCATAAAACGGGGCAAAACTCACTTAACAATTGTTTTGCTTAACAATGGAAATGTTGGGCCCAATTGTAGTCATAAGTCAAGGACTACCTATATGCATCTAGGCATACAATCTTCTTTTATGGGATGATGTCTTTGGCACATAAAAAAGCAAGGATGAGCATGCTTAAAAGAACATACACTTAAATAATTATGTATCAAAATTCTACACTTACATTTTGCCTTCATGTGGATCTTCCTCTCTCCCCTAAGAAAAATATGAATCATAAGTATGAACACAAAATGATTGTAGAATTAAGCATGCTAAAGAATTCTGTTCTCTTTAGAAAAAAACATAATTAGTATAATTCAGAAAATTTAAAATCAGGTTGTTCTGAATCAGAACAGAGACTCTTTTCATGCTTATTCGGGAGTGCACAGTACATTAGACAACAAAGCTTTCTGCAAATGAAGTTTATAAAGAAATATAGTCTATGATACTTAAAAATATCTAAACATTTTAAAATATGCCCCAGTTTGACATCCTTAGTAAAAGAGATTGATAACATCCCTCAACAAGCAGGTAGCAGATGTGGTCAAAGGATTCTCCACACAGTACCTGGTGTGTTAATTGCACCCATTCCTGAAACATGAGGTCTGGGTACAGACAATCATATTTTAAAAAATATTGTTTATTAAGTAATTTTAAAAACAACATATCTATATCTATATACAAATATACATATATACAAATCAAAGTACATCAAACTCCACATAACATCCACATACATAATGTGACCTAACAAAAACAATAAATAATACAGTAATACTGTACCTCATGATACGAACTTAATTGGTGCAAGGAGGAGGTTCGTAAGACGAAAGGTTCGTAAGACGAAACATTGTTTCCCATAGGAAACAATGTAAAGTCAATTAATCCGTGCAACCAAACCCCACCCCCGCAAAAAACGGCTTTTGGCGACTGCTGGGAAGCCGCGCGGCTGTTTTAAAAGGTGACAGCCGGCCTGGGGGGCTTCCCAGCACCCCCCCGTTCGTGGGGGTGCTGGGAAGCCCCCCAGGCCGGCTGTCACCTTTTAAACAGCCGCGCGGCTTCCCAGCTGTCTCCCGAAGCTGAACGCCAAAGCCGAACTTCCGCGTTCTGAGACAGCTGGGAAGCGGCGCGGCCCCGAACCCCGAACTGGGTTCGGGGGGGGGGGGTGCTGGGAAGCCCCCCAGGCCGGCTGCGACCTTTTAAAACAACCGCGCCGCTTCCCAGCTGTCTCCTGAAGCCGAACGCCAAAGCCGAACTTCCACGTTCGGCTTCGGGAGACAGCTGGGAAGCCGCGCGGTTGTTTTAAAAGGTGACAGCCGGGCTGGGGGGCTTCCCAGCAACTTCCCGAACCGAACCCGGGGTTCAGAAAAATTTTGCCTCTTCTTACGAACTTTGTTCGAGTTACGAACCGGCGTTCGGGAGGCTTCTGGGAAGCCCCACCGCCCGGCTGTCACCTTTTAAAACAGCCACGCGGCTTCCCAGCAGTCTCCGAACGCCGGTTCGTAACTCGAAAAAAGTTCGTAAGAAGAGGCAAAATTTTTCTGAACCCCGGGTTCGTATCACGAGTTGTTCGTAAGACGAGGGGTTCGTATCTTGAGATACCACTGTATTAATATATTTTTGCTGTGTTTCGTATCATCATATTATATACTGTACCACTTTCTGCAAATTTGGATAGTCATATAAAGAAATAAACATGGTCCCTGTGTTTAATCTTATTTCTATTTCCTATCCAAAGGAAGGAAGGAAGGAAGGGCTTGTCCTATCATTGTGTGTAGTGAGGGGGTTGTTGGTACTTCCTTAATTAGGTTGTTGTTTACTACTTGATTAGTTCACTGCTGGATTGTTTGTTTGATGCTGCTCCTGGTGTTAATTTCTGCTTATCTGGGTACTGATTTTGGCAAGAGATGTACTGGTCTTTTTGTTTCCTTTTTAGCTTTTTTATTGCCTCTTTTGAATGCTGTTTAAATATCATTTATATCCCAGTTGATGGCTAATTTGTCTGACTGGCAAGTTCCCAGAAATACTTACGGGATTACCACTCTCAGGACTCCTAGCAGAGACTGTAATGCAATGTATAGAAACAATAGCTTTTCCATACATACAATTAAACATATGGATCTGGTATATAGATGACACCGTTGTCATAACAGAAAAGAAACAACTGGAGAATCAAGAATCAATAATATATCCAAAAGAATAAAATTCACAAGAGAAAACGTAGACAACGACAGTTGAATAATATTACTTACCACTTCCTCTACTAAGTCTTCTACAATAAGGCCTTGTTCATCTGTACGTAAATTGGTAACCCACATCCATCCATCTTCTAATTCATTGTGGACAATGAACATGTCTCCTTTAAGGAAACTACAGGTAGTTAAGGTAAAATGTATTAATTATTTAAATCAACCCTCAAGCCAACAAAGTTACACTTTGATCAACTTGACCTAATTTCTAATCTGTCTTTGTAATTTAAATGAATTTCTTATAATTTCCCCCCAACCCTTGGACATTAATCTGAAATCCCCTAAAATATATTTTTAATCACATTCTACTTTCAAAATTGTTACAATTGTTATATATGATCCCATAATTATTTACTAAGAAGTATATCTACTTAAATTTGGTGTTACTAACACTTTGGTATATACATATAGAATTGGATGCTGCTTTAATAAAATTACTTTAAATAGCATTCTTTAAATCTAAACTTATACCATATTAACTATGTGCATCATTTCCATAAATTTGACTGACTTCACTATTAATTAAATGATAAACAGAATTTACACTGAAACAAAAGAATGATTGTAGTGATTGTTTTAAATTACTATTAGTTTAAATTACCATATTTTTCAGCATATAAGACACATTGGACCATAAGATGCACATTAGTTTTGGGGGCGGAAAACAAGGGAAAAAGGCCTCTGCCTCCCAATAATTTGCCATATAGCAAACATCAAACAGTACAAATGATATACACTGTTTGCTGTGCATGTGTGCATATGTGCATGTGTGTCTGACCCGTAGAAATAGCAAATTGGAGAAATGTACATTACAGCAGTACATTAATGCCAGAAAGTTTTCTTTTTTAAGAAAAAGTTTTATTAGTTTTCAAATATATTTTGAAATAAACAAATAAGCAAACAACAACAAAATAAATTAAAAAGGACAAAACAAAAAAAATTATAATATCAGCAAACATTCACTATTTCTTCATTGCTACATTGGGTATTTCATTAATTCCTATAATGATATACATATTAATTAATTACAGTAATATTCATATTAATTCATACAATCACAAAATCCCTATTCAAACCATCAATATTTACATGTTTATATCTTTTGTTTTACTAGCTTTTATGTATCTTTTGTGATCTTTTTATTTCTATTTCTTAACACTTAAAGAATTGGAGAAATTTACATTATGGCAGTATATTAATGCCAGAAAGTTTTTTTAAATGTAGTCACAATAACTCCTCCAAATTATTTAAATAGATCTACTCCAAACATGACAAAGTCAGGGTTTAATTCACCTGCCTTATCTTAATACTAAAACCGTCCACTGTTACATTTCAGATTATACTTTTACAGATTTTTAAAATTAATGTGGCTTTCTGGAAGTATACTCTGCTGTTTAAAAGAAGATACAATTGCACAGGGCTTCTTCAGATCAAGCATTTATTTTAAAAAGCGTCTTCATTTTGTTAAGTTGTCTAGAAAAATAATAAAGCAGTCTTTAAAAAATAAGCCTAATAATTTGAACATTCTATAGACATTTATAGACTTACTTCCTTGCATCCAGTCTCAACAACTGATTAGCACAATAAAATAAAATTTTGCTTCTGCTTCTCCCTTCTAGCAATTTGCCTCCTTGCAGTTTGAGTTTCATTTTCATTTTAGCACCTGGGCCTGCCTGCAGCCTCAATCAACTGCTGGCCAGGAGGTTGATAATCAGTTTTTATAGTTTATTTAAAATTTATAGTTATTGACTTTCTTCTTTGCATCCAAATTAAGCAGTCCTACATTGCCAGCAGTCCACCTCTCAGCAATTTTCCTCCTTGCAGCTAGTTTTACTTTCAGTTCTAGCACATGGCCTGCCTGTGCTGAATCAGCTGTGGGTTGGCAGGCTGCTAATGCACTGTGCTCTTTGCTGCAAGGAGGTAAATTGCTGGTAGGCAGAGACCAAAGGATGGGGGTGGCTGGGAGAAGCTACATTCGGTGTATAAGCTGCACCTAAGTTTTCACCCTCTTTTGGGGTGTAAATAGGTGTGTCTTACCCTGCAAAAAATACGGTAATAGAGTGTAGTGCCATTTTAATTCTTACAAAAATCTAACAAATATTAAACCAAGTGTACACACATTATTTAGCATTCTAAATTATACCTTATTTCATCTGTTTCTGGCACTTTAGTATATGGCAGAATGGCTCGGACTCTCCTGCGGTCCTCTACTGGCTGTAACAAAAAAAAAGATATTCTGTTTTGAAGAAAAACTTCAGAATTGGTATAATGAATCTAGACAAAATCTCCAACATATTCAGACCCACAATTTACAATCAGCTTTTTTCCCTTTCCATTCCTTCAGTCATAAAGTTCCAACTGGCCAAAACCAATTTCAAAACCAATAAAAAGATCAAGATTTTTATCTAGGTTTCGATGTAGCATTAGAAATAAATGTAATTTAATAATAAAATAATTGCAGTGAGGTTTTTTATGATTGGGATACAATCATGTTTTAATTAAGATTGGTATAAACAAATATAAAATATTTGAATTTGTGCTAGATATTTGCTGATTTTATTTTGTAGAATTTAAATAAGTTACCAGAAAAATCTTTGATTTATATTCAAATTGTGATTTATAAAAATAGATTGCATTACAATTAATTAATGTCATATTATTATTATTTTGTTGGTTTTTGTCCAAAATTTCTCTCTATATTTATTATGTATCTATAGAGATTCTAAGTCATCCAGGTCACGGTTGTTCCAAAGGTGCTTTTTCAAGAGGCACCTGGAATTTCTTATTTTTCTTTGAAGATGTTTGTATTCTCAACGAAGGTTTTTCGGCTCTGGAAGATTGTGAGATGAGAAGCGAAAGGTCTTCAAATGTTGAAACGAAATGTCTTCAAAGAAAACGCAGTAAGTCTAATTTCCTCTTGCAAAAGCACCTTTGGGACACCTTTATTCTACCTGTCCAAGTTGAGAAAAAAGACTATACAAGCTTTTGGAACTTCCAGAACATTTCATCAGGTATTATCTATAAAAAGAAGGAATAAAGAACCACAGAAGTCCAAAAATATTTATTTTTGTTCCCAAGGTAGACCCAGTTGGCTGATTGCAGGTGTTCTTGGTATTGTATTACCGTATATTATTTATTTTCTCCTGAAAACTGTATTGTTCTGTATTCAGTCTATATCACAACTTTTATTCTGGGACTGACTTTGATGTAAAGTCAGTTCCAGAACTGTAATTATTCTGTGTCAATCTAGTTAATTAGGTATGGCATTTAGTTCCTCCAAAAAAGTGAACAAAGCTGTGAATCTTGAAACAGTGATTTTCAGTTTCTAATTCAATTTATTCTTTTTGTCCCATGAATCAGTATTGACTCCTGGCAACTGAAGTTCTCTTGACAAGATGTTTGGAAATGATTTAACATTGCTGTTTCCTAATGCTAACAGAGTGATTGCTTGTAACAGTGATGACAAACCTTTTCTTGTCCGTGTGCCAAAAGAATGCGTGCATGTGCCCACACACCTTCCCTCCCCCATGCATGCACACACCCAGCACATGCACACAATTCCTCCTGTCCCTGCACATGCACACAAACCTTACTGAAGACTGGGACATGGAAAAAATGGCCAAACCATAAGTGCATTTTCTGAACTTTAAGTTTGTCCATTGGGCTTTTTTTTTTTTTTTACACTCTGGGGCTTCAGGAAACTTCCCTGAACCCTCCGGAGTGCAAAAATACAGCACAACAGGTAAAACAGAAGTGCGTTTTTCAAACCTCCGATTTGTTTGTTGGCATTTTTTTGCACTCCGGAGCTTCAGGGAAGCTTTTCTGAGGCATCCGGAGGGCCAAACGGCCTTTCCCAAGGCCAAAAATTAGCTGGCCCAGCATGTGCAATGGTACTGACATAAGGCAACGTCTCACATGCCTTCCAATATGGCTCTGTGTGCCACCTGTGGCACGTGTGCCATAGGTTTGCCATCATGGGCCTATAAGGTTATCCTTTGTGCTTTAATAGAACTCATTATCTCCAGATTTCCCACCTGGTACTTTAACCAGAGTACCAATCTGATTCACTTCCAATTAATTTCAAATATACAAAAATGCACATTCATATATAAAAAATACATACCTCTGGAGGTGCTACAGGAAACAATAATTTTTCCCCTTTAAGCAAACAAGACACATGGCTGTAATACCCTATTAGATCAGAAAGTGAAGAAAATCGTCGGCCACCAATGTAATAATCACCACACATTGCAATAATCCTATCAGAGAAAATAATAATCAATATTAGTATAATGTCCTTTTCTACTAAAAAAAGACTGCACATATAACAAAACTAGAGGCAGTCTTCATTAAGGCATATTCTTTCAGCAATTGTTTGAAGTTATGATGATGCTGCACAGGAGATGCTGGTAGCTGTGTCCCTTTCTGCACCCCTGCAGTACTGTCAACTTCCAAAAAACAAAATCAATGGGGAAGCAGGCAGTTATTTGAAAAAGGTGATCACCTGACCACAAGACACTGTGATCATGTGGCATTCGCCTAACTATAGGGCAATTGAGAATATGGAATTGCTGTCATAAATTGGTGTGATCATGTGATATCACACCTTACAAGCAGATGGCTTAATGACAGTTCTCCGTTGCAAATGGTAATCAAGAATTTAATTTATATTCTACATTTCTATTCAACCAGGAAGTAAGTTTTTTAAGGGTACAGAAAGATAAAAAGCATAATTTAAAATTAATATTACAATTGATTGATTAATTGATTGATTGATTAGATTTCTAGGCCACCCCTCTCTGAAGACTCGGGACAGCTTACAACATATTTAAAAAACAGTACATTACAATAAAATCAATCCAAATTAAATTAAAATTACAAAGCAATCTAAAATCCCTAATAAAATTAAAAATCAATCACATCCATTCGTATAGCAATCATACAATCATTCGTTGGCCAGGGGCTAAGATCTAATTGGGCCAAGCCTGACGACATAAATGAGTCTTAAGACTCTTACAAAAGTCAAGGAGGGCGGGGGCAGTACGAATCTCCGGGGGGAGCTGATTCCAGAGCGCCCCCCCCCCCGAGATAATAACATCAGCCTTATTCTTCTTTTCAGCAAATCAAAGATAATTTAGACTTAGATTTAGAATAACTTTATTGCCACTTTGAATGTAATTGTCAATTTGAATGTAACACTAATTGGTATACATTAAAATGAATTTTTGTTGTATACAGCTCTCAAAGGGTCCCAACCTCCAATGTACACTACATAAGCATGACAAAATAAATAAATTAAAAATTATGCATATATCCACATATATTGTATGAAATGGAGAAACTGTCTAGTCAATTTATTTTCAAAATCATGGAAAGACAGATCTCTTTTGAGAATTTTGTCTAGAACATGAGCAACATTAAACAAAGCCACATTTTTTTAAAAAAAATGACAGCTGTACAACATGTGGCTAAACTCTCAGCAGCTGCCATTCTTTAAGCAAAAGAAGCAACCTTTCTTGATTCTTTCCAACATTTACAAATTAATCTGTTGTTTTTAAATTAGAAATTATATCAAGCATATATGCTAGAAAAAATATGTTTGACATACACTTCACAATATTTAAAAGTTTGTGAAATGGTTATTAGAGAAATAAATCTCATCTTACCACAATATTTTACAAATGAAAATGTTTTAATGCGCGCTACAACTTCATCTTCTAGACCCAGTAATGAACAGAGGAACGATGATTAAATGAATAAAAAATGGGGAGGAATTAAAAATAAGAATAAGAGAGAGAGAGAGAGTAGAAGTGGCCAATTCCCTATTAAATGTAATGTATAAGCAGTGGGCGAGCGCATGTGTTGTTCCACTTGTATGAGTGGCAAGTGTGCACAAGCACATGCTCCTACCACTCACACAGAATCATCCCCTTTCCCCCTCCACCCGCTGGTTTGCCAAGCAGGAAAGCATGCAGACAGCTGCCTTAAAAGACCTGCTTCTCATATTTTTTAGGAGTTTATGGGAGCACAATTATCAATTTCAAAAACAAACATTCACTCACCGAAAGTGATTAACAATATTGGTTTTGCTCAGAAATGAAAGTACAAATGATCCAGGCCGTCGGTCACTCTCTCGAATAAGGTAACTTCCAGGTTTCCCCGCCTGTCGAAGACGTTCTTCTGCAATTGTTCTGTCAAGTTTTCCATGATACCATCTGCAAGCCAAAGCACAAAGGCATGATATAGTCAATCCATTTAGCCGAGCATCAGGACTTGAAAATCCTGAATAAAATCTCCTACATACATTTTTCTTAGAGGCTAATGTAAGTAAATGAAAAATTTACTTCTAATGTAATAATCTAATACTTACTTTTGCAGAAATCTAAAAGTAACAATTATGTAGTTGTTTCATGTTTTTAAATTAAAATCATTTTATTTTAAAATAGGCATTAGAACTTCAGTGGTACTTATTCCTGCAAAAAATGAATGAATGAATGAATTTATTTAAAAAGATAAATTTATAAATTTATTTTTTATAGTGTCCCATCTCACTTTTAAGTGGCTCTAGCTAGATTAAAATAAAATAAATAAAAATACTGAATATGTTGCAGGAAACAAAAGTAAAGATAGATAACAGCCAGGCATCACCTAACCATGTGATGGCGAACCTATGGCACTGTGCTACAAGTGGCATGTCTGAGAGCATGCGAGCTGTTGCCCTATGTCAGCTCCAGTGTGCATGTACGCACTGGCCAACTGATTTTTGGCCTTCCAGAGGGCTGGGGGCATCTCCAGGCTTCAGAAAACCCTCAGGAACCTTGGGAAGGTGAAAACCATCTCCCCTGCCCTCCAAAAGGCTGAAAATCAGCTGGATTCCAGTTTTTTGCCATCCACAGGTTTTGGAGGCTTTGGTCAGCCCTGCGTGTAGGCACTGGGGGGATCATGGGGGATTGTGCACGCATGAGCAGGGGGAGGGCATTGCATTATGGATATGGGCACATGAACATGCAATATCATGTGTACACGCACCCTTTTGGCAACTGAGAGGAAAAAAGTTCACCATCACTGACCTAACCTATCACCCATACAATCGAAACATGGGCTCTCTCAGAGTCCCTTGCTTGAACACAAAGCCAATTTTTCAAAGCCTTATGCAAGGCCAAAGACTACAGTGCCAATCTAACTTCAGGGGAAGTGATATTTCAAATGGGAGGTACATAGAGAAAATGTTCTCCTTCTTGGCCCCACCAGCTATGTCATTATTCAGAGCATGCCCTTCCTGCTAGATTGGATAAGATGGTTAGAAACAGTTGGGGAGAGACGCTTCTTCAACTAACCTGGTCCTATGCCATGAATGCTATAAACATAAATTTCCTTCCTTGCAAGAATGCAATGAATTACAACATTGTGCCCCTATCAGATAATCAGAATAAAATTCCATTCTGTAAGTTATACATTCGGCAGGTCTAAAATGTTCACATAGTGCCGTGATGGGAAACCTAATGGCATGTGTGCCGGAAGTGGCACACAGAGCTATCTCTCTGGGCATGCTAGCTGTCATCTGTTGTTCTTCCAGGTTCCGGCAGACATATGTGTGCTGGCCAGCTGGTCTTCACGCATGCATGTGTGCCAGACACCAGAAGAGAAGGTGACTGGTGCGCATATGCATGCCGGAAGCTGAGCTTCTTGGTGCGCACATACATGCCAGGGAACTGCTCTTCCAATTTACAGCGCCCCCACGCATGTGCACCAGAGAGTTACTCTTCCAGTTCATGGCGCTGTCCCACGCACCACGCTCCCATTTTGGCACTTGGTGCCAAAAAGGTTTGCCAACACTGACATAGAATATGTTAGTGAAAGTATTTCTGTTGATCTTTTTCCAAACTTGTACTTAATTTTTATACATAAACCACACAGTCTTCATTGATTCCACATCTGATCCCAATTTAAATTCTACATCAGTTTAGCCACTACATGCATCTGATGAAGAGATCTGTAACTCAAAAAAAAAATCATTGCCTTTTAATCAATTGGATATTTATTTATTATTTAGATTTGTATGCCGCCCCTCTCCGCGAACGCTGAAAAGATGCTAGCAAAACCCTATATGTTAAACCAGGCCTATCAAACTGGTGGCCCATGGGTCGGATGTGTCACATGTAGGTCACAGTCACCCCAGCTCCACCCCAGGCAAAAACATCATGATACATCACATGACACAATCAAGTTTAACACCCATGCCTTAAACTAACATAGGTTCCAACTGCCTGAATACCTATTATCATACCTAACTTCATATATAAAACAACTGTATCCAAAAATGTTTGTGTTATTTAAGTTTCCCAGATTTTTAAAGCTCCAAATCAACATTATATTTATGATGCATACTAAATATTCCATCATGCCTATTATTCTGGGATGCTATTTGCCATAGTTAGAACTACCAAGTCTCTCTCTGTCTCATTAACATATATCACTCACCCACCTAAATATATTATTTTCTCACACTGCTCTGCAAACTCATTGCTTCAAAAAAGTGTGATGTGATTGCACTGAGATAAATCCTGCAGTTTAATATTTATTAATTCTTGTATGATTTCTCCCAGTACAACTATAAAACAAATCATTACATCTGTGATCCAGTTCGGTACAATGTGTAGAATACAATAGAGCAATTCAGAGTATAGTAATATTTAAGAAGAATGTCTTTAACTCATCCTGCTTCCAATTCAAAATCTTCCTCAATTCTGTCTCATACATGCTAACAGGAAACACAGTCCACAAAAAAAATGTTAGTGTACAGTAGGACAGTGTACAGTATGGCAGTGTACAGTTTTGTCTTTTTAATGAAGTAATACCATTTGCTACTTGTTCATGTTCACTTTGATAAGGAAAAGCTTGGAAGTACTGATCAACAGGTTTCTGAATCAGGTGATCCTTGAATCAATTTCCTTGATCACAACCTTTTAGGAAGATGCAAGAATCCTTAAGGCTACAGTAGGCAGAAGACATAAAGGTGATGCATACTATCCTATTTATAAAATATCACTGTAATCACTCCAAACTCTTGCTACTGATTTTTATTCCAATTTGTCATCTTAATTTGTATCACTTGACTAATTTCCACTTAAATCTTATTTATGCAACTTGCAATTCCTTTCTTTTTCTCTTCTACCTATCATTTTATACAATATTACAATTGTTCATTAAAAATTTGCTTTAGTTAATGAGCCCTTTTTTGTTGCTCAATTATTAAATGTATGATTTTTTTTTCTTTTTAATGTATAATTCAAAAAAAAATGTACTATTGTATCGCACCACCTTGTCTTTTACATCTGGGAATAGAAAATTAGCCTGTAAAAATTACTCTTTTTTTTTCTTTTAGTCAGCTGTCAGCCCTTACTATGGGGATGAAATTGCAAAGAAATGTTTTTTCTTTATCATTAATACATAAAGAGGTTTGAATGGTTAACATTTGCAGCAACTTTAAATTAATGATCTATGTGAGTTAAGGAAACTGTAATGTGTAGAAACCTAAAAAAGATTCTACACTTAAACTCAAGGTTTGCATCTAGTCAAATTATGGGTACTTGATTATGGGCATATAGGTGGGATGTTCAGAGTACCCTGGAATTTCACATTTTGTATTGAAGCAGCGGGATAGACCTATGGCAGTTTGACTTTGTTTGTGGAAAGCTGGGGGAAGGTCACAAATAGAGATACACTTAATAAGACTACAGCTTGCAACAAAGTTGTAATCATGAGCCAAGCACCTAAGTACCCCATTCATGTCCACATTACAGTGGGGATGCTGGGACAGCCACAGTCTTATGTACTGGTCTTAGGCTTCCCTCTTTCAGTAACATAATTTTGAATATTCTCTGAACAAGTGATTATAACTCAAGGACTACCTATAGATCCTCTTAATAAAGTCTTTATTATTCATTTATTTTACAATAATTAAGCATTACATCAGTCTTCTGACTCTGGTCAATATATAAAATAATTAAGAAAATATTTAAATGAAATGCATAAATATAAAGAATACTAGCCAGCCTGTTCAAAATATTAATCTTGGCAATATATACATATGCTTATACAGTATAATTGTTGACCCAGTCCCTGGAGATTGTCACATAAAGACCTGAATGAATACCTCCAAACTGGACTGAATTTCATTTATGTGGAGCAAATAATTCCACAGAAATATATTTGATAGTGAAAGGAATTTTATTCCCCTTCAGTGATAATTGGCAAGACTGAGAGACCCTCTGGACTAAACTCTCGACCCATTAGAAGGTGGTAGCTTCAGCTAGGACGGTTTTTGCACAGCTATGTCTTGCTTGCCAATTCTGGCCATTTTTTAATTAGAAAACCCTGTTCAATCACTTGTGACTCAGTAACCTCCTGTTTAGATTGCTGAAATATACTGTACATGGGGTATCCTTAGGAAGCATAGGTAAAGTTAGCATAAGTTCCGAAAGTATAGTTAGTACAAAATGCAACAGTCCAAGTAACCAGGTATTTTGGTCACTGTTACATTTCTTACGGAGATACAGTCTTTTTCTCATATTTGCAGACAACAGTTAAGATGCGGTTATTCCATCAGGCTAAGGAGAAAGGTGTGCTGTGATTGAAGATGTGAATTCAGCAGACACTTATATATACAGTGGTACCTTTACTTAAAAACTTAAATCATTCCATGACCAGGTTCTTAAGTAGAAAAGTTTGTAAGTAGAAGCAATTTTTCCCATAGGAATCAATGTAAAAGCAAATAATCCATGCAAATCCATTAGGAAAGAAATAACAGCTCGGAATTTGGGGGGAAGGAGAATAAAGAAGAGGAGGACAGTCACTGCGGAAGGAAGAAGGTGAGGTGAGGGGAATCAAAAATATCCAAAACTTTAAGTCTTAAAAAAAAAAAGAGGGACTCTGAGGCAGCGAGGAGTGGCACACGCTACCCATACAGCCGGCGCGAGACTGCCTCCCATAAACTGCGCCAGTAAGAGAAACCCAGGGGGAATGGCAGGAAACTGGCCAGGCCTTCATCCTGCTCTGAAATTTCCTTGGAAATTTTTACGGGCTTGGGTTCTTAAGAAAATGGTTCTTAAGAAGAGGCAATTTTTTTTAAAATACCTGGTTCTTATCTAGAAAAGTTCTTAAGTATAGGCGTTCTTAGGTAGTAGTACCACTGTATTGTATACTCTCTGGTTTGTATTATTTGATAACTATGGTAATTTTATCAGTGGCCTTAGTTGCTATTTTGTGAAAGCTTGACTTGGTGATGTTTGGGAACTATAGGGAAGGGTATGAATCTCAAGTTTAGTTTTGATACAGTATTTATAATTGTGTGGAAATTAATTTTTTTTTGTCATGCTTACATTATGATACAGATACAGGTAGTCTTTGACTTACAACCAATCATTTAGTGATTCTTCAAAGTTCAACTCATTACTGTTTTTCACACTCACAACTATAAT
Organism: Erythrolamprus reginae; assembly: GCF_031021105.1. Taxonomy (NCBI): domain Eukaryota; kingdom Metazoa; phylum Chordata; class Lepidosauria; order Squamata; family Dipsadidae; genus Erythrolamprus; species Erythrolamprus reginae. The sequence continues at coordinate 309,041,027 of NC_091951.1, forward strand.
AGCATCTCTGTGGTCATTTTATTTAAAATTTGGGTGCTTGGCATCCACGTTTTAAAGTGATATGCAAAATGTAACTTTTTATTAAATTTCAAGACAAGTTCAATTAAAATTTTCTAGTGGGAATCTTTTTTTATATAATGGTGTTCATAATTACTAATTTTCCCTTTTAAAAATAAATATTAAATTAATTTCACCTACAACTCTACTTATCAAAAAGATAAGAAAAAACAAAAAACATTTGCATTTAATTTCATAGATGATTTAATAATTTTTATAAAAGTTTTCAGTTTAAAAAGATGGTGGGTGATATTCATTTATTGTTTTCATGTTCATATTAATTTCAATATTCTATTAATTTCCGGTCTTTTTATGGGATATTTATGTCTTACCGTTTTATACTTAAGCAAGCAATAAAATATAGAAAAAGTTTACATAGAACAGTATGTCATTGAAGCTGATATATAAAATAGCTCTTTTCAAAATTTTACTTCAAATGTATTTTTCAGATTACACAGTAACTACAATAGTTAATAAAACTTAGCAAACAGTTTAATAATTTTATAGTGATTCTATATTGACGTAAAAGTCAAGGCCTTCTGAGTTTGTATATGCAAGTATACTGTACAGGCAATCCTTCCTTACAACCACAACTGAGTCCAAAATTTATGTTGCTAAATGAGACATTTGTTAAGTGAGCTTTATCCCATTTTACAACCTTTCTTGCCAGAGTTGTTAATTGAATCACTGCAGTCCTTAAATTACTAGCTTATTTTTTAAAGTTAATCTGGCTTCCCCATTGACTTTGCTTGTTAGAAGGTCACAAAAAAAGTGATCACATGATCCCAGGACACTACAAAGGTCATAAATATGAATCCGTTTTGCCAAGCATCTGAATTTTGATCACATGTCCATGGGGATGCTGCAGTGGTCATAAATATGAGAAACGGTCATGTCACTTTTTTCAATGATGTTGTAATTTTGAACGGTGAATGATTGTAAGTCAAAGACTACCTGTATAGCCGCATATGCAATGGAAACAGAGGGAAAAGTATCTATTGCAACTGACACCAACTGGGTGGTGGCGATGGAAGAGACACACAATTTCCCCCTTTTTCATTAGCATGCAATTTCCAGGGTTAGAATATTTTAGGGATTTGTCTAGGCAACGTATGAATTTTCAATTTCCCAATCCTCCATATCACAGTACCAGACTTGTCAACAATAGTGCAGAAAGACTCTGTGAGCAGACGTCCCACAATGGCTGCAAAGAAGTAAAGATCTGCAGGTGTACAGTATCTGGATCTAGTATGGACACTTTCTATTCCTACTGGCAGCTCCTCTTTCCCTTAATTTAGAAAAAGAGGCATCGATTAAGGAAATTAAAAAGCAGTGGTTACATATCCTATTGCCACCCCCTAACTGTTAAAAGGTACTTTCCTATGCTAACCCAAGTAACATGCAAGTCCAGAAAAAGGAACTTTTCCTTTAATGAACACCTGTACACCTTTTTCAGATCAAAATACTGCTCACCTTTACTGCAACTGTATCTAACAGCTCCAGATATATTAACTTAACACTTTTATAGCTATCCTGTTAATAAAGCAGCTGCACACATTTAATTTTTTTTTTTTTAAATTATCAATGAATTTATATAGTTACCCCTCACCAAACTTGACACTGTGGTGGTATACAAAATAGCATAAAGTTAACTTTTCATCTAAGGGAGTAGTTGGGTACACAGATTATCTATTAATAATAATTTCTTAAACTTCCATGCGGATTGATTCAATAATTCATGGAAGCCACCCAACTCTCAACAATCAAAATGACTGTCTTAAATCAATAAAAGATAAAGGCATTATCCCTAAATGTCCATTTAATCTATTTTCAGCGAATTAGCAATGACACTGTTCAAATGTCAGAAAATATCTCATTTTTGTAAATTCATATCATATGCATAATATAAACTTAATGTAACATAATGTAAATGCTTCTCTTGAAGTATTTGGATGCAGAAGATTTGTCCTTTATTTTTCAAGGATAAATCTTTTTAGGAATAGTATTTTTATAAAAATGATTATAAGGCTACTACTGGAAACTGACAATACATGGATTCAAAATAGTTATAATTTGTCACCAATACATTTGTCTCTTTTTAGGAAAGGAGCACAGATTGGATATATCCATATCTTCCAGAATGGCGCTAAATCATTTTACTTTTGCATCTATTCTAGGTTTATTATGGCATTAGTTATGATCATCCTAAATAAAACATCTGTTTTATGTTACAATAGTTTTTACCATAGAAATAGTATTCAGGGTTCAAAAATCATTTTAGCAAATGAGGCTATAGAGCAACTATGTGCCACTTCAATAAATTCAATTGCTAATAAATAAATTATTTTATCTAATTTTGTGCAATATCCTGCTCATAAAAGGACAACTCTTTAGAAATAAAAAGCCACTGGATTATGCAGTAGCTGCAATGGATGAGATGAAGCATATTTTGCCCCATTGGAAAAGCTAAACTACTTCCCATTGTTTTTTATACACACAGCAGAAAGCTGGTTTAAAGCTTTGCAGTTTTAAGTACCTAAAGCTTCTCAGTCCCCACTTGAACCTGTTCTGATGTCAGGATCAACATCTCTGCCACTTTCAAAGTTAATCCATTAAGAGAATGTATACCATTATTTCTTTCATTCATTAGAAAATATCTATTTTTTTAAAAAAAAAACATTTTCTGTCTAAACTCAACAGTGACACTTTTAATGTCAGAGACAAGTTTATCAGGTGCAAAGAGTGATATTCTGTATTTATTTATATTAGATATTTCAGAGAGATGTTACTACCATTTTTGCTATTTTAGAAACATAGAAACATAGAAGATTGAGGGCAGAAAAAGACCTCATGGTCCATCTAGTCTACCCTTATACTATTTCCTGTATTTTATCTTAGGATGGATATATGTTTATCCCAGGCATGTTTAAATTCAGTTACTGTGGATTTACCAACCACATCTGCTGGATTTTGTATCTTACAAGAAAAGCTTGGCATACAAAAGTGTTGTGTTACACCATGGCAGCACAGCAAACCTTTATATGCAGAAAATGCTATAGTTAAAAAGATAAGCAAGTCTCATATAGTATTTTTGGTTTCAGTCATGGATTCCCTTAAACGAAAATACTGAGGGCTGTAAAAGCTTTCGGGAAACGCCCACTTCGGGAAGCTTTGAGGCAAAAAGCGAAGGAAAAATGTCATATTTTTATTAATTTTCAAGCGAAGGGACGGAGGGGAAAGACTTAATTGTCAGGTTTTCAGTTTTTCCAGGCAAGCAGGCAGTTGACTAAGCAGCTTCCAACGGGATGCGGGGAGAGAAAGAGGAGGCGCAAAAGAAACTTTCAGGACTTGCTGGGAGTTTTGACACACACAACACATTTCCACCGGGTGCGGTGCTAGAAACCGAGACTTTGGGGAAGGATCCTCGTTCGGAATCCTTAGTCTTGGATGAGGTCGGTGGGGGGGATGTGGGGCATACTCACTGGTTCGTGGGGGGCGCGTTCAGCGGGATGGCCACCTCCTCTTCTTCGTACTCGGGCCCGTCGAGAGAGTCGCCTTCATCCACGGTGCTGAGTCCCCCGGCCGGAAGCGGCGGCTGCGGAGGCGGCGGCAGAGGAGGGAAGCTACCGGCAGCATTGACGGCGGGGCCAGTGCCGCCGCCGCCGCTCTCGGAAAACGGTAGCGTCGCGGCTAGCGGCCCCTTGGACATCTCCGCCGCAGGGGCAGGCCTGGAGCCCACCGCGAGCGCGCCCGAGGCGGGAGAAGCGTTCAGGCCGGAGCCTCCTAGAAGAACCGCCGCCGCGGTCTTGGTGCTCCCGCTGCGGGGGGCTGCGTTGGCGGGCGGGCAGTGTCCCCCCGCTTCTCCGGCCGCTCCCGAGCTGCCCTCTTCGCCGCTAGCCTCGGCCGCCGCCATCATGCTGCTCCGGCTCCTCCCACCCCTTCCCCGCCTTGAATGGGACAGCCCGCGGCCGGGAGGAGGCGGCCGAGAGGCACACGGGGAGAGAGAGAGAGAGCAAGCGCTGTTCTCCGCCTTCGCCTCTCAGCAGGGAAGGGAGGGAATCGGTGGACCTGTGCTGGCAGAGGCGCGGAATGGGAACAATGGGAGAGCCGCCCGGTAGGCAAGGTCTCAAGTCAGTTCCTGAGGTAGGGGGGCGTGACATTCCGCCTCTGGCACCGAAGGCGGCGGCGGCGGCTCTCCGTCAACCATCCTCCCTGCTTGGACTCAAGTGGGCTGCTGTTTGAGGCGGCAGCGCCCCTAGTCTTCCCACTTGCCGTTCCTCCACACATACACACACACACCCCTCCGACTTTCTCCACGGCGCATGCGCGTCCTTTTGGCCGCCACTGTTTGCCCTGAGGAAAAAGCGCGGAAAGAACTTCTTCGGGGCAGTTGTCGGCCCAAGCTGGGCTTTCGGAGCGGGCAAGAGGCGCCCGTGACCCGGTTGGGAAAAGAAAGACGCGATCAGGGAGTGCCTCGCTTCCCGGCGGTCAGAGCTCGGAAAATAGTAGTGCAGAGGAAGCAGCGCAGTCTGCCAGTGTAATCGGATTGCGGAGACAGGTTTAAGAGTTCGTGGGTTTATAAAGGCTTTCTTGGCTGCCTGCAATTTGGTAGTTCGAACCTCACCAGGCTCAAGGGCGACTCAGCCCCCCCAGCCTTCCGAGGTGGGTTAAAATGAGGAGCCAGATTGGGGGGCAATATGCTGACTCCACAAACCTCTTAGGGAGTAAAGTACTGTGCAGCTGTACATAAGTGTAAGTGGTATTACTATTTCTGAGGGGTGCAAAAAGGTTTCTCGCCCATGAAAATCTCTGCCGCATTTTAAAGGGGTCTGATTTTTTCTTTAATGGGACTGTCACATTTGACTTTGTAGTTAAAGTGAGGCAAAGAAAAAGGATATCTCCCCCCCCCCCATGGGTATCCTGGTATAGATGTCTTTCTTAACTTTGGCAACTTGAGGTCCACATGCCTTGAAAGTTGCCAAGGTTGAGAAACACTGATAAAGATGAATTGGTGGATGTGGTAATGGTTTTTGCCTCTGATTCATAGAATTCAAGCTAGTTAAATGTGATAACATCCCTCAAGGTTGTGGGTTAATGTTTTTTTTGTTTGCTGCAATTTACAAATAAGATTATTGCTAGCTTTGGTCCTTTCAGCCCAAGTTTCTTGGATGTAACCCCAGTACGATGTCATCAAGGTCAACAAAAGCAGGCCTTTATGTATTTATAGCATAATGGAAATAGCATTTAGACTTATATACCGCTTCACAATGCTGTACAGCTCTATTTAAGCAGAGAGTAACCATATTACCCCAACAATCTGGGTCCTCATTTACCGACCTTGGAAGGATGGAAGGCTGAGTCAACCTTGTGCCTACTGAGATTCGATCTGCCAAACTGCTGGCAGCCAGTAGCTTGCAGTACTGCACTCTAACCACTGCACCACCAAGGTTTCAGACATAAACCTCTCTGTGCAGGTGACTCTTATGTCAAAGGCAACTTGGCTGTAACTGGGTGCAGAAACATCTGTCCGTGTGTTATGGACATATTTACTCATTTTTCAGTGTTGATATCCTGCCCAATTCAAAGGATTTTGGGCAGGTTACTGCATGTTAAAACTAAGAGCAGCCATAAAATAAAAAATATAAAAACAGTAACAATAAATCAACCAAATAATATACTGTGACCCTCCCCAAAGTGTGCATGGATAAAGTTGGCAGAAATTGCAGCATTCCAGGCACTAGAGCTAAAGCCAAGGTATCCTTTGTATCTCATTCTCTAATGCAAAAGGGATACGTTGCATTATAGCATTGTAGTTGTTTTCAAAATTATTTGATTTGAGTCTGTATCTTAATATATTATGTATTCCTATTTGGTATTTCAGAAATGTATTTTGCTAAAAACTGTTGTATTCACATGGAATAGGCCTGTTAATGGAACTCAAGATGCAAAAATAAGGAACTCATGGAAAACCCATAGGTCAGGGGTCTTCAATCTGGACTGCGGCCCACTACCGATCCATGTCATTCACAACTGGACTGCGTGAGTGACTGGGTGATATGCGTGAGTACTTTCAGCCCCAGCCCCACTTGTGCAAACAACATGTGCTTACGTGTTTACATGTGTATGTGACTGCCTCCCCAAAAATCACTCCCTCTTTTCCCCCTTCTCCCACTCCAGGCCGCCATCTCAGAAAAGTTGGGGAACTCTGCCCTAGGTGATATAGATGCTTCTCCCCATTCCACACCACCACTTCCTTTAGTTTTTCTAAACTTTTTTTCCTCCATGTTTTGGAGGAAAAGTCAATTTATATGGATGCTCATCTCAAAAAAGTGATTCTGGAATCGAACAACTTTAAAAAACCTCAGTAAATAAATAAATGGATGATTGGTAGATGAGGGGAAAAATGCAACCACAAAGATTCTTTGGTTTGTCTATTTATTCCCATTGTTTACAGCAGACCTGGCATTTTACAGCTCATGGACCACATCCGGCCTTTTGATTGTCCTTGTCTGACCAGTAGTGGTGGTGATGGGGTGATAGTGGCCTTCCACAACAAGTCCAATTACTCATGTGGCTTTTGGGGGAAACTAATTGTCCACCCTGGTTTATAGGAACCAAGCAGGAGAAATAGTCAGTACCCACTAACATTTTTTTTATTTTGAATGACCTATAATTTGGAAGAATTCTATTCTACATTAGGGTTGAACTTCAGAGTTATTGTGATAAGGATGGATAATGTTTTTTCTTTATTTTTTTCATGTTGAAAAATGGGAAATGGATGAAGAAAGGAAATTACAAAGAAAGGAAGGCACAAAGGAGCTAACAAAACTTTCCTTTCCTCTGCATCTTGGTACATGAGTATATTACATGCTTCTGCGTTTATTATTTTCTAATTTAAGATGCTAGTTCTCACAGAAAAATGTTTTCATTACAAAACACTGTAATGTTCTGAGATAACAGTAAACATAAGCTTCGTACAAAATTAATTTAGGAAGAAGGACAAACTGAAATTAGGTGAAAGGAGAATCCTAATCCCTGTGCGGCAGCCCAATACCAAGCCATGGCCCATTCAGAACTGGGCTGCATGAGCAATGGGTCAGAGCACACGCACACATGTAACTTGACTTGCGTGAGGGGAGGACAGCATGCATACAGCTCGACTAATGCAAGTAGCAGGCTGGTGTGCACATGCACCGCTTGACTTGCATGAGTGGCGGGCCAGCGTACAGTGTACAACAGGCATGTGCATTCTGGCCCATGGCTTGTGTGGGTCTATTCCCCGCTCCCCTCCTCACCAGGCCACCAAACCCTAAAGGTTAAAGATTGCTGATCCAAGCCACTCTAAAAACCTATTACTGTATACTTTTATCCAAATTGTAGAATTGTTGTTAGTTGGTTAAGTGATGTGTAAACAAATGCTGTGGCCATTAAGTGAATCTGTCTTATTCAATGGGTGGCTTTTGTCAGAAACTGGAAGCAAACACCAGCAAGTGGTGTAAAATGTCAACAATCAGTTCTATGTGGGACTCTGCAAACGGCCATAAATGTGAGCTGATTGTCAAAATGCAGTCATGTCACCACGGGATGGCGCGGACCTCATAACTTCAAAATCAGGGCATATGCAGCTTTTGGAGGTCTGCCATAACTTTGAATGGTTGTTAAAAGGTTTGTAAGTTGAAAACTACCTGTATGACTGTTCTAAGCAGTTGCACAAAGAAAATATTCATGCATATAAATTAAACTATGTAAGTCAAAAAATAGTTCATTTTTAATGAAGTGGGGCTAACACAATTATATACTACCTCTTTATGATCTAGGAGTGTTAGAATTTATGACAGGTGTCAGAGTAAATTGGCAACTTGCTTTATTCTTAAAGTAGTTTCAGTTGCAAAGGAGACTTGAATGTAGCAAAGGATAGAATTCAGATTAGCAAGCTGCATAAGCTGGCAAGCTGCAATACAGCTAATAGTATAGCTATACAACTTGTAACATATTGACATTGTTTATTTCTGTCAACAAATTGATTAGTTATTACAAAAAAGATGGAATATAAATGGTATGTAAATAATGTCATCTAAGGAGTCATTGCTTTTTGGAATCTGGCCTCATTGGAGGCCAGTACATAAAAACTGTATTATAATTAGAACAATGTTTAGAAAATAGGTACGGTGCTAAAACATAGCCAGTTAATGAATGGATTTAATTTCCAGGCTTCTTCCTTGTTTATTTTAACTTATCAAATATCCTCTATCAAAAATGAAGTCTATACTGATTTAAATGATCTGAAAAAAATATTTAGAAGCTCTTAGTACAAAAATGACATATCTCCAGGTAAGCAACAATGTGCACATTCTCTATTATTCATCAACACATTTTACTACAGGTATAACAGTTCAGTCACAAAACTTAGCCCAGCATAAAAAAAATAACTTATGGGTTCAGTAGAAAGAGATAGGAAGAGAAATACTTTGAAGAAGCTTAGTATGTGCTTGTGACCAATAAAGTATACCGTATCTCTAAACTAAACCTTTCTGAAAATTCATATTGCCTAACAAAACCTTTAAGGGGAAATTGCCCTTTTCAAAGAAGTTCAACATTCTGAAATCAGGTTGAAAATATACTTGGCAATTTCTATTGAGAATTGCATTTAGAATGTATGAAGTATTTTTAACCTGCAAACCTATGCCTTGGTCTTTACCAATATAACCACTTTGATTTACAAGTTGCATTATTTGCCTTTGGGCCTTTCCCCTACTTTGGTTTCATGTAAAATATTAATGCAAATGCCATTATATTTAATCATACCCCTATGGTGCCATTAAACTTTCAAAGCACAGAACAGTTGTGAGATATTATTAATTAGGTTACACTTAAATTGTGGTCCATTTACTGTTCTCTAGAGAGGCAAATGGTTGTAGTCACATGACCTTAATTCAGGTGGTATAGAAATACAGCAAAACAAATAAATTATTTATGATGGGCTGTTTGGGAATACAATATGCAGTAGCTTCCTAAATATGTAATTTGAGTTTGGAAGAGAAAAATAGTACATCACTAAATATAATGCAATAATATGTGAAATAAATGCTATTAGCTATAAAATGGTATAGTACCAGAATATGAGGACTTCCAACAACATAAATTAACTTACTGAAATACAGTATATGACTATATGCATTCACTTAATGTTGCATAGTTTCCCAAACAATGCATTACTGTAATTACTGGGAATTTTGAAAGCAAAACCCCCATGTTTCCAATACACAGCTGATCAGTTGGGATAAATGTTATTATAACAGCTATTTCAGTTTTCTCTGACATAAGGCCTTTTTCTATGCTATTCTGCCATTTTATCTTTTTAAGTGACAGTGAAAGTTCCATTCTCATGTTGTTACGGTATTCTTTTAAGAAAAAGAAAAGGAGAAATAACTAAGTATGCTCAAAGCATTTCCTAGATTTCCATGATAAAATATTTTTTACTGAATAAGAATCAGATATTATATAACATATAAGTAGTTCCCCATTTTTTTTAAAAAATCATCTTTCTGCCATTCCTCTAAACCTCTCAGGTATTTGTGATTGTTTATCTTCCATGCTATGCAGATGAAAGTAGATGAATTCCAAGAAAAAGAGAAGCTGAATCATCAGACATAAACATGCTATTCTTATTATCTTGGCACCTAAGCAAAGGCAAAATTTTCCTTTCAAATATCACTGTGTGGCAGCTGTGACTGTCCTTAATGAGTGTTTTACTTAAAATAGACAGAAACTGGGAAGGCTTAAATGGGAACGATACCAAGAAAACAGACCAACCAGCCAGATGGTGAGTGCTTCCAGCGGGGTGGGGGGAGAGGCGGACTGTGAAAGAGTCAAATCACAGCAATTAACAGAGAATAAAGGGACATGTGGGAGCACTTACACTTTTGTGAAACACTCTTGTTTTTCATCATCCCCTACACATTTATATGTATGCATATGTAATTATATCTGACAGACAGGTTGAGTATTTACTTTTGGTCTGTTACAGCTACATTTTAACTATTCCCAGCCACATTAAATCTTCCATTGGAAACTAGATGCAGTTTTTCCCAGTGCAATTCCTAAATTGTGATATTAATTGCAAGTGTTAAACAATTTTTATCAACCAAATTAATAGAAATATTTGTCTTTATATAATAAGTATGAAAGTAATAACTAAGAAAAGATTCATTCTCTTCTTACATGTTTTTGCTGAGAATTTTTGGCAATATTCATTAACCAGTTGCTTTTGAATGACAGGAAATAAATCCTATTAAGGACATATATAGTATCACAGTATTCACAACAAGCATTCTAAAAGTGCATGATACAAAGCGGCTTAAATAAATTACATCTTCCCAATCTGTTCTTTGTCAGATCCATTGGACAGCAGCTCTTATAATTCCCAATCAACTTGGCCCTTGGACAGTATGGTTTCCAAATTAAGGAATAAAACTTTATTGAATAACTTTTGTTAATGATTGAACTCACAGTGTATTTCACGATGGTAAATTTGGTTGGATTTGTCTTACTGTGGTACATAAACTTATAACATTATGATTTATTTAATTTACTTATTTATTCAAGCAGAGCTTAATATATGGATTTAGCCATATGTTGAGTCTCAATAATGATTGGGAACTTCAATTTCAGTGAGTTTTTCAATCTTGATGTTTTTCAGTTATCTATTTAGTTGTATTCAACAAGAACAACAAAAACACTAGCCATGATTATTCACCCTCCTGAATATATTTTTGGATATACAGTTTCATCGTTTGTACAAATCCATGCGTGATTTAGAATCAGATCATGATCTAGACTTTGACAAACAAAAATCGGACCTTTTTTTTAATGCAGGTGGAAAAGCATTGAAATCAAATCAAATCCAGGAATAAAACAATAAGCTTATATTCCATTTAGCAGATCTTAAACAGAAGTAAAATACAAGTCATTCAAATTTAAAAAAATGAATTTTATACCTATCTATAAATTTGTCAATTTCCCAAAAAACAGAGCAAAAAATAAGATGGTATAAACCAACATTCAGTATGAGGTTGGATGGTAAATTTCTGACTCAAGATTTTTACAGATTTTCTAAAGCAACTCAGTTAAGGTATCTGAAATAAATTTGGTCTTAAAGCAGCTTTAAGTTCTTTGTTCCCACAGATTTTAGTCAATTCCAGGATTATCACTTTACTCATTTTTGTTTTCTCTCCAGAATCTTTTATTACTTTCCAGCAGTCTCGCAGTATTTCGAGTTGTGAAATTCATGCCAAATTCTGTGATTCAGAAATGTTATGATTTGTTTTTCTGCTGATTAAAGGAAATAGATACTAAAATGCTATCTCATTCATTGGGAAACTCATGTGGGCAGCACATTTTTTAAAAAAACAGCAGTCAACTACAGTACCTCATATTTAAAAATAACATTAATTATGTCTGACATTTAAATTGCAATTCTCAAACACATTTTGTATTGAATATTAGATTACTGATTTTGCCAGTTCTGAAACAAACTTTCACTTGTTTTCAGAAGTATCTCTACAAATTAGAAGCTTTACTTAAATTCAGCATTAGTGCTACATATTTCATGCCTTATATATCAGATACAGAAGTACAGTATATTTGAATAATCTACAGTACCTCATTTTGCATTTCTCAGTTGTGAAATGACTGCAAACAACCTTGTAAGCAGATGCATCAGCAAATTCCATTCCATTTAATAAAAGAGCAAAATCAGATAATTGTGACACGTAGCACATGGCTTTGACATTGTGACACATATATCAAAAGGAGTAGAGGTTGCATCACAGAACAATAATGCGTTTTTCATGCGTCTCTTCCCTGCATGGGAAATATAATCCCTTCTGAAGACTAATTTTTAGTGTGGCAGTCCAGTTGACACTGAATCTGTCAATCTCAGTTTCTCATCTTTTCATTCTTAATTTAGGCTCATTGTGCATATTTTAGCAATATATAATTTTGTTCATCTTATTAAAAATTGCTACTTTATTAAAACAAATTTGAATTTTAAAAGTTAACTCGGCTTTTTGGTACCCTGGTCTTGTTGCTAAGAATTATGAAAAGTGTAATCCAAACACCAGGTTGAACAATATTAGTTCCAAAGTGAATTTTTCTCTAGCCCCTATTTGTTGATTTTTTTTATATCAATGGAGAAAGCAGTGTCTGAAAGAATTTATCACAGGAGATAGATATTGAAGTGGAAAGTTGTGAAGCAAATCTGTGTCTTTGTAAAGTGTATTCTTTCCATTTTCATTATTGGTCACAAAAAGTTAATATCATCCTTTTCAAAGTTACAAGTTAGATAAAATTTATTTAAATTGATGAAGGTGCTAAAAGGTTACTACTATTATAGAGTGAAAGAACTCTCTAAGGATAACTTTAAGAATAATCAACAAAATACAATGTTACCTAAATGAAAAAAAAGAATGAAAGACAAATAGCAGGCTTAAAATGTACTGAATTATATTGGCCATATACTAGTCTACTTATCTATATCTTCACATTGTTTTTGTTCTACTTTTTCAGTAAATGGAGATAAAAACTAATTATAAAAAATCAAAAAGTAAAGCAACTATAAAAATACAGATATCAATAGTAACCTCCCACAATTTATTTTGTCAAAGGAGAAGCAACACATGTATGTTACATGTGTCTGTGTATTTCATGTCTTACTTCTGAACTGAGCTACAAATGTAGTGAAGCAGAGATCCAGTTCCCTAATTAAAAAGGACACTTAAAAAATTTTACTTGATGGAGCTGAAGAATAGATTCTGAATTTTAATGGTTTAAAATCATGGCAATAGGTTTACACAATGTGGCCATCATTGAAGACTGTTAGAAACCTACCTAGTTTATCCTCTGAAAACTATGGATGAGGAATTCTGGGAATTGAAGTTTACTTAGCTTCCAGCTGTTAATGTTGAGAAACACTGCCCTAGGAAGTGTTTTGTTTGAAGTTTCAGTGAAGCAAAGCACAACTTGAAATGCTGCTACAGGAGAATCAAAACTCAGAGCCATTTTTCCTTAGCAACTGTATACATTCTTAATATTAACCAAAAGTATCCCTTAAGGTCATTTTTTTCTCTGATGCATTTTTCTAACTCATCCAAAATAATTCCAAGTACAAATATGAATACAATTTAGCATCTTTCTGATAGATCAGACAGCTTGAAAGAAAAAAGTAGGCAGTATTATATCTGAATATCACTATGTCTGAGAAAATTATCTTGTTATAAAGCTCTTGGTTTTAAAAAGGGCTTATTTTAAAAAAATATAACAATTAAAAACAAGGCTGGAATGTTTAATTCTATTCATTCTGCTTCATCTACTGTAAAATCCTATCAAATTTTCCCCTGTTTTAATCAACCATTTGTTACTTTACTTAGCTGCCCCAAAGCAGTTTTGGTTATTATTTTTTATTTGATTGATTATTTTTAGTTGACTAAAAGCAAAGGATAAAATTTAAAATGAATAACAGATCCTCTCTTCTAGCTTCATTTTTTGTATGGTTCATTTTTTTCCACAGCCAGAACCTTTTACATTCCATCAACTATCCTTTCTGATCCTTAGTATCTTCTTTATAGCAACTTCAATCAGTTCTCCTGCATATTTTCAGGAACACTTTCTGTTCAATATATTAGAAATAGCATCTATCATTTCTTCGTTCTTTATGTGTGCAAAACATACATTTTATGTTTCTGAAATCGTTCTATTTTCATTCCTATTCCTTTTATATATATATATTTCCATGTCAACTGTTTTTCCTTCAGGTGGGTAATAGAGCTAGGTCAGCTTTCATTTTATCGCATTGTGCTGTCTGGTTTAGTTTTCTTTTGCTTTCAGTCTTGTAGCTGATAGCCTTGCAAGTTTAGGCAATTCTGCTTCTCTTTATTCATCCCTACTATTGCCAGTACAAATTTATGTTCATTTGCTTCTCCTAAGCATAATGGGGAAATGCCAATAATATAATCAATTGTCTTATTAAGGAGTCCTATCCATTCTTTCAGATTGGTTTAGAGTATTTTCTTTTAGGGACTACTCTCTTTTGAGTCTCCTGGATTGTTTCAGCCATTTTAATATTTAACTACATTCTAATTTCAACTATTCAATTATTTTGCCAATAGAAATAAATAAATTCCAGGAATAGTGCAGACAAATCAATTCTTAGTCCAGTTTTCCCTTGCCTTCATTTAATAAACAGGTTACAGATAAATTCTTTTTTTTAAACTTTGCTGGAATGGATAGCACTATATGCTGTAATTAGCATTTTTAACTTCAGAAAACATACTTTATTGGATCAACCTAGCCAAATATTCTTTCATGAAATTTATGTGCTTTTCTTCCAGGAGCTAAGAGTGATACATATACCAATCCTTCATGCAATCTATTTCAACAACAACCCTGTGAGGTTAAACTAAGAAAGCTAGCTCAAAAACACCCAATGAATTCCCATGACTGAGAGTGGATTTCAATCTAGGCCTTGTGCAAAATTTTTAACTACTGTATCGGTATATCATAAGACAACACTCAAATTATTTCCTTAGGCTCATGAATACCTAACTAAGGCAGGGGTAGGCAAAGTTGGCTCTTCTATGACATGTGGACTTCAATTCCTGGAATTCCTGAGTTAGCATGATTGGCTCAGGAATTCTGGAGTTGAAGTCCACAAATCAGGAGAGCCAACTTTGCCTACCTCTGACCTAAGGCAATAAACTATATGACATATGTTGTGGTTAGCTCTGGCCCAGCTCCTGCCCCAAGGACTGTAGATGTGGGGGAGACATCCACATGCTGGAGGCCTGTTTTGCCTCCGGTGGAATCTGCTGATGAAGGCTCCTCTGACCAAGAAGACATGAGTGACAGGGAGGAGGAGAGTGTGACAGACAGCTCAGAAGGAGATCAATTATCTAGCTCCTCCTTGGATTCAGAACAAGAGTAAATGATACAGCCACGCATGCGGAGAGCGATGCATAGGCAACAACAACTGAGATTATTATCAAAGAAAATGAGGCCACCTGTGGTTGGGTGGGGCTGTGGTGATTAGTGAGGCTGCTATAAATAGCAGCCTGTGGTCTTGGCCATTGTGGAGGATTATCTGATCGTTGTGTTTCATGACTGCTTTACTGACTTTGACATTTTGTGTGCTGATTTTTCCCCATTTTGAAACTAAACCAGAGCAAAGTGTGTTTCACTTTGTGAAAGAAGAAGGACTGTGAATTACCTCACAGCTGCAAGCTAAGTATCACAGAACTGATAAGGGACTTGTACAAATTACCAGTTTGTTTGGAGATGAGTGCTCTTTGCTATACCAAAAGAGGGCTTAGTTTAAGTGAATTTTCATTATAAAGAACATTGTTTTGAATTTTCAAACGTGTGTGTATCTGAAATTTGTACCTGTGAATTTTTGGGACGAGTCTACCAGAGAGCCCGACAGAACAGACATAAAAGGATACCACATTGATAATTATTTGTAATTGTTGTATTTTTATTGTTGATGAGAGAAAGAAGTGGCTTCTTGGAATAACAAAAACAGTAGGATTAATCTTGTATCCTAAGCATCTAGAAAAGTGGGGAGAAAAACTGGTGTTAGCACTTTCCAAGTGGTGGGACGAAAGCAAAAAATAAATTTGATTTCAATTAGTTTAAAATATCAAAGCTATTAAATACAATTAGCATAATTTATTCCTATGTTATTAATGCTTTCATTTGTCTGTCTGTCTGTCTGTCTCTCTATCTGTCTAAGTATCAATTTATGATCAGTTCATTGGCAACTTTTGGAAAAACTCTCAAGACATTTCCCAGGACTTTGTGGGAACTGAATGTGGTCCCAAGTCTGAAGTTAGGTGTCCTTGATATAAAGTTAGGTGCCCCTCTGAGACATATAAATTAAACAAACAAACAAGCAAACAAATAATGAAGAGAAGTTAAAGAAATGTCCTTTGTAAGACCATAATTTAAATCAGACCTTCACAATTGTAGGAGTTAAAAAGGCCATACTGATAAATAAAAAATAACTTCAGGCTACATTTTACAAATGTAAAATCTTAAGCAATCTTTTTGAACTGGTGGCTTTCAAATGGGTTGAACGACAACTGCCATCACAATCACCTGCATATGCAGTTATATAGTGCAGTTTATGGTGTGACACAACTGAAAGCCACCATGTTACAAAGTCTTTCCCATACTTTTAATTAAATCTATTATTATTAATGATAACACTGCCTGTCTGTTAATATGTATTAATACTAGGACAAAGGCATACTATATGTTGTCTGCAATGTTTAATTAAAACAATCAAGATAGCAGCCATGTTGGGGTGATTAAAACTCCCCATTCTTTATGTGGATCACAATGCACATAAAAAACAGGCAGCGATTTGACCAAATATTTAATCAAGACTGCATAGCTGCAGTCTTTTTAGATATATCTTGTGAATACTCCTGATTATATTAGGAGCTTTAATTTTTTTTTTTTTAAAAAATGCTATTTGATTAGTGGTAGTATTGTTTAACACAGGTAGTCCTCAACTTACAACCATATTTTTAGTGACTATTCAAAGTTACGGCAACATTGAAACAAGTGACTGACAACCGGTCCTCATAATTTTGACTGTTGCCTCATTTCCATGGTCACATGATAAACATTCACGTGCTTGGCAATTGGCGTATATTTATGATGGTTGCAGTATCCTGGGGTTACATGATCACCATTATGACTTTCCACCTGGCTTCCAATAATTCAATTCAATTTATTAGATTTGTATGCCGCCCCTCTCCGAAGACTCGGGGCGGCATACAATAAGCAAAGTCAATGGGGGAAAGACAAATTTATTTAACAATCATATTCATTTAATAGCCACAGTTATTCACTTAAGGACTGCAGCAAAAAAAGATTATAGAATTGGGCGTAATTCACTTAACAAACTGCTTTGCTTAGTGATGGAAATTCCAGTACCCATTGTGGTCATAATTTGAGGAGAACCTGTTTTCTGCCCATCTCTTGTTGAATTAAGATTTCTAGTGAATCACACACAGAAGAAATCAGTGAATATGGGAAAAATAATGTACGTTTACTTGTCCAGTCACATTTAAGTTGCCATTTTACTGTGACATATTTTTATTCATATCCACACAATTAGCTATTGTTGTTAGTTGTGAAGTTATGTCCAAACTATCATGACCCTACGGACAATGTTTCTGCAGGCCTTCCTCTTCTCTACTATTCCCCAGAGTCCATTTAAACTCACACTGACTGCTCCAGTGACAGCCACCTCGTTTTCTGTCATGCCATTCTTCAGTCTTTCAGTCTTTCCCAGCATTAGGCTCTTCTCCAGTGAGTCCTTCTCATTTGGTGGCCAAAGTATTTGAATTTCATCTTCAGGATCTGGCCTTCTAAAGAGCAGTCAGTTGATCTCTTCTAGGACTGACCAGTTTGATTGCTTTGCAGTCCAAGAGACTTGTAGGAGTCTTCTCCAGCACCATAGTTCAAAGGCCTCATCCTTTGTTATGGTCCAACTTTCACAGCCATACGTTGCACCTTGTCTATACACACTTTTATTGACAGGATGATGTCTCTGCTTTTTATTATGCTGTCTACATTTGTCATACATTTCCAGGAGCAAGCATCTTTTAATTTATTGGCCACAGTCCCCATCTGTGGTGATCTTGGAGCCCAGGAAAATAAAATTTGCCATTACCTCCATTGAAGGATGGGGTCCTTCAGGCACTCTCCCTTTCTCTCTTTTCTCATCTCTCTTCCTCTTTCTCCCCTTTTCTCTCTCATCTCTTCCCTTCCCTTTCTCTGTCTCCTCTCTGTCTCTCTCATCTCTTTCTCTTTCTCATCTCCCCCCTCTCTCTTGTCCCTCTCTTATCTCTCTCCCCCCCTCTTTCCCTCTCTCTGATCTTTCCCCCTCTCTGATCTTTCCCCCTCTCTGATCTTTCCCCCTCTCTGTCTCTCTGTCATCTCTCTCTTTGTATGTCATCTCAACTCTCATCTCTCTCTGTCAGTCTCTCTCTCTCTCTCTCTCTCTCTCTCTCTCTCTCTCTCTCATTCTTATTCTCCAATGCTATCTGGGTCTCATGGATGCTTCTTCGGTCTTTCTTAGTGCTGGATGCACCTTGGTCATTTGGAAAGATGACCAATCTGCTCTCTACCCTGATACTCACCTGAGCCAGCTACAGATGATGCTCCATGTCATAATGGTGTCCTGGAAAGGAAAGGGATGCCATGTCCCATATTGTGAAGTGAGCTAAATTTAACTGCTGCAAGAGCACGGGCAGGCCATGGAAGGGCCAACAGCAGTGGCGGAGAGAAACAGCCGGGCCAGTGTCTTGGGGCTTAGAGGAAGTCATTTGTCTCCCTGAGAGAGCAAGGTGGGTGGAGCACCAACAAGGGCCGGAAGAAACGCCTGTGAGATCCAGCAAGAGATGAAGCTTCACTCCCACTCTGGAATTTGGAGCAAATCTCCACCCTCCATCCTCCCCTTCTCAGGCCAAGTGAGGAGTGAATGGGAGGGGAGAGAAAGGGGCATGCCAGCCACTGGTGGGTTCAGCTGACAGGAAGCCACAGTAGGGGGGAAATGAACCATGAGTTGCCAACACCAGTGCTTGGACCCGCCTGCGTTACCCCCTCTCCTTGTACCATTATCTTGTTCTGGCTGGCGGGGCCTGTGCTACAAAGTTGCATGTACCTCCCTTTTAAGGGGGAGATTTCCAGCCCCACTATGAGCTGCTTGGCCAGTCCCGTATTCCAGAGCTCCAGAACTCTGCACTGGCTGCCGATCAGTTTCCGGTCACAATTCAAAGTTTTGGTTATGACCTATAAAGCCCTACATGGCATTGGACCAGAATACCTTATAGACCCCCTTCTGCCGCACAGATCCCAGCGATTAGGTCCCACAGAGTCGGCCTTCTCCGGGTCCCGTCAACAAAACAATGTCATCTGGCGGGACCCAGGGGAAGAGCCTTCTCTGTGGTGGCCCTGGCCCTCTGGAATCAACTCCCCTGGAGATTAGGACTGCCCCCACCCTCCTTGCCTTTCGCAAACTCCTGAAAACCCACCTTCCCCAGGCATGGGGAAATTGATATACCCCTAGCTGTTCCGTTTTATGTCTGGTTTTTCTGGATTGTATGACTGTTTTTTATAATGGGTTTTTTTTAAATTGTTTTTAATATTGGATTTGTACATTATGTATTGCTTGTTGTGAGCTGCTCCAAGTCCTCGGAGAGGGGCGGCATACAAATCTAATAAATTATTATTATTATTATTATTAATTCTAGTCATAGGACTGACCATTAGTCATCTTGGAGCAGCTCCTCCATCTGGGTGCGCCAAAATTTTCTCGTGGACCACCAGTGACCCCTGAACTATACAACCCAGACAACAGGCTTGGCAACAAAAGCAACTTAAGGCTTTATTACACAAACTTGAAAGTCTAGTAGCATTTTCTCTGTGTTTTAATTTATTTAGTTATTAAATTTATGTGCCATCCATCTCACTGTTGAAGCAATTTTCTTACATCAAAGAGAGTCAGTGTAGGGCAATATTGGTTTCTTTCTCATGTTTAATTTCTGGCCACATCTTCATTGTCAGAACTAAACTCTTCAATTCTCTTTTACCAATAATACATTTATTCCAACATTTATTTCTCTTTACTTCATATGTGTTGTCCCAGGAACATCTGCAGCTATATGAAGCATGACTGGAGAGGTGGCAATATAAAGTTTCTATAGCTGTTTTCTCTAGTTATGCCATAAGGCATATCCTGTGCAAAGGAACACCACAATTAAAAGACATATTAATGGTGATTTTCCAGAAAAGCCTTGATTGCAATCATTATTTAACTAGACTGTCTAGATTCCATGAAAGCTTTTGTGACAGTATGCAAGATGGCAGACAGGAAATCAGTATCCCCAAATGATTTGCATTTAGCACCAATATGAACTTGGAAATGGTTATAGAAACAATCAATTTTTCAGTTTCAGAAGATTGGCTTCTGAACAGCCTATCACAAATTTAAATATTCATTGATTCACTGCTGACTCCTGTTATCCGTGCAATCCAATGAAATATGCTTCTAAAAAGATTTTTGCATGGAAAATATTCATCCACTGACGACGTTAAAATGCTCTCTAAGATGAATAAGCAGTTCAGAGTGAACAGCAGCATAGAGCTGAGATTGTTTAGGAACTTTTAGCAGCTTCAGACTTCACAGCAGGAGATGGAAAGAAAAATAGCTTATTTGATTTATGCCTATACTTAAAGAGGTAGAAATAATGTAATTGCTGCTGTTAGATTGAGTGATAATATTCAGCCTGAAAGTAGAAATATTGCTGAGTTTTCTAAGAAGCACAAGTTCTAGAACATGTCCTCAATTTATATATGTACAGAAAGGTTAGTTTTTAAGAATCTGAAAAAATGTTCCAAATGGACTTATTGTTCAAAGCACAATGTGATTCATACATATACAGTCTGAACAAACTGAAGACCACTTCCATTTTGGGATTTGCATTTTGGCACCAAAAATCTTACTTTTACTCTTAACATTTCATAATTTCCTTTAAGTGTGTCTTTATTTGCTTGTTTATTGTTGTTCCACAATAAACCTTTCTATAAAAAAATTAAACAAAGTTTGCTCAGTAAAAATAGATAGCAGATTGCTGTTTGCTATATTCAAGAATGTACTTTTCATAATTACACATTAAAGAGTATTTACTTAAAATACTGATTTAAAAACTCAGAATTTCAATTCATTTAACTTTATAGAACATGCCTTGCCAAAAAAAGCAATATTTGCATATTTTGCAGTTTATTTAAGCTATGTCTAAACAGAAACAAAAAGGGGAAACTACGTAGATGAAGCAGCCATGTTGATTTCTGCAATATTGCCATCACTTTTCTTCATCCCTAGTTCAGGTAATGAAAAATGTAACTCAAGGCAATACTGCCTACAGTTGGGAAAAGTTATCATTATCATCATCATCGTCATCATCACACACAAAAACAAAGCTTACTACTCTGATAACTTTTTGAAACATTTGCAAAGTGTTTTTTTTCCTTCTGAGCTGATGATTTGGGTATAAAATGGCTGTCTCTCATTATTATCAATATGCAATGGTGGGATCGTGCCGGCTTAAGAAACAGTTTGGTGATTGTGCACTTCGATAAACTGTGCATTCTTTAAAAAAAAACACCTACCTTCCGCGTTGCTACTGGGACATAATACACTACAGCTGAAGCGTGGCAATCCACTTAGAAACATAGAAGTCTGACGGCAGAAAAAGACCTCATGGTCCATCTAGTCTGCCCTTATACTATTTTCTGTATTTTATCTTAGGATGGATATATGTTTATCCCAGGCATGTTTAAATTCAGTTACTGTGGATTTATCTACCACGTCTGCTGGAAGTTTGTTCCAAGGATCTACTACTCTTTCAGTAAAATAATATTTTCTCATGTTGCTTTTGATCTTTCCCCCAACTAACTTCAGATTGTGTCCCCTTGTTCTTGTGTTCACTTTCCTATTAAAAACACTTCCCTCCTGAACCTTATTTAACCCTTTAACATATTTAAATGTTTCGATCATGTGCCCCCCTTTCCCTTCTGTCCTCCAGACTATACAGATTGAGTTCATTAAGTCTTTCCTGATACGTTTTATGCTTAAGACCTTCCACCATTCTTGTAGCCCGTCTTTGGACCCGTTCAATTTTGTCAATATCTTTTTGTAGGTGAGGTCTCCAGAACTGAACACAGTATTTCAAATGTGGTCTCACCAGCATTCTATATAGCGGGATCATAATCTCCCTCTTCCTGCTTGTTATACCTCTAGCTATGCAGCCAAGCATCCTACTTGCTTTCCCTACCGCCACTTTGCCACATTAATCAGCTGAGGATATAGGTGAATTAAGTGCAGTGGTATGGGGGGGGCAGCTGATAGTCCCAGCAAACTAATTCACTTACAGCTGATCATCACAGCTACCAGTTCACCCCAATTGCTAGAACCCCACCCCTGTCTATATGTATCTCTATGCATAACAATGACTGACTAACAATGACAGGCTGAGGTTACCATCCTTCAGGAAACTGACACAGAGGATATTGGTTGATTGGAAAAGCGAATACTAAAAACCTTTCCATTAAAATGCAACAAATTAAATCCTTTACTGATTGGCTACACCACCACTAAGATATTCTATTCTTAGGCTATGTTGCTGCAAAAGTGGCTAAATTGTGCAAGGTGGGGTTGCATGAACAAAGCTTGGTAGTCATTACCTTATTTATTTCCTGTGTCAGAACAGTGGTATTAGTGGAAAGCTCTGCAATTGACCACATAAGAGTTTTGACTTTTCTGTCAAACAAACACCTGTTTGCTTAGGGGGCTTTGTTCCTGTTGTTATTATGGCAGGGTAGCAGGGGAGAAATGTGTGTTGTCTTGAAACAGAGGACATGGAATATATATCAATTAATGTCTAGCTGATTAATAAGAGAAAGCCTTGTTTGGCTTTTAATTTGTTAGTAAGTCTTCCAGATCCATGAAGAAGTAAATATGCCAATTCTGGCAAGGCTTTATTAATCTTAGACTTCCTGGTTTGGACCAGTTCACCCAAACTGGTAATGACTTGCTGGTGATGTCACAATGATTGGTTTGGTTAGTGCCGGTCTGTGGTTTTTCTCCAGAAGTGATGGCCTTTACCTTTGGGCAAATAAATGGTTCTTCTTGGAAAGGGAAAGAGGGAGAAAAGAAGAGAGACAGAGACAAAAAGAAAGAAAGAAAAGAAAGGGGAAGGGGGAGAGAAACAAGCCACTCCCACTCAGTCACATGAACATCAAGCCACACCCACAAAAATTATGGTAGTAAAAATTTTTGGAGCTCACCGCTGATCTTAGTGGAGTCAAGTCAGGTTGCGCTGTCTTTGTTGTAAAGTTGAAGATTTAGTTAAACTGGAGGTAATAATCTAAACATATCCTAAACTGATGAGTATAATCTATCTATCTATCTATCTATCTATCTATCTATCTATCTATCTATCTATCTATCTATCTATCTATCTATCATCTATCTATCATCTATCTATCTATCTATCTATCTATCTATATATCATCTATCTATCTATCATCTATCATCTATCTATCTATCATCTATCTATCTATCATCTATCTATCTATCTATCTATCTATCTATCTATCTATCATCTATCTATCTAGCATCTATCTATCTACCATCTATCTATCTATCTATCATCTATCTATCTATCATCTATCTATCTATCTACAGTATCTTTATCTATCTATCTATCTATCTATCTATCTATCTATCTATCTATCTATCTATCTATTTATCTACAGTATCTTATCTATCTATCTATCTATCTATCATCTATCTATCTATCATCTATCTATCTATCTATCTATCTATCTATCTATCTACAGTATCTTATCTATCTATCTATCTATCTATCATCTATCTATCTATCTACAGTATCTTTATCTATCTATCTATCTATCTATCTATCTATCTATCTATCTATTTATCTACAGTATCTTATCTATCTATCATCTATCTATCTATCTATCTATCTATCTATCATCTATCTATCTATCTATCTATCTACAGTATCTTATCTATCTATCTATCTATCTAGCATCTATCTATCTATCATCTATCTATCTATCTATCTATCTATCTATCTATCTATCTATCTATCTATCTACAGTATCTTATCTATCTATCTATCTATCTACAGTATCTTATCTATCTATCTATCATCTATCTATCTATCTATCTATCATCTATCTATCATCTATCTATCTATCTATCTATCTATCATCTATCATCTATCTATCTATCTATCATCTATCTATCATCTATCTATCTATCTATCATCTATCTATCTATCATCTATCTATCTATCATCTATCTATCATCTATCTATCTATCATCTATCTATCATCTATCTATCTATCATCTATCTATCTATCATCTATCTATCTATCATCTATCTATCTATCTATCTATCTATCTATTTATCTACAGTATCTTATCTATCTATCTATCTATTTATCTATCTATCATCTATCTATCTATCTATCTATCATCTATCTATCTATCTACAGTATCTTACCTATCTATCTATCTATCTATCTATCTATCTATTTATCTACAGTACCTTATCTATCTATCTATCTATCTATCTATCTATCTATCTATCTATCTATCTATCTAGCATCTATCTATCTATCTATCTATCATCTATCTATCATCTATCTATCTATCTATCTATCTATCTATCATCTATCTATCTATCTATCTATCTATCATCTATCTATCTATCTACAGTATCTTATCTATCTATCTATCTTTTTATCTACAGTATCTTATCTATCTATTTATCTATCTATCTATCTATCTATCTATCTATCTATCTATCTATCTATCTATCTATCTAGCATCTATCTATCTACCTATCTAGCATCTATCTATCTATCTATCTATCTATCTATCTATCTATCTATCTATCTATCTATCATCTATCTATCTATCTGGCTACTTCTTAATAGTTAGAATTCAGTGTTGGACTGTCTGAAATACATGTCTAATTAGAAATAAGAGCATGGCTGCTTGTGTAGATAAGTGCAATGCAGAACGGATCTAGTTAAAACTGATCTAGCAAAGATGATTATGATTATTACATTTTTATATGGATATATATATATAGTTCAAGGTTGCACAACAATATTCCTGCCTCAACCCTGTGATGTGGATGGGGTTGAGAGAGAGAGAGAGAGTGATTGGCCTAAAGACACCGAGACAGATTTCATGAATAAAGGAGGCCTCAAACTCACATGTTCTTAGTATCTTACAAATTGACCACGAACCTTTCCTCTTCATATAAAACAAACAAAGCACCATTTTCAAAAAGGGAAGTGGTGAACCACATTTGAAAAATACGTACTTTTAAATATCCGGAGTACTCTATAGGTATACCACTTCCCTTTTTATTATAAAAAAAGGCAAGTATCTTTAAGTACAAAAGCTGTCATTTTCCAGAATGCAATCAATATCTGAAATCCCATTGTTCACATGACTCCGCATTTATTTATCATTAATTTGACTTCTTTGCCGTCCAACCCATGGGGCTCAGGGCATCTAATAGTCAATAGAGCTTTTTATTACAGGTGTCATCATGCCTTTACTTCCAGGTTTAGAAATACAAAAGGCATAAGAAAATATTGCTCCAGCAATGCTGAAACCAAGTGAAAGATTTAACAGTTCCAGAGGCAGGCCGGTATCTCCATGTCAAAAAATAAATACAAGTCTTGTGTCCTATCCTTCAAGAATCAAGATAACAATAAATTTGGTAGAAAATCAAAGTAAGTCCTCTTTTATAGGAGCTAAATGATGAGTTTGACATAATAGGTTGCTAAAATAGAAATTTACTATTAATGCAAATAATTTTTCTAATCCATACACTTGTGTTCCATATAGTGCTATTTAGAATACAGACTAGAATAATCCGTAACTGATAAAAATATCAAACTTATGTAGAGTAGAATTATGTAACGCCAATTCTTAAAGAATTCTTAAAGTGAGTTATTAGGAACATTTCAAAATGCTGTTATTACTGTGGCACTAGATCGTTTAGAATCCACGTATTTAAAATTCTCCAGCATCATCATCAGCAAAATTTGATTGAATGCTTTAAATCCATGTTTTTAACACTTATAAAATTAAGATGAGTGAACTTCAAAATCTTTTAAAAAATTGCTGGTGGGGAAATTCTGGGAGCTGAAGTTCACACAGCGGTGAAATCTACTTACCTTCCCTACCGGTTCGGAAGTGGGTTTACGCATGCACCGAGAGTTTAAAAAAGAAAATGGTGGTGTCCAGACAGGTGGTGTCCACAGGTGGCCGCCACTACCGGTATGCCTGAACCGGGATGAACTGTTAGCATATCACCTCTGAGTCCACACATCTTAAAAGTTTGAGAAATAATGTTTTAAATGGTGATGAATTTTAGGATAACTTATCTGTTAAATAGACAGTGCCAGTCTATGACACCTGATGGAAAAGCCAAGTTTTTATAGCTTTTCAGAAGGCTAAGACAAGCTGTCCATCGTTCCATTAATATCCCACACTCAGTGAAGAAATTCATGCTGAAGAGTGATTGGATATTTCAGCAACATGATAATCTGAAAAGACCTGCCACCAAATCAACCATGAAGTACTTTGCAGAGAAAAAACCAAAACCAAAAACCTAAAGGTTTTAGAATGGCTTTCACAGTCTCCGGACAAAAGTAATTGAACTGCAGGCAATTGTAACTGCTTCTTCAGACTGTTGTAACTATTTGACCTGTTGTAGCCTTTCTGATTGCTTCAGTGAAACTCATTCGTCCCAATAGCAATCAGCATCAGGTACAGCATGCAAGAAAATGGCAATGGTTGAGAGTAATAGCAAAAGCAAACAGAGCTGTACCAAAATTCTTTTGCAGGTATGTTCATTTAGCAATCCATCTCAGTCACTAACAAAATAAATGACTATCTCCCTTCTTCTAAATAATTTCAGTAATTAGTGATAGACAACCCAAGTCCCCCCCCAAACCCCCCCCCAGCTATCTGCAATAATCTTTCAAGATGGTATTTACTTACTTACTTACTTACTTACTTACTTACTTACTTACTTACTTACTTACTTACTTACTTATTGTTCTGTCGGGCTCTCTGGTAGAATCCTCCCAAAAATTCACAGGTACAAATTTCAGACACACACACGTTTGAAAATTCAAAACAATGTTCTTTATAATGAAAATTCACTTAAACCAAGCCCTCTTTTGGTATAGCAAAGAGCACTCGTCTCCAAACAAACTGGTAATTTGTACAAGTCCCTTATCAGTTCTGAGATACTTAACTTGCAGCTGTGAGGCAATTCAAAGTCCTTCTTTCACAAAGTGAAACACACTTTGCTCTGGTTTAGTTTCAAAGCAGGGAAAAAATCAGCACACAAAAAGTCAGTCAGTAAAGCAGTCATGAAACACAATGATCAGATAATCCTTCACAATGGCCAAACCCACAGGCTGCTATTTATAGCAGCCTCACTAATTACCACAGCCTCACCCAACCACAGGTAGCCTCATTTTCTTTGATAATAATCTCTCAGTTGTTGTTGCCTATGCATCGCTCTCCGCATGCGTGGCTGTATCATTAACTCTTGTTCTGAATCCAAGGAGGAGCTAGATAATTGATCTCCTTCTGAGCTGTCTGCCACACTCTCCTCCTCCCTGTCACTCATGTCTTTTTGGTCAGAGGAGCCTTCATCTTCAGATTCCACCGGGGGCAAACCAGGCCTGCAGCATGTGGATGTCTCCTCCACATCCACAGTCCTTGGGGCAGGAGCTGGGCCAGAGCTAACCACACTTACTAGATTTCTATGCCGCCCTTCTCGAGGCAATTCAGGGCGGCTTACAACAAATGCAACAATATGTGAAGAAATATAAATTACTATTAAAAAATTATACAAATTACTAAAAAGTATTAAAAATCCTATGTACCGTCATACACATCCAATTCAATCATACATAGTATTGGTCGGAGACAATCTCATCACTCACGGCCCCGATGCCCGCCAGCAAAGGTAGGTCTTAAGAGCTTTACGAAAGCTATGAGCTAGCTCAGAGGTGGGTTCCTCATGGTTCAGACTGGTTTGCCTGAACTGGTGGCAAACCACTGGTAATGTCACAATGATGTCATGGAACTGTTGTGATCTGGGCTGGTCCATGGGTACTGCCATCTTTTAAAAAGATAGTATTTGGGGGGGGGAAGATTTTTTCCCGTTCCCCCCCCCCTTCTATACATATGCAGAAGCCGAATTTCCAGCACTGCGCATGTGTCACCATCTTGTTGTTGGCTTTTTTTTGGCTTTTTAAATTTTTTGGCACTGTGCCTGTGTGTGCGCCCACACGGCATGGGAGGAAGCGAACCAGCAGCGAGATAAGTTAGAACCCAACCCTGGGCTAGCTACTAGTTTCTCAAATCCAAATTGAAAAGGATTATTTAAACACCAATGTAATATAATTGTGTCTACTGTATTGTTTTCATTAGTACTCAATTCCTGATAAAGAAAGCTGATAAATTTAGAGCTGATATTTGCCTTTGACTAGAATACCTCAGACAGACAGATAACAGACCTCAAAGCATTTCCTGCAGTCTAGTTTGTACATGAAACGTGAGACTGCGGGCAGGCCTAGCAACAAGAGAAAAGCTATTTCATCATAAAGAAAATGTATTCCTCTCATCTTTAGTCACAGATAAATCTTTTTAATTAATGATCGGCATGGCAATGAGGAAAAAAATGTCCTTGATTTACCAGCAGTGAGTTATGTTAGTAGTTTTAATAGTATTTAACGTACACTTTTTAACTTGTTCTGTTTTCAAAAGTTTTATTATGAGTGAATGCCCTGTCTCAGAAAACTCCATATACCAAAGTCTCTGAGAATATTACTGTTTGCTAATGATTTCCTGCCATCTAAGAATGGATTATATCTTGTTTTTCCTGCCATGGTATTTTTAATTTAAAAAAAGACAATTTATTAGAATATTTTAGACCAATTCTTGATCTGCATTTGTGGATAAGGCAAGAAAGAATTAGAATTTTTGCAGATAAAACCCTCTTTTGAAGTTTCTCAACATCAGATGGAGTCAACTTAAAAACTGGAAAAAGAAAACTAATGGCATGGGTGCATTAGTTATGCCTCTTCAGAATAAAGCTTCCCCCCTTTCTTTTATCTTGTTATAATTTACCAACTACTAACTAATTTATTTCATGCATGCCTACATTGAAAAATATTGGAACTCAATTGTTTCTATTTGATAAGATTCTAATGAATAAATATTTATGAGTTTGTTTATTTCTTTATTTTAATATTAAAATTCTGTCATCTCTAGATAATATAATAATATAATTATAATATTAGAATAGATAATATGATTATGAGATGATATTTTACTAAACGTTTAAATGTTGCTATAGTTCAATGTTGTCGATTCTAAGGTGCAAAAATAAAATAGATGCCATATTATTTGTGAGATATAGTCATATTTCAAAGCTAGCAGTGAACTGAAAGAACTTGAAAAGTTCATGCTTTTTTGTACATAGTGGCTTCTTTTTTGTTTAACATGATGTAATTGTTGACGGAAGGATAGCCTATGTTTAGTCAGCTAATTCTAGGAGGTTGGAATTTATGACATAACCATTTTGAATTTAGAAAACCTGAACTAACATTTCCAGCTTCATGTTCATCCGAGTTAGGTACCTCTTAATTAATACCATCATGAATTGGTTGATCTCCTATCAGTCTCAGCCAACATGGCATTTGGCTAACAATAATGGAAGTTGTAGTCAAACATATCTGGATGGTGCTGAATTAGAAAAGGCTGTCTGGAATAGCAAAAGAAATCATATATTTTATTTAGGAAAAAGCAAGCAAACAATAAGACTATATAGAGCAGTAAAGGCGAACCTATGGCACGCGAAGCCATATCTGCTGACACACAAGCCGTTGCCTTAGCTCAGCACCAATATGCATGCGTGTGCCGGTCAGCTGATTTTTGGCTCACACAGAGGCTTTGGGAGGGCGTTTTTGACTTCCAGAGAGCCTCTGGGGGGGTGGGCATTTTTACCTCCTCCCCGCTTCAGGGAAGCCCTTGGAACCTGGGGAGAGTAAAACACAAGCCTACTGGGCCCATCAGAAGTTGGGAAACAGGCCGCTTCCTGCATCCAGAGGGCCTACAAAGGATGGGGGAAGCTGTTTTCACCCTCCTCAGGCATTGAATTATGGGTGTGGGTACTTGCACATGTCAGATAGCACTTGCACACACTCTTTTGGCACCCAAGGGAAAAAAAGGTTTGCTGACGTAGAGAATGTGAAAAGAACAACATAATCTAATCTAAGCATTATAATCTGTACCATGTATAATTTAGTTTTAGAATTTGTCTTTCAAGAAAAAGCTGAACATTTTTTGGTAAAAATCTTACTTGGTTTCAGAAGTCCAGTGGGATTGTTTACCAGATCCTTCACAAACAAAAATGAGAATGAAGATTAAAGATTGGTCCTGCAAAGCATTCTTGGGAACAGATTCCTAAAATAAAATGACAGATGATTTTGCTTTAAGTCTGAATCACAATGACAAGAAGGCCGCAATTAGGATTTAGACAGCACAGGTCAAGGTAGAAACCCAAATGAGAGAAATTGCATTTCAGAAGCCTTCTACCCACTGACATTCATAGCCTCATTTTGAGTAGCTCACTTCTAGCTCTTTATAGTAGATTGATACAGAGGGACTGCAGAAACGAATGAAATTACATGTCACTTCTAATAACTCACAGCAAAGTTCAGAAATTATTTTCTAAGCAAGAGGAGAAGAAGAGAAGGTAGAAGTTTATTTTAGAGCCGATGTATAAATGGGAGAAGAAGGACAAAATAAAGAAGATGTTGTGTGTTTTTTACAAATATATGCCTTTAGCAATCATTTATTCCAATTATTATCTGAATTAGCCTGAAACCAGAACATGTACCAACAACAAACCCATCCCACCTGGAAATTAATATATATACATTAAAAAATTAAAAGGAATACCAATAACTCATTGGAATAAACGAAAGCCAGAAAACCAGCAGGGATGGGATTCAGCTGGTTTGGACCAATTTGGATGAACTAGATGTTAATTTTAATCTGGTTCATTGAACCTATTGTTACAAGGACTCGCTGACCCTGCCCATCTGATCCACCCAGGAGTCTCCATGTGGCTCACTTTGGATGCCAGGTAAGTGCAGGGTACATGCAAAGACTCTGGGAGGGAGAAAAATGGGCCTACCTGAAGTCTGGAAGCTGATCTGCTTCCAGCCTCCGGAGGGCCTTTGGAATTTGGGGGAATCCATTTTTGTACTCTGGAAGGTCAAGGAAAGCCTCTGGAGCCTGGGGAAGGTGAAAAATGGGCCTACCAGAGGTACCAGAAATCTGGAATTGAGCCTGTTTCTGGCCTCCAGAGCCTGAGGGAAACCATTTTTACCCTCCAAAGCCTGGGGAGGTAAAAAACGCCTCCCCTACCATAGTGCAGGAGGCTATGCCTCCATGGCCAAGCCCACCCAGCGACCGGGCAGGGAACTGGTCACTAAAAATTTTCATTCCCACCCCTGGAATTAAGTATACAGTGTTCCCTCGATTTTTGCGGGTTCGAACTTCACGAAAAGTCTATACCACGGTTTTTCAAAAATATTAATTAAAAAATACTTCATATTTTTTTTCCTTATACCACAGGTTTTATTTATTTATTTTATTTATTACTTAGATTTGTATGCCGCCCCTCTCCGAAGACTCGGGGCGGCTCACAACATGTAAAAACAAATCATAAGCAATCAGACAAATTTAAAATATTTAAATATTTTAAAAACCCCATATGCTAACAGTCACACACACAGACATACCATGCATAAATTAAACGTGCCCAGGGGGAGATGTTTCAGTTCCCCCATGCCTGACGGCAAAGGTGGGTTTTAAGGAGTTTACGGAAGGCAGGAAGAGTAGGGGCAGTTCTAATCTCCGGGGGGAGTTGGTTCCAGAGGGCCGGGGCCGCCACAGAGAAGGCTCTTCCCCTGGGGCCCGCCAACCGACATTGTTTAGTTGACGGGACCCGGAGAAGGCCCACTCTGTGGGACCTAATCGGTCGCTGGGATTCGTGCGGCAGGAGGCGGTCTCGGAGATATTCTGGTCCGATGCCATGAAGGGCTTTAAAGGTCATAACCAACACTTTGAATTGTGACCGGAAATTGATCGGCAACCAATGCAGACTGCGGAGTGATGGTGAAACATGGGCATACCTAGGTAGGCCCATGACTGCTCTCGCAGCTGCATTTTGCACGATCTGAAGTCTCCGAACACTTTTCAAAGGTAGCCCCATGTAGAGAGCATTACAGTAGTCGAACCTCGAGGTGATGAGGGCATGAGTGACTGTGAGCAATGAGTCCCGGTCCAGATAGGGCCACAACTGGTGCACCAGGCGAACCTGGGCAAACGCCCCCCTCGCCACAGCTGAAAGATGTTGTTCTAATGTGAGCTGTGGATCGAGGAGGATGCCCAAGTTGCGGACCCTCTCTGAGGGGGTCAATAATTCCCCCCCCAGGGTGATGGACGGACAGATGGGATTGTCCTTGGGAGGCAGAACCCACAGCCACTCCGTCTTATCCGGGTTGAGTTTGAGTCTGTTGACACCCATCCAGGCCCCAACAGCCTCCAGGCACCGGCACATCACTTCCACCGCTTCGTTGACTGGGCATGGGGTGGAGATGTAAAGCTGGGTATCATCCGCATATTGATGATACCTCACCCCATGTCCTTGGATGATCTCGCCCAGCGGTTTCATGTAGATGTTGAATAGCAGGGGGGAGAGGACCGACCCCTGAGGCACCCCACAAGGGAGAAACCTAGGAGTCGACCTCTGGCCCCCCACTAACACCGACTGCGACCGGCCAGAGAGGTAGGAGGAGAACCACTGAAGGACAGTGCCTCCCACTCCCAACCCCTCCAGCCGGTGCAGAAGGATACCATGGTCAATGGTATCGAAAGCCGCTGAGAGGTCAAGGAGCACCAGGACAGAAGATAAACCCCTGTCCCGGGCCCGCCAGAGATCATCCATCAACGCGACCAAAGCGGTTTCCGTGCTGTAACCGGCCCTGAAACCCGACTGCTGGGGACCTAGATAATCGGCTTCTTCCAAGGACCGCTGGAGCTGGAGTGCCACCACCTTCTCAACAACCTTCCCCATAAAGGGAAGGTTGGAGACTGGACGATAGTTGTTAAGTACGGCTGGGTCCAGGGAGGGCTTCTTGAGGAGGGGGCGCACAAGCGCTTCTTTATAGAGTGATGGAAAAACTCCCCTCCCCAAGGAAGCGTTGGTAATCTCCTGGGCCCAGCTCCGTGTCACCTCCCTGCTGGCCGAAACCAACCAGGAGGGACACGGATCCAGTAAACAGGTGGCGGAAGTCACAGCTCCGATGGCCTTGTCCACTTCATCAGGTGTCACCAGATCAAACTCTTCCCAGACAGGTGGACAAGTACGTGCCCCAGTCACCTCGACTGACTCGTTGTCAGTCGACTCTGTTTTACAATTGGAGTCGAGGTCGGCTCGGATCCGAGCGACTTTATCAGCGAAAAATGTGTTAAAGTCCTCGGCACTACTCTGTAAGGGCTCCCCAACTCCCCCCTGGTTAAGAAGGGAGCGGGTCACCCTAAACAGAGCAGCCGGGCGGGATTCCGCTGATGCAATCAAGGCGGCATGGTACGCGCATCTTGCCGCCTTGAGCGCCACTTTGTAAGTCTTAATAAAAGCTCTTACAAGTGTTCGGTCGGATTCAGACCTACTCTTCCTCCATCGCTTCTCTAGACGTCTCTTCTGGCGTTTCAACTCCCGGAGCTCCTCGTTGAACCATGGAGCTCTACGGGGTCTAGCACCTCGGAGAGGTCGCAAAGGCGCAATCCGGTCAAGAGCCTCCGCTGCGGCCTTGTTCCAGGCTTCCGCAAGAGACTCTGCCGAACTGTGGACAAGTGCCTCTGGTATAACCCCAAGCGCCGTCTGAAAGCCCTCAGGGTCCATCAGGCGTCTGGGGCGGAACATCTTAATTGGTTCCGCCTCCCTGCGGGGAAGGATTGGAGCCAGGAAGTCAAGCCGTAGTAGGAAATGGTCTGACCATGACAAAGGCAACGCATCTAAGCCCCTTAGTCTCAGACCATTACTCAGTTGCTCAGAAAGGAATACCATGTCAGGTGCGTGCCCTCCCTCGTGAGTCGGACCCTGAACTACTTGAGTCAGGTCCATGGCTGTCATGGTGGCCATGAACTCCTGTGCCAACCCAGAGGTTTCGCCGAGTGACGGCAGATTGAAGTCCCCCAGGACAATAAGTCCGGGGAACTCCACCGCCAACCCGGCTACCTCCTCGAGTAGCACAGGCAGGGCTTTTGACACGCAGCTGGGAGGCAGGTACGTGAGAAATAAGCCCACCTGAACCCCTAAGTCCAACTTCATCAAGAGAGACTCGCAACCCGCAATTTCCGGAGCAATGAGTCCACGCAGGCAAAGGCTCTCCCTGGCAACAATAGCCACTCCTCCCCCCCTTCCCTGGGGTCGAGGTTGATGCCATATCTGAAACCCGGCTGGGCAAATTTCAGAGAGGGGAACACCTCCCTCCGGGCCCAGCCAGGTTTCAGTAATACAAGCCAGGTTGGCCTCCTCATCCAGGATCAGGTCCCGGATGAGGAGAGCTTTATTTACCACCGACCTGGCATTGAGCAGCAGCAACCTGAGCCCAGGGCCAGACTTACACTCATCACCAGTACCCAAGATTGGGTTCACAGAGCCGGAACAAGGGACCGTTATTAAGCAACGGTCCCTCGTTCCCCTGGAACGGCTAACTCTGTGACCCCCGCCGTATCTGCCTCTCCCCAGCAACACAGGGATATTCCGACCCTCTGCCACCCCAGAGATCGGTGCCCCCTCCTCTCCTGTCTCCCGGGCGTCAGGTGGGCCAAATCTATCATTCATACTACTATCAATCATCTCATCCATACCATAACCCCACCCACCCCCGCCAACCCAATCATTATGCCAGTCATTCCACTCATAACCACAAGCATATTTATCCCAATCATCCATTTAATTTAAAACCCCGTTATATTAAAAAACAATTAAATTAATAACAATATAAAATAGCCGTAATAGCAATAAAAAAACAATAACATTAAAAATATCTATAAATATATAAAATGTAAGATAAAAAATCATATAAATATATAAATTGATTTTGATGTTATAAAATCAGATCTTAAAACATTCTTTAATCATCAGGAATCCATCAATCCATCATATGTCATCACCAAACTTTCGTCTACTTTTAATAAATATACTTTTAAAAATAAAATTTAATAAATAAACATGGTGAGTAATAATCTAAATGGTTGCTAAGGGAATGGGAAATTGCAATTCAGGGGTTTAAAGTGTTAAGGGAAGGCTTGTGATACTGTTCATAGCCAAAAATAGTGTATTTACTTCCGCATCTCTAATTCGACTTTCGCGGGCGGTCTCGGAACGCATCCCCAGCGAAAATCAAGGGAACACTGTAGTACAAATGCTACAGAGTGATGTCTAATCTTGAAGATGTTCCGAAATGAAAAGTGTGGTGGTCAAATGGTGTTTCTCTCTGTAGGGTATTGTATGTCTAATTTCTCTTTGTTTGTC
This sequence comes from Erythrolamprus reginae, assembly GCF_031021105.1. Classification (NCBI taxonomy): domain Eukaryota; kingdom Metazoa; phylum Chordata; class Lepidosauria; order Squamata; family Dipsadidae; genus Erythrolamprus; species Erythrolamprus reginae. The sequence continues at coordinate 309,076,405 of NC_091951.1, forward strand.
TTTATTTTGTTGCCAATTGAAGGAGAGGAAAATGAAAAATGGGAAAAATGGAGCCAACTTTTCATGAAGAGTCCTGAAATGGGTTGGTAGTAATTTCAGTGGCTCACTTTCTGCTTGCAAAACTACAAAAATATTTTTCAAATTTCTGAATAGTTTTGCATATTAATAGTTTCTGTGCCTCTTCCACCAATTTCTGCTTGATTCTCACCGGGTTGATATTATTTATTAGATTTTTATTTATTAGATTTGGTATGGACAACTTCTACATGTTTCTCTGGCTTTTAAGGAAGTATGTGCTGTGAACTTCCTAATCTTTCAGTTAAATTAATATTTGTTCTTTTTGCCACTTCACACATCAGAAGAGAACAATGGTTCAATTGATTAGGATACAGACTTGGAGATTGGCAAGCCTGTATTCGAGACCCAAATGCTGCCATGTGGCAGGATGAACTCCTGCTGGGGACATGAAAGGAGCTCTGAGCAACAGTGATGTCATCAGCTATTCCTTTCAACCAAAAAGCACCATGGTGCCTCCCACACAAGTGTGATGCAATATTTTCCTTCTAGCACATCATTGTTGACAAATCTTGTAAGCTGGGGTAGGTTCCTTCTAGTTCAGATGGGTCCAGTCAAACCGGAAGTGACCCTCTGGTGATGTCACAATGACATCACCAAACCAGATTGATCAGAAACCAGAAATTCAATATTCCTCCCAAATTTATTTATTTTTTTTCTTCTGCGCATGCACAGAAGCCATGCATGTACTATGCATTCAGTCACATTTTTGTTTTGCCTTTAAAAAAATGTTTTTAAAGGATTTTTCATACCACGCACGTATATGCAAAGCACATGAGTATCCATGAGGCACAGCCACATAATGCAGGAGGAAAAGAAAAGAACCGGCAGTGAGGTAAGTTGGAACTCACCCTTGCTTGTAAGGATTTATGTCATATCTAGAAACATAGAAACATAGAAGACTGACGGCAGAAAAAGACCTCATGGTCCATCTAGTCTGCCCTTATACTATTTCCTGTATTTTATCTTACAATGGATATATGTTTATCCCAGGCATGTTTAAATTCAGTTACTGTGGATTTACCAACCACGTCTGCTGGAAGTTTGTTCCAAGGATCTACTACTCTTTCAGTGAAATAATATTTTCTCACGTTGCTTTTGATCTTTCCCCCAACTAACTTCAGATTGTGTCCCCTTGTTCTTGTGTTCACTTTCCTATTAAAAAACACTTCCCTCCTGAACCTTATTTAACCCTTTAACATATTTAAATGTTTCGATCATGTCCCCCCTTTTCCTTCTGTCCTCCAGACTATCTAGTTAAAACCTCTAGTTTCTGAATAGTAGAAGAGACGTGTTCTTGAAATGCTGTCCAGCTGTTTTCTTGGGCTCCTAGTTTCTCATCTGCTTCTAGATTCAAGAATAATCCAGGACAGTTTTGCTTTCTTCAACCCTCTGTCAGCTAAAACTTTATTTGATGCCTTTTTGTGTAGGATTTTATTGCCTACACAGTTTCACAAACTTCTGACTTTTGTGAGATTGGAAAAACTTTTCTTCCCACCGTTCTGAAATCTGCTTCGTCTTCAATTGGCCTTTCCCTATTCCCCTCCTAAAACTCTGAAATCCCATAAATAAGAAAGTTGCAGCTGATGTAAGCACAACATATATTAACAAAGTGAGGCTTCTGGGTGACTTGGTGAGCTTATAAATTGAAACAGAATATTCACTGATTTTAAATCTTGACCTTTGACTCACAAATTACCGTTTGTGAGGAACTTGCTCTTTCCCAAAGAAGAATGATTGCAATCCACTTTTCTGGTTTTGTATGCAGGCTGTAGAATAAATATTGGGAACATGACAGAGGGCCAGATTTCCCAGTGAAAAGAAAAAGTAGGAGCCATGTGTATAAATATGCATAACTCCTGAAGCAGAGGTGTAGCCCAGTAAAGATTCCCCCCCCCCAGCACCGAGCTGCTGAATTTTTACCTCTTTCAAATGTGTTGGCAGAAAATTTCAAGCTATGGCATGAGAGTACCTAGAGTGCCTCTGCAGGGAAAAATGGAATGTTCTTTACAAGTCATAGATCTCATTATGCAACACGAAGAAATGGATGATATGGTAATTTTTTCACAAGGAGCTACTCACCTAATGAAATCAATACATTCAAAGATACTGTACAGTGGCTATTTTTTATGCATGGCAAAAGGCATAAGCTTGACAATTTAGGAAAAAATAAATATTCTTTGAGAAAGAAATAACTTCTATAATATTGTATGAAAGATGAAAAATAGAACCAAACAACTGACATATTCAATAGGATATTACTTAGATATAATTCTAAGCAAATCCTATATCAAGCTTTCTGACAGTGAGTTTTGAATGAATGTGACAGGTGGTGCATTTATAGTTATGTGGAAGCACCTAGAAACCACACAGGATTTCAGGCAATTTATTTCTATTTGCAGTTTTCGATTATTCTCTACAGATAGAACAGTGGGAGAGAGCTGAGTCTTATAGCGTGCAATCCGAATCCATTATGATCAAGGGTCATTTTGGTGCTCACTGCAGCAGGATGTGGGTTATATCGACTGATCTCATTTATTGAGGAATTAGTTGTCACTGTCTTTGGGAATGTTTCCTTCAGAAGCCACATGTAAAATTAATAGGGTAGTAATGTGGCATTGTGCAGTATCTTGTACACTTGTATAATTCAGATTCATTCAATGAGGTTTATGCAGGAGATATTCCCACTGTCTTTCCTTTTAATCTCATCCTTCATGGATTGATTGTAAGTGTGCATGTGTGTGTGTGTGTGTGTGTGCTCACGCGTGCACGTGTGCATTCATTCATCTATTCATCCATCTCTCTTACATGATTTGTAAAGGACTGAATAAACAGTGGTATATAATCACGGACATACACATACATGCCTGCACAGAGAGAGGGAGAGAGATAGGGAGGGAGGGAGAAAGGTAATTGGTTATCCTGCATAAGAATGAAAAACTGTTTCTTAGAATGTTAACAGTAATATCAAAGGAAAGAAACCAAAGGAAGCCAACTTGGTGCAATGGTTAAACCAGTAATAGCTGTCACGCTGAAAACTGATAGCCTCTCAGAGACATTCAGTAATGAAAGAGTTAACTATGTGTGCCTTCTAAGATCCTCCTATTATGATGTAATATCCTGCCAAGTCACTTCCTTCTTCTTCATTCCTCACTCTCTTCTCTTTCTATCCTCCATTATGTAAAGACGTATTTTTGAGTTGTCCCTCCTCGAGACATGTTTTATTTCTGTTTTTATAATAAAGATATCTTGTTTTAAACAAATGACTAAGGCTTTTATCCATCGACTCCATGGGGTTAAGATTCTAACGGACTTTAATCACTCACAAATCGCGACAATAGCGAACCTATGGCATGGGTGCCACAGGTGGCACGCGGAGCCATATCTACTGGCATGCAAACTGTTGCCTTAGCTCAATTCCAACATGCATGTGTGTGCCAGCCAGTTCATTTTTGGCTCTGGGAGGGTGTTATTGGCTTCCAGATAGCCTCCAGAGGGGATGAGGGAGGACGTTTTTACCCTCCCCCGGCTCCAGGGAAGCCTGGGGAGGGCCAAACATAAGCCTACCGGGCCCACCAGAAGTTGGGAAACAGGCCGTTTCCAGCCTCCAGAGAGCCTCTGTAAGACGAGAGAAGCTGTTTCCCCCCTCACCGGGCATTGAATTATTGGTGTGGGCACTTGTGCATGCACAATAGCGCTCTTTCAGCACCTGAGTGAAAAAAAGATTCGCCATCACTGGGTTTGAAACTGGAAGAACAAGAATTCTAATCCCACTTTAAGCCCAAAGCCATCTTCTCAGCCTTGAAAAAAAGGCAGTCCACTTCTGAAAAAAAACCTTGCCAAAGAAACTGCTGAAGCTCGTCACTAAGGTTAAAAACTAACTTGAAGGTACAAAACAAAGTGAAAAAAGAAAAAAAAGAAAAGAAAAGGTAACCAAAAAGTGCCTCAGGTCAATTGGCAAAATGTATTCTGAGCATTTGGTGAATCACGAGCCTAAGCTTTACCCAATGGTGGGATTCAAATGATTTAACAACCAGCTCTCTGCCCTAATGATCAGCTGGGTAGGCATGGCTGGGTAGTTATGTGACTGACTGGGCATGGCGAATTCAGCATCACTCACATCAAGGCCTCGCCTGGCCTCTTATGACATGGGGATGCTGCAATGGTCATAAGTGTGAAAAATGGTGGTGGGTTGCTTTCGGTTTGAACCAGTTGTGCCAGCAGCAGTTGGGCTCTGCCCTACCCGCCCTGGGATGCTTCTGCACATGTGCAGAAGCATTGCATGTGAGTAAATTGATAGTAAAGGGTTTTAGAACCCACTACTGGTCATAAGTCACTTTTTTCAGTGCTATTGTAATTTTGAATACCTGTGGTAAGTCAAGGATTTTACCTGTACAAAAACACAAAGAGCTTCTTTGCAAAAATCTGCCCTAATTACCAATCATTAGATTAGAAATACCTGCTGGAGTTACAAATCAGGCAGGGTGCCAGAGCACCTTGAGGAATTAAAATAGTTCAAATGCAAAACAACTTTTATGTTAATGCATTTTAACCTAAGCAAGTGCAAAGTTATGCATAATGGGGCAAAGAACCCCAATTATACCTACCAACTGATGGGGACCAAGCTTTCTGAGACAACCCAAGAAAGGGATCTTGGGATTTTGGTGGACAGCTCAATGAAGATGTCAACCCAGTGCGCAGCAGCAGTAAAAAAAGCAAATTCCACATTTGGCATGATTAGGAAGGGAATCGAAAATGAGTCAGTAAGTGTTGTATTGCCTCTGTACAAATTGATGGTGAGACCACACTTGGAGTACTGTGTACAGTTTTGGTCACCTCACCTCAAGAAAGATATAATGGAACTGGAAAAGGTGCAAAAAAGGGCAACAAGTATGATGAAGGAAATGGAGCACCTCCCTTATGAAATCAGGTTGCAACGCCTTGGTCTCTTCAGCCTTGAAAGACGGTGTTTAAGGGGTGACTTGATTGAAGTGCATAAAATCATGCATGGGATAGAAAAGGTGGATAGAGAAAAAATATTTTCACTCAATAGAGAAAAAGAAAAAAAATATTTTCTCTATCACACAATACTGGGCCAAGGGGGCACTCCCTAAAGCTCATAGGTAAGAAAATGAGGACAAATAAAGGGAAATATTTCTTCATCCAGAGGGTCGTTGGTTTATGGAATTCACTTCCAGAAGAGGTCGTGACAGCTGTCAGCCTTGATAGCCTCAAGGCAGAATTAGACAGATTCATGGATGCCAAGTGTATTGGTGGTTATTGAAACGGATGTCCATGTGCCGCCTCTATGTTGGTTGATGCAGGCAGGATTCCCTTGAGTACCATTTGTTGGGGGTTAAGGGAAAGGGAGGGTTTTGTCTTCTCTTTCTACTCAAGATCCCCATGTGCAATTGGTGGGCCACTGTGTGACACAGAATGCTGGACTCGATGGGCTTTGGCCTGATTCAGCATGGCTCTTCTTCTGTTCTTAACTATCAGCAGCCAACTCTTGCTCATAAAGTGAAACTCTTTAGCAGAGTGGTCATTTATGCTCTCCAGAAAGTGGCTGGGCATATTTGGGCTACAAAAGTTTGAGCTAAAGAGACAAATTAATAAATTATATAGGGGATCCCAAGTTTGTGAAGATGATAGTAAAATTAATACATGCCATAGATATCTAAATAAACTTCAAGCCTGGTGTCATGTTACTAAGCCTTATTATCATGAGAAAATTAAAATGAATCAGAGAATCCACATCCCTTCCACCTTTAAAAATATATTACTATCAGTGAGCAATCATGAACCTTGGTCACTCCAAAGTAATGCAAAAGCACCTTTGGGACAGCCAGGAGCTGGATGACTCCTTATATACTCCTTATAGACAAGAGACTCCTGTGCTCAGTGGACTGAGAAATCACTCTTTCACACCCAGGAGAAGCAATCCTTAGATCCATTTGCACCATTTAAAGATACCATGCACCTCACAAAATATACTAAAGAAATCATCCAGATTTAAGGAAAGGATCACATGCTCCCAGAAAGGCAGTTAAAAAAAAATCGGTGCCAAGCTTACATGCTGCCTCTTGGAAATACACCCTAAATGACAATACCAAGAACCACTAAAGCAGTGTAAAAAGCTTAAAACCACCTTTCCCATTAAAAAAGTCAAGCAATTAATAAAGCAAAGTACCAGCAAAGAAAAAAAACCACCTGAGAAGCTCAGGGTACAGTAAATCTGGGCTTACTGCCAGGAACCTTTAGCTGTTACAATGTAATAAGGCTTAACCAAAAGGCAATTTCTGTAGGCAGGGCAATAACTGGTTCTCAACTGTTCAGAATAGGTGCATATCAGCTGAATCCTATCACTGGCTTTACCTAGTGATAGTGGCTGCAAAATCACTAGTTTATAGAAGGTTTAAATAGCAACAGACACTAAAAAGCATACCTAGTGTTGTGATTCAGTCTGCTGGCTCCATGCTCAGAGGGGGAGGATGAGGAACAGGAGGAGGAGGAGGACCAGGCAGATGGGGAAGAGGAATGTCAGGATGAGGAGGAGGGGGAACAGCCTGAGACCCACGGGGGGGAGCTCTCTCCAGCAAGTAGCCTGGGGTCATTAGATGAGAACGCACAAGCCATCATAGATATGAGGCAGAGAAGGGCAGCACAAAGAAGGGGACAATTAGCCAGGTACTTCCATCCCTAATAGGCAACAGCTGGGTTTGGGTGTCGTTCTCCTCAGAAAGGTTGAAAAGGCAGGCCCGCCCTTCCTGTATTGTGGAGAGTTATCTTTTGGGAGTCCTGTGACCTTGCTTCGATCCTTGGCGTCTCCGCTTCTGGCTTGTGGCCTCGAAGGCTGAAAACTTGGGGGAGGCGTGGGTTTTATTATCTACAGTGGTGTGTGTGCCAGAAAGAAGCCTGTTGTATTGTCTGGCCATCGTGACTCTTCTGTGAAGCTTCACAGCATTCCAGTTTGTAAGAACAGTTTTTGTTATCTGTGTTTGTTTTCAAAGATATAAAATGACTTTGCTTTTTACCAGCGTGTCTGGCTACTCTTTTTAGTTGGTGTTGGCGTCTGGGGGAACCCAGATAGAACACCTAGAAAGTTTTTTTAAAAAAACAATTTTAAAAACATGAAAAAAAAGGAACAGAGCAAGTATCAGGTACGCAAAGTTTTTAAATACTGAACAAAAAAAATATTTTTTGCAATGCCTTCCTAGCAAAAGTCATGCACAGAAGAAAGTTTAGAAAAATGAAAAGAAATGAAAATGCCCTCGCCTATATTTATTCATTCCGCATCAATATATGATAATATAGTCTATCCATTTGGTTGATAAACAATTAAAAAATCAGCTTACTCTGTAGATTTAATTACCATTTTGAAATGGTTTAAAAGATTTGTCACAGTTCATATGAGAGATTAACTCTGTTTTAACAGATCAGCTTTGCCTCTGGGGCCATTCTTACTTTACTTCTTCTCCCATGCATAAAATGGAAAGAAAGTATTTCAGAATTGGCCTATACTTACTCAAAAACAACTTTAAGAAGTTGAAAAAGAAGGAATGGGTGAGACAAACAGGGCTGAATATTTTCTCTAACTTGCCCTTTTCTTCTTCTTTTCCTTACTCTTATTCCACTGTCAGAAATTCATTCATTTACTCATTCCTTCATTCTTATATGCATATACATACATTTTTTAACTGTTTCAATTTTTAAAAAAGCTTTTCTTAGAGTGGAGAAGGTTGTGAATGTTGCCACATGATTTATAAGAGACAATAATGCACTTAGGGAAAAGGAATCCTCAATCTGAGTATTGTGTTGGCAGTTCTGTGTTAGCAAAAACTTTAGAAGAGAAGGATTTAGGGGTAGTGATTTCTGACAGTCTCAAAATGGGTGAGCAGTGCAGTCAGGCGGTAGGGAAAGCAAGTAGGATGCTTGGCTGCATAGCTAGAGGTATAACAAGCAGGAAGAGGGAGATTGTGATCCCGCTGTATAGAGCGCTGGTGAGACCCCATTCGGAATACTGTGTTCAGTTCTGGAGACCTCACCTACAAAAAGATATTGACAAAATTGAACGGGTCCAAAGACGGGCTACAAGAATGGTGGAAGGTCTTAGGCATAAAACGTATCAGGAAAGACTTAATGAACTCAATCTGTATAGTCTGGAGGACAGAAGGAAAAGGGGGGACATGATCGAAACATTTAAATATATTAAAGGGTTAAATAAGGTTCAGGAGGGAAGTGTTTTTAATAGGAAAGTGAACACAAGAACAAGGGGAAACAATCTGAAGTTAGTTGGGGGAAAGATCAAGAGCAACATGAGAAAATATTATTTTACTGAAAGAGTAGTAGATCCTTGGAACAAACTTCCAGCAGACGTGGTAGATAAATCCACAGTAACTGAATTCAAACATGCCTGGGATAAACATATATCCATCCTAAAATAAAATACAGAAAATAGTATAAGGGCAGACTAGATGGACCATGAGGTCTTTTTCTGCCATCAGATTTCTATGTTTCTATGTTTCTATGTTTCTAACCCAGTGCTTGATTTCCTAGTCCCTGGGGATTATTTTCTTTCCATGGAAAATCTAATCTTAGTTTTCAGGCATCGTAATATAAATTTGTTCCATCCTTGAATTTGCTGAATTAGCCTCTACTTGCAATTCCCAAACTGTGTGCTATGGCTCCCCAGGACATTCTTGTAGGAGCACCACCGGATACTTTAAATTTAAGGAGCACAGTGATTCTCAACATCTGAAGTATTAGCTCTGGGTAATACTTCCTCCTGAGGTGATACCTATGAACCTGCAATTTTTGATAAATTTTGGGTTTCAAATTTCAGTTTTAGAAAAACATTGTGTATATATATATTGTGTATATGCATATTGTGTCTATTAATAGGAATGTAACATAAGAAAATAAGAGAAAGTCTGCTGGATCAGCAGAGGACCTTGTAATCCAATATTTAGTCTCTCACAGAGGGACACTCAGGTGGAGATACATCCATCCAGGGACGGGTTCTAACTTACCTCACTGCCAGTTTGCTTCCTTCTGTGACTTGTGACTGCACCTTGTAAGCATGTGCACACTTCACGCATGCACGCATACACAGTTCTGAAAAATAAAAAAAAATTAAAAGCCAAAACCAAGATGGCGACTGCATGCATAGTGTCAGAAACTCAGCTTCTGCAAATGCTCGGAAGGAATTTTTTTTTTAAAATCCAAAAAATTTATTTAAAAAAGCTGAAAGCAAGATGACAACCGCATGCACAGTGCCAGAAACGTGGCTCCTGCACATGGTCAGAAGGGGGGGGAAATTAATTTTTTAAAAAAAGTGGAACTGGTTCCATGACACTATCATGATGTCATAAGAATTCATTAAGAAAAGAAGAAAAAACTTCCTCCCTTTTCCAACACTTCAAAACTACAGGACATGAAATTGATTTTGACAGAACTAAATTAATTTCTAAAACAGAATACTACAACAAAAGAATAATCATGGAAGCCATTGAGATAGAAAAACATCCCCACAATATGAATAAGCGGGATGATACCTCCCGCCTACCAGACATCTGGAAACCAGCCCTCATTAACAAATGTATCCCAGCCATACAAACTGAAACCAAACTCAGAACAACACAGGACACTACCACCAATCACATCCACCAGACCCAAACCCACACTCACCCTACAGGCCAAATACAACCACCACCCAGAAGCCAAACTACAGCAGTGCTCCCAACTGTTGCAGCCACCTCTGACTTACAAACAAAACAAACTGACAAACACCATAAACACATGACCAGACCACAAACTTGCAGCCAAACAAAAATTGTTACACCCCAGACACACATTACAAAACAGCTAATTAGCCTGCAAGCTCCAACTACACAGAATATCACCCCCAATCCACAAACATCAACTAATCAGCATACATCAATTACATCAACCACCCCAGGTGTTACCCCACTGACTCACCAGGAAGTTTCAACACAGCTTGCAGCTGCAGAGCCGTCAAATCATACCCACCAAACAGTATTTATAGAGGGAAGTCAGCTCAGGTCTCGCTGTGTTCGCCCTAGAACAAAGACAGAAGCACCAGCCTGAAGATGACGAGTGGGACCTTGTCGAAACATCACCAGAAATCTCTAAATCCTACACGGGAAGAAATCTGAATATGCCAAGACCTTATATATATATATATATATATATATATGTATATGTATATGTATATGTATATGTATATGTATATGTATATGTATATGTATATGTATATGTATATGTATATGTATATGTATATGTATATATATATATATATATATATATATATATATATATATATATAGATTGTTCTGAGTTCGGGTTTTGCCCTGTGTAATGTTTTGCATGTCTATGCGACGTTTCGGCGAAATCCTCCCTTGTCCAGCACATTAAAAGAACAGGGCACGAAATTGACTTTGAAAAAACTAAATTACTCCACAAAACAGAGAATTTATATAGAAGAATCTCTCTAGAAGCTATCGAAATTGAAAAGAAATCCTTTTGTTTAAATAAAAGGGATGATACCTCGCGCCTGCCAGAGATTTGGAAACCAGCCTTAAACAAAATAAACACTTCATTATAATCAATATGTCAATCCTTTAATTATTATGATTTTAGAATTGTATATTTGGAAATCAGCCTTAAAGAAAACACTTCATAATCTTCATGCCATTCCTTCTAATAACCATGATTACACCAACCAATCAGATCACTGAAGCATAGTCACCCAATCTATTTGCTACATTCAAAGCAAATCTCCACCCCCACACTACATGCTAAGAAGAAATGTCAGTTGCTAATATTCATTTGCAAAAACACAAGGATTGGAACTCCAGCCTGATGATGGTGAATGTGATTTCGCCGAAACGTCGCATAGACATGCAAAACATTACACAGGGCAAAACCCAAACTCAGAACAATCTACATACATATACCCGTGAAAATTTAAGAAAACAAATATATATATATATATATATATATATATATATATATATATATATATATATATACACACACACACACACATATGTTAAATAATAATAGTATTATTTAATAATAATAAATTATATATATGTGTGTCTGTATGTGTGTGTTAAATATTTAAATAAAATAAAGCCATCCAAGTTTCTGACCATCCATAAGAACAGATTAATTATGGGTTTTGCAAAGTATATTTAAGCCACTTTATTATTGCTATTGTGTAAATAGATTTCTTATATCAGATGTAAAGTTATTCTGACATTTTCTGCTATTTAGTCAAAATTACATATGAGGCAAATGAAAGAAGGCAGCATAAAATTTTAAACTTTTCACTATCCCACAGGAAAAGCTGTTCCAGCAGACCGAATTAAAAAGAGAGAAAAAGAGTCTGCTGACAACTTTGATTTATAAACATATAGCCACAAAAGCAAACCAATTGAGACTGATTTATATGATAAATTCTGAAATCAGAATTTGATAGAGCGAGAGTTGCTATCAACGGTGCATAATTTAATTGTGCATAAATAGATGCTAGGATAGTAAGGCCCTGAATATCATATTGATTTTCAGTGTTTCCAAATATGTCAATTAAAACATAATTAATATTAATATCAAATTACCACCATGAGATAATATTGTGTTCATTTAAATTATTCCCTAAGTTGATTTATAAAACTGATTAAAATATAAATGAGTTTATATGTTTGCTTTCAGTAGCTAAATTTTAACATTCTTGTTAGCAAAAGATATAACAGAATTGTATAAGACAATTGGTGAACCTTTTTCCCCTCAGGTGCCAAAAGTGTGTGTGCACACACTATCGCACCTGCGCAAGTGCCCACACCCATAATTCAATGCCAGGGAAGAGCGAAAATTGCCTTCCCTGCCCTCCACCAGAGGCCTTCTGGAGGCCAGAAGCGGCCTATTTGCCAACTTCTGGTGGGCCAGGTAGGCCTGTTTTTCACCCTCTCCAGTTCCAGAAGCTTCTCTGGAGCCTGGAGAGGGCAAAAAAGAAGCCCTTCCCCATCCCCCCGGAGGCCCTCCAGAAACAAAAAAAATGCCCTCCCAGAGCCTCAGTGTGAGCCAAAAATTAGCTGGCCAGTGCGCACATGAATGCTGGAGCTGAGCTAGGGCAATGGCTCATGTGCTGGCAGATATCGCTCTGTGTGCCACCTGTGGCACCTGTGTCATAGGTTTGCCATCACTGATATAGCAGGTAACCCTCAATATACAACCATAATTGGGACCAATATTTCCATTGGAAAATGAGGTGATTGTTAATTGAATTGAGTGTGTGGTTTTACAATGTTTTTTGAATATGGTTATCAAGCAAATGACTGCATTTGTTAAGTAATCCGGTGTTTGTTAAGTGAACCCGGCTCCTTGCATTGACTGTTCTTGTCAGAAACTGGCTGGGAAGGCCACAGGTGACAATCCCATGACTGCAGGATACTGCAACTAGATACAAGTTGCCTATGCCCAGTGATGGACTACCAAAATTTTACTACCCCACTGTGGGCGTGGCTTATGCATTTTGTTTCAACATCTTTCCGTGCAAATTGGGTGCTCTGAGGTGGAGCTCCAAATTTTGCTACCGGAACTGCGTTCCTGACCATTCCCGTAGGAGCCCATCACTGCCTATGCCTAAATTTTGATCACATGACTGTGGGGATGCTGCAACAGTTTTTGTTGTGACTTTGAATGGTTACTAAACAAAAGGTTGTAAGTCGAGGATTATCTGTATTTATATATTTACTTTTAATAATGCATGCTTATTTCTTATTCTGCATGGATGATAGCAGTTGCCTGCTTCTGAGGAATGGTTGGAGTATGAGAGGAATTCTTGAATCTGCCACAGATTATTATGTATAAGACATGTTTCAGTATCAACCAGAGATTTGATGGTTCTCATGAGCTCACATCTATTGATAACCAGGAAAAAGACATAACAAATGATTTTTTGGGGCCTTCTGGGCCCATTGTTAGTCAGGAAACAGACTGTTTCTACCCTCCAGAGAGGGTCAGGAAGGCCCATCTTTTGTTCTCACCAAGCTCCAGAGCCATTCAAGTTGGGAAATGGGCCATTTCTGGCCTCTAGGGGGATGGGGAAGGCTATTTTTGCCCTCCCCAGACTCCTAGAAAGGCTCTGAAGCTTGTGGAGAGCAAAAAATGGGTGTGACATCATGTGCCAAAGTGAGGGGATCTTGTGCAGAAGCACGGGGAGCATATGGAATTATGGATATGGACATGCACATGCACAATACCCCCGCATCCCCCCCATTTTGGCACACGAACCAAAAGAGATTCACCATCACTGCTCTAGGCCCCAAAGATGCCACATCTCAGTAATAGAATACAGAGGTAATAGAATATCCTAGAGGTAAACGCCATTTCAGTCTGGATAGCCACAGCCACCACAAAATCTTGGGTGAAGTCCTAAGAGCCACTCTCCAAACTTAGCCACACATTGTAATTGTAATGTGAAGTGCAACTAAAAAAAGTGGATGGGTGGGTAATCATTGGATTGATTAACTGATCAATTGATTTTGGAGGCAGTGACATTGTGCATTTATAAAATTAATACATTACAGAATAGTGACCTTGATAAAAATTTGTGATGGTTCAGATAGTGAAAGTTCTCATGTTTATATTCCTCACCATTCATGACATCCATCCCTCTGCCTAAGCCAAGGCCTGTGAGAAAAATATCCAATATTTTAAACAGAGTTAATAATAAGCATGGCTGGAGTCATGAAGCTCTCATAATGGGGAGTGGAGATATTATCCCAAGGGCAGCTGCTATGACATTAACCATAGTTAATTTGATATATATTGTAAATTATATTCGAATTAAGTTAAATTCATTGTATATTTTGTCCAGATCTCACCTAATTTCTGCTGTAATAACAGGAAAGTGTCAAGTGAGGCCTTGGACATCAACAAATAGTGTACTCTAAAATTTTGATTAGCTTGATTAAAATAGGTTTCATTTATTTCTAAAGAAGAGGTAACCAACATAACTGTTACATACAGCAGTATGTAGCACCAGGGGTGGGCAGCTGGCAGGATGGGGTGGAACACAGTTCCACCAGTGGAAATTTGTTTATTTATTTATTGGATTTGTATGACTATTGAATTTTGCTTCATAAATAGTATATGTAAAGGTTCCCCTCGCACATATGTGCTAGTCGTTCCCAACTCTAGGGGGTGGTGCTCATCTCCGTTTCAAGCCAAAGAGTCAGTGTTGTCCGAAGATGTTTTCAGGGGTCTTGTGACCATGATTAAATGCCAAAAGCACACAGAACGCTGTTACCTTCACACCAACGGTGGGCCCTATTTTTCTACTTGCATTTTTAAACATGCTTTCAAACTGCTAGGTTGGCAGAAGCTAGGACAAGCAACAGAAACTCACCCTGTTTATTAATTGGATTTGTATGCTGCCCCCCTCTGTGTTACGTGGCACCAGGGATTCAAATCACTGAACTGCCAACTTTTCCATTGACAAGCTTAACATCTTAGCCACTGAGCCACCCTGTCCCACTTGAACCACCAAGTCCCTAAATCATGACAATTTTACATTTGCAATCTACCTGGAAGGACAATAATGGTAACTACATCCCTTTCTTGGGATTTTCAAAAAGAATTTTAAAGGATAAAAATTCTGTATTCCCAATTCTTTGTTTTTCCATTTTATATCCTGGATTATTTGTTTTACATTAGCTACAATCTCCCCCCCCCAAAAAAAAATCTTCTCAGTTTAAGAGAAATATTGAAGGAATACAGCATCTCCAATGTTTGAATAATGAGTATGCATGTTAGACAGGAAAATGTGATTGTTTTCTTTCATGCTGTTGAAAAGATAAAGTTATTTTAATATAGGATAATATCTGTTCCAAACCACATATTTTCTTAATAGCTTTGCAGCTAAATATGTTATTAATAGCTTTTATAACTGCCAAAAGCAATATTATCTATAAACTAACTCTTAACAGTAATTTTCATTATTAAGCCACCTGGTGGCAATGTTTGACAATGAATCAAAGCTAGTTGTATCTTGGTTGTTAATTTTCAAGAGCTGAATGTGCTGAAAAAAAGCTCCATGAACTCTCAGGGTCCCCCCACCCACCTACTCAACCGTTATTTTGTTTTCTTGGCAATCTTAGATGCAGCAATCCTAGACAGTTTAGAACAGAATCAGGGAAGTTGTTGAATTTGATTAGAGGGGATTTAGAGGGGAAGATGGGCTTTAGTTTGCTAGTCATTTAGCAAGATCCCACAAATATAAACAAATATTAACCACTCTAAACTAGACTGCAAAAAATACAACTTCAGCAATAGAGTAATCAATGCCTGGAATGCCCTACCTGACTCTGTGGTTTCTACTCCTAACCCCCAAACCTTTAACCTTAGATTATCTACAATTGACCTTTCTAAGAGTTATGTAAAGTGCGTGCATAAGCACACCATTGTGCCTACCCTCGCTGTCCTACTGTCTTTTATCATTACTTTTTATCATTACATTTCTAATGTTATGTTGATACAAATTACCTCCCTATAATTGTTTGACAAATATATATAAATAAATAAATATAACTAACATCACAAGTGGACAAAGAGTTGTGTAAAAATGGGGGACTGCTCTGCATCTATTCAACCTCAAGGAGTATTTTACAATCCATACATGTAGATATTTTTTTCCCAATTCATTTTTAAAATTTCAGATATCTAATTTAAATCTAATTTATAATCACTACTAATTTAACCTGCAAAGAGAATTTGGACCGGGAGTCACTGCTCACAGTCACTCATGCCCTCATCACCTCGAGGCTCGGCTACTGTAACACTCTCTACATGGGGCTACCTTTGAAAAGTTTTCGGAAACTTCAGATCATGCAGAATGCAGCTGCGAGAGTTATAATGGGTTTTCCTAAATACGCCCATGTCACACCAACACTCCGCAGTCTGCATTGGTTGCCGATCAGTTTCCGGTCACAATTCAAAGTGTTGGTTATGACCTATAAAGTCCTTCATGGCACCGGACCAGAATATCTCCGGGACCGCCTTCTGCCGCACGAATCCCAGCAACCAGTTAGGTCCCACAGAGTTGGCCTTCTCCGGGTCCCGTCAACTAAACAATGTCGTTTGGCGGGACCCAGGGGAAGAGCCTTCTCTGTGGCGGCCCCGACCCTTTGGAACCAACTCCCCCCAGATATCAAAGTTGCCCCCACCCTCCTAGCCTTTCGTAAGCTCCTTAAAACCCACCTCTGTCGTCAGGCATGGGGGAATTTATACTTTCCTTCCCCCTAGGCTTATAAAATTTATGCATGGTATGCTAGTATGTATGATTGGTTTTTAAATTGGGGTTTTAAGTTAACTTAAACTTAAATATTAGATTTGTTTACATTGTACTATTATTGCTGTGAGCCGCCCCGAGTCTGCGGAGAGGG
Source organism: Erythrolamprus reginae (assembly GCF_031021105.1). Lineage (NCBI taxonomy): Eukaryota > Metazoa > Chordata > Lepidosauria > Squamata > Dipsadidae > Erythrolamprus > Erythrolamprus reginae. The sequence continues at coordinate 309,092,949 of NC_091951.1, forward strand.
GTGGCATACAAATCTGATTAATAAATAAATAAATAAATTTAGATTTTAAAAAAGCATTGTGTGCCATCAAGTCTCTTTTGACTCTTAATGCCACATAGATATTCTTCTCCCCATTATCTGTTCTTTCATGTTTTCTAATAACACATTCATCACCATGTAAACTGAGTTTATCTACCTAGTTGCTCTTTGTCTTTTTCTTGTTCCTCCAGCTGTCCAAGCATTAAACTAAAGGTGATATAATTCGAGGATATACATTTTTGGGGAAAAAATATGATCTATGGCAGGGGTGTCAAACTGGTGTTGTTACAGCATCACATGACATATTGGGACTTTTCCACCGTTTGCTAAACTGGGTGTAGGCGTGGCCAGCATGTGATGCTTCCGGCCCACAGGCTACAAGTTTAACAGTCCTCTTAGACTGTCAGCCCATGGTCTGGATGATTTCCACACTAAGTTGCAATGCTTAAATTATGATGGCATGCTTCCTGAACATATTAGTATGTTTATTGGCTATGTGACTGGTTTAGCTGACTGCTGAATAAAGAACACCTTACTTTTTAAAATTGTGCCCATTTGCTTTAACAGCTGAATGCAAACCTATGAAAGAGTTAGGCGGCTATGGTAACTTTACAGGTGGGTAGAAGAGAAGGAGAGGGTAATTCATGATGGCTTTGCCAATAAATAGCCTGTTGAGAAGAAAGCAGATAAAGATTTTGCTTACAGGTATATCCTAAGAAAGAGGTCAGGCGAAAAATAACACAGTATTGTAGATGAAACTTAGTAGAATGGTAGGATAGGCAGAAGTCAGGAGAAAATGTTAAAACTCCAGGATTGTCACCCACATCCTTAAATACAGTGGTACTACTGACTGTAAAAAGGAATAAGGACTGAATTAAAAGAAAAGTAAACTTGATTTCACTGTTTCCAAATCAACTCAGAAAGTACAAAAATTGTACTTCAGTGCATAGTATTGAGAACCCAAAGCAATTTTATTAATTCAATTAATCCAATTCACTTTGATGAAAAAAGAAGTGGTCCAAAAAGCAATATGAATTGCCACATGCATAAGACCATGGTAATAATAATAATTTTTGGCATCTAATAATATAAAAAGCAAAATGAAACGATCACTTTGGATTCTGTCCTTTGTCCAAGAAGCTGGGTAAATTAACATGGAAATATTCCATTTTGCCTTCAAAATAAAGTAATGCCAGGAATGAACAGCATGTTTCCTGCCTTGAAGTTAATCCATGCTTCCTGTAAGAACAACTAACATGGGCAAGGTTCAAAATAAAAAATCTATCAAATCTTCCAAATCTATCAGAGGCACCAGAGATCTTTTGTTTTCTACTTTAAGTAGAAGTCTTGAGATAGGGCATATGATTGCCTATCAGACAGCTTGATGAGCTTGTTGTAAGCCACCCCAAGTCTCCGGAGAGGGGCGGCATACAAATCAAATTAATGATAATTATTATTATGATGATGATAATGATGATGATGATGATGATGATGATGATAATAATAATAATAATAATAATAATAATAATAATAATTATTATTATTATTATTATTATAGAAGTGAAAAAAACACACACCTATGTTTTAAGACAGATCTGTTATGGCCCATTCATGTCTTACACAGGTGGTCACGGATCCCAAAGATTGAGACACAGTTGTGGCACGGTATCATAGGCCTGTACATCTGGCACCCAAGTCCAATAGCAGGTAGGTTGGAGAGGATCTGATGTCAGAGACTGAAAGCCAACCAAGGCCTTCTGCACCTCCCGAGGTGCACCTGAGTGACTCAGAAGGAGGAGTCTCTTCTTGATGCTAGGGCATGCAGAGCTGCTAGAAGGCAGGAATGGTTAAGCAATAGGAGGTATTTGCGTGAATAGATATGTAGAACAATTGGCCACACCCTTAGACTATTTAAGGTTTAATCACATCATGATTCAGTGTGGAAGTCAACTTTCTTGTTCCTGCTGTTTGCTCTGAATTCTCCCTTGGATATTATTGTTTCGATGTTGAATTACAAACTGGCAATTTGGACTGAGTATATCCGGGCTTCCTGCCAACTCAGAGTAAGTCTGTGAATGAGATCTGTGTGATCAAAAAAATGATCTGTTTGTTTTGGTTTCTGTTTAGATTCTGGCCCATTGTGGGAATACTAATCATGATGTGAGTAAGCCTTGAGTCAGTGAGAATCGAACTACTGGCAGTCAGCTGAATTAGCCCGCAATATTGCATTCTAACCACAGTGTCACCACAGCTTTTATTTTATTTATTGATTTATTGATTTATTGATTTATTGATTTATTGATTTGTTGATTTGTTGATTTGTTGATTTATTGATTTATTGATTTATTAATTTATTAATTCATTAATTCATTAATTCATTAATTCATTAATTCATTAATTCATTAATTCATTAATTCATTAATTCATTAATTCATTAATTCATTAATTCATTAATTCATTAATTCATTAATTTAAGGTTGAAAACACTCTTGCATCTCCCTCCACAGCAATAAGCTTTTGTCAAAGCCATCAGTTTAGATTGGTTTAAAAGAGACTCTCTTCTGTTCCTATTTATGGACTTTCTATAGGTGATTAGCACATCACTAAAATATAGAAACATACAAGATTGATGGCAGAAAAAGTCCTCATGGTCCATCTAGTCTGCCCTTATACTGTTTCCTGTATTTTATTTTACGATGGATACTTGTTAATCCCAGGCATGTTTAAATTCAGTTACTGTGGATTTATCAACCATGTCTGCTGGAAGTTTGTTCCAAGCATCTACTACTCTTTCGGTAAAATAATATTTTCTCACGTTGCTTCTGATCTTTCCCACAACTAACCTCAGATTGTGCCCCCTTGTTCTTGTGTTCACTTTCCTATTAAAAACACTTCCCTCCTGAACCTTATTTAACCCTTTAACATATTTAAATGTTTCGATCATGTCTCCCCCTTTCCCTTCTGTCTTCCAGACTATACAGATTAAGTCTTTCCTGATACGTTTTATGCTTAAGACCTTCCACCATTTTTTTAGCCTGTCTTTGGACCCATTGAATTTTATCAATATCTTTTTGTAAGTGAGGTCTCCAGAACTGAACACAATATTCCAAATGTGGTCTTACCAGCGCTCAATACAGCAGGATCACAATCTTCCTCTTCCTGCTTGTTATACCTCTAGCTATGCAGCCAAGCATTCTACTTGCTTTCCCTACCGCCTGACTGAACTGTTCACCCATTTTGAGACTGTCAGAAATCACTATCCCCAAATCCTTCTCTTATGAAGTTACACAAGATGAATCTTGATATGATTCAGCAGATCTCTTCTTAATAAAAGTAAGTTCTTTTGATTAACTACTCCATGCTTCTTAAAAAGTTAAGAAAGTAGATGGAAGAGGAAGAGTGAGAGACAAGGTATGCTGAAGGTTCCAATAAGTAGAAAATGCACCAGGTTTTCTTAGGATTGTGTCCAGTTTATGCGGCCTTTTAGATATGTATTGGCAAATATATACCAAAGTACTTGGCACCAAAAGAGCCATCTGTTGAGTTGGCTCATTCACTGCTGGCAAATATTGCAGAAACATGGGCCAAAGAATTGAGACAAGAGTGGAAAACAAATCTTTATAACCGAAAATTTGTAAACAAGGAAAGCTTGCAAGATTACTGATGATTGAATTACTTGTTTAAAATATGCTGAGACATTGCAAATTGCATGCAAAGATCTGTGTGAAATGTAGAAACTAATGAGAAGCATATGTCAGTATGAGATGGTCATTTTCTATTTTGCAAAATATAATACGTAAATATGCATTGTTTCATATAAATGTAATACTTATATTTCACAATAATACTCTACAAGAATAGCAGTCCAACCCACAGAAATTAGAGACAAGTGTAATCAGAGTTTATTTTATTGCAAGCCAAGACTTTTCAGTCAGAATATATGATAGAAAGTATAGGCATAGAAATTCTTTTTCTTAACTGTATAATTCATGGTTTCACACAAACTCATGAATAGCATGCATTTGGATGGTAATGCAAAGCACAGGTAATCATTTTTTATGTTCGGGAATCATTTCATTCATTCTTCACCAGAATTTTAATATAACTGAGCAAATGATGCTTAAGGATAAAGATTTATTTGATTTGCAGTTTGAAGGATATGTATTTATCGCTTCAGAATGTGCTAGGCTTCTGAACATTAATGTGTTTGTGCAACACATTAATGTTCAGAAGCCTAGCACATTCTGAAGCGATAAATAAATAATATCAGATCAAGCCAATAAGCTTCCTGGAAATGTTATGTTTTGCAAAGTTCTGCAGCTCAAAAGTTTCAGTTATTGTTTATTGTCAAATTTTTACATTCCGCTACTGTTATAAATGGGGGTGGGGTTAATGGTATTATTCTAGAAAGACTAGAAAGACTATCCAATTTAAAATTGCAAGTGAAAGATCATCCTTGAAACTAAAGAGTATTTAGTTTCAAGGATGATCTTAGTTCATTAATCTAATGAACACTTTTAGATAAAATAAGGTTTAGAGACACATTTTTTTTAATTCAAGAAGCATGAATTAAAACCTAGCACTTACAACATGCTAAAAGTTATTTCAGAATTGCAGCGTCAGCACAGACCCTCAATGCTTTGGGAAAAGGATTACAAAGTTGCAAGATAAAGCACGAAAAATGTGGGATGGCAGAGTATGCTTAAATGAACATTGTGTTCCTGGGCCACTCAACATTTTTAAAAGGCTCAGAGTAAGTAATGCAGTAGAACTACACTAACACCAGTTCTGGGTTTCTATTCATTTCAAAACTAAATGGCATTTACAGGCAACCTCCTGTTTTTCCCTTAATTTGAATTCATCACCAAAGGTCTCCTTCATGAGCTTTGGCTACTTCTAGTTCTATTACTGTCAACTACCAGCAGTTTGGCAGTTCAATCTCACCAGCTCAGTGTTGACTCAGCCTTCCATTCTTCTGGGGTTAGTAAAATGAAGATCCAGGTGTCCCCTTCATGAGATTCAGGTAAGAGTTTTGTGCAGCAACATTCAAATTCCTGATTTTTTTTTATTTATTTATTTATTTATTTATTTATTTTGTCCAATACAAATTGAAAGTTAAGGAGAATAAAAACGTGTAGTAGTAAATATCAGGGAAGAGATAAAAGAAGAGATATGAGAATAGAATACATCAATGAAAAGTAGAGGAAAGGATATATGGATGGGAGAAAAGATATATAAAATATAGGAGAGACAATTGGACAGGGGTCGGAAGGCACACTAGTGCACTTATGCTCACCTCTTACTGATCTCTAAGGAATCTGGAGAAGTCAACCGTGGAAAGTCTAAGGGAAAAATGTTGGGGGTTGGGAGTTGACACCACGGAGTCTGGTAATGAGTTCCATGCTTCAACAACTCGATTGCTAAAGTCATATTTTTTACAGTCAAGTTTGGAGCGGTTGATATTAAGTTTGAACCTATCAACTAAACCAATAATGTTCTGAATATTGAGTGATAGATGCTGCTCTTTGATTCTAGAAGGTTTTCCTGTTCTACTTCAATTTATGCAACTGAAATACACCTAGTACTTGAAGTAGATGTTAGTGAAAATTGTAATGAATCAATCAATCTGTACCACAAATCAACCTTGCCTATAATTATTTGGTATATAACAAGCATCAGCAGTGATGTAAAATGTCCAAAAGGAAAACTAAGATTAATTGTTGTTGATGTAGTAGTTGTTGCTTTCTTTCCCATTTTCCCATTATAGCAATAGCCTCTGCTTCAGTTGATCTCCTTATGAAATTCAAAAAGAATGGCACAGCATATAAACAAGATCTCAGATCTTGAAAAATCTGGGCATGACTAGATTTGAGTTTGACTGGGAAATTATCAGGAAATATCAGGACCATACACTCGAATGGAAAACTGAAGGGGCATATTAGTTCCATTGGGTTGCCAAGAAAATAATATGGATACATCCAGGTTGTTAGCAAGAATGATGAACTTAAGGGAGGTTGGACTTTTATTAAATATGTCATGTTTACAATTTGTAGATACCATATTTTTCAGAGTATAAGATGCATCAGAGTATAAAACGCACCTAGATTTTGGAGGTGGAAACTAAGGAAAAAAGTATTCTGAACCAAATGGTGTAGTAATAAATTTAATAAAATACCAGTGTACCAGAATACTTTTTTCAAACTTCAAACTTGAGAGATTTAAGACTTGTGGACTTCAACTCCCAGAATTACTCCTCCAGTCATGCTAGCACAGTAATGGGAGTTGAAATCCACAAGGCTTAAATTTGCCAAGTTTGAAGAGCCTTGCACTTCTAACCCCTAACCCCGGGGTCTTCAAACTTGTCATCTTTAAGACTTGTGGACTTCAACTCTCCGAATTCCTTCCTCTGTCATGCTAGCTCAGAAATGGGAGTTGAAGTCCACAAGTCTTAAACTTGACATGTTTTAAGACTCTTGCACTCATAACCCCTAACCCGGGGGTCTTCAAACTTGACAGCTTTAAGACTAGTGGACTTCAAGTCCAACAATTCCTCCCCCAGTCATGCTAGATGGGGTAATTAGAAGACAAAAACACCTTCGTGTTTGCAAAAAAAATGGGTGAATTTTTGCCCATTTTTTCCACAAAAGGGGGGTATTTTTGTTTTCACCCAGTCCCCAGAAACTTTCTATAGGTTTCCCAGACCCTTTGCTCACCCCATTTTTGTGAAAAAATGGGCAAAAATTTGCCCTTTTTTTGCAAAAGCGGGTGCATTTTTGCCATCCCACGGGACCCAAAAGCTTTATGCTGGATGTCCACCCTATTTTTGCAAAAAAATGGACCAATTTTTCATAAAAGTGGGACACTGGGATGGGGCTTTGGGACAACAAAAATGGCTGTATTTGGTGTATAAGACGCACCGACATTTCCACTCCCTTTTAGGTGAGAAAAAGGTGCATCTTATTCTCAGAAAAATATGATAATTATTTGCTTAAAATTAATTTTTTTTATTATAATGGTAAAAACTTTAATAGTAAAAAAAATAGTAAAATATGGGTGGCCTATAACTTTAATGATTAAAAATAAATAAAATCTAATACAAACCTAAGGAAGAGAAAAGAGTAAGAAGAAAGAAAGAAGTAAAAAGAATTAAAAAGAAACAAAGAATAAAGAACATAATAAACTAAAAGAAAATAAATGTATTAACATGTGACTTCCAACCTTAATAAGAACAGATTTGTATGCCGCCCCGAGTCTTCGGAGAAGGGTGGCATACAAATCTAATAAATAATTAAAAATAATAATAAATGTAGATGAATTTAGTGAATCTTCACCCCTTCTAAGGTTCCAGCTGTCTTTTCATCCCATAGTACATTTCATGTCTATGTAGTAGACAGTACATTTCCTGTCATAAAACATTATATTTTCACTAATAAAGGAGAATATTTGTAGCTCGGGGTTGATGGTGCTCTCTGACCTTGCTGGGTTTCTTGCAGATTTACTTTCGGGGTATGTCTTATATTGGAAAAAAAAATGTCGAATTTTTTGTTTTAACCAATAAAATTAACATTTATTAACAACCTGAACAGATGGAGGCGGCAGACGCGGTGATGTATGGAGGGGGGGCGGCGCGGAAGTGGGCAGGAGGCGGCGCTCATTAAGATCAGAGGGAGGTGGCAGACGCGGCGACGTATGGAGAGGGGGACGGCGCAGGCGTGGGCAGCAGGCGGCGCTCATTTGGATCAGACGGAGGCGGCAGACGCGGTGACGTATGGAGGGGGGCTGCGCGGAAGTGGGCAGGATGCGGCGCTCATTAAGATCAGAGGGAGGTGGCAGATGCGGCGATGTATGGAGAGGGGGACGGTGCAGGTGTGGGCAGGAGGCGGCACGCAGCTAGATGAGAGGGAGGTGGCAATACCCCCGTGTTTCCCCGAAAGTAAGACATATGTCTTACTTTTGGGGTACGGCTTATATTAGCCGACCCCCCTGAAGCCCCCGATACGTCTTACAATCAAGGGTGTCTTACTATCGGGGAAACAGGGTATATATATATATATATATATATATATATATATATATATATATATTGTTTTAACTTCGATAAAATAAACCAACTTTATATTCTTTATTTGTAACGGTCTCAATCTTTATTTCATTCAATATTATTATAGGATTGGGTAAAAATGGTTTTTCTTTGGGTAACTAAGCACAAACTCATTACTCAATCAGCAGACATTTAAATTGACTATTTAAAATGTTTTACCTATTTTGAGTAAAAAGAACTTTGGGGGAAATGAAAGAAAAAGTTTGGGAAGTACTGAGTTAAATCAAGGAGTAGGTAAAAGGAAACCTTTAATCCACATTTATAAAAAAAACCTTAAACAGCTTCTTACATTACTTACAAAGTAATGTGTAGCTAGATACTATTTTCTTGTACAAAACTCTAGACTAGTTTTAAAACAAACCTCTACCCATTCTAAGTTTTGTAAAAAATATAATGCAGGAAAGCTTGCTGTTTCTAGATAACCATGAATTTTTTCTCTTTTGTTTTTCTAATGTGTTTTCAAGACACTAAAAATACTAAAAATACTAAAAACATTAAAAATAGAAAAATACTATTACAGTGTTCCCTCGATTTTTGTGGGGGATGCGTTCCGAGACCGCCCGCGAAAGTTGAATTTCCGCGAAGTAGAGATGCGGAAGTAAATACACTCTTTTTGGCTATGAACAGTATCACAAGCCATCCCTTAACACTTTAAACCCCTAAATTGCAATTTCCCATTCCTTTAGCAACCATTTAGATTATTACTCACCATATTTCTTTATTAAAGTTTATTTAAAAAAATATTTATTAAAGGTGGACGAAAGTTTGGTGATGGCATATGACATCATCGGGCGGGAAAAACCGTGCTATAGGGGAAAACACCGCAAAGTATTTTTTAATTAATATTTTTGAAAAACCGTGGTATAGACTTTTCGCGAAGTTCGAACCCGCGAAAATCGAGGGGACACTATACTTGATTTAAGCAAGAATTAAATCAAGTCTGTAGGAGATACTTACATTCATATTTCCCCTTATTAATACAAACTGTAAACTATTTGCCCATGATGTATTTCAATTCTATCATGACAACTGAATTGTTAAAATACCTTCTTGCTTTAGAAAAACTAGTTAAATCCAGACTTTCATTTCTTCTAGGTCAGGCATTATGAGACTTGAACTAGCAGGCGTGCCCAATTAAGTTAGACAGCTGGGCAATTCACTCTGATTTCTTTTCATCTGTTCCGCTTTTATCTCATCTCCTTTAGAGCTATAATAGCTAAACTGCAAAAATCAGGAGAATCAGAGAGGGCAACAGATGGATTAGAGTTTTGCATGATGCTTTGCAGCCATTTGCATTTCTGAACCCTAAATATGGTCCCCATCAATAATTGTGGAGCGCAACTTGGAAGTAATAAGAACTCTTCTAGGCATCAGACTAACTTGGTTGGTTTCCAAGGGTCTGCATGGTGATGAGGCAGAACAGCCTGGGTGGGAAGGAAATTTGTGTGACTAACAGCTGAGCCCTAATGCAAACATCCAAGCATTATGAGACTTAGGCTAGCCAGCTTTTCTTTTACTTGGTGGCTTGGTGGCTTTTACTGCTGGTACAGTTTTCAAAACTGTCCTACCAAGATAGCTGCCACTACTACAACCTGTTAACGTCTAGTAAATTCACTCATGCGACATAGAGGGGGAGAAAACAGAAAAAACCATGCATGTGGAATCAACTCCCCCCAGAATCAACTGCGGGAGAAAACAGAAAAAACCATGCATGTGGAATCAACTCCCCCCAGAGATTAGAACAGCCCCCACCCTCCTTGTCTTTCGCAAATTACTTAAGACCCACCTATATCACCAGGCATGGGGGAACTAAGACATCCTCCCCCAGGCTTTTATATTTTATGTTTGGTATGTATGTGCTGTTTGGTTTTAACTGCTGGGGTTTTATATATGTTTTTTAATATTGGATTTGTTTTACTGCTATATTGTTTTATTATTGTTGTGAGCCGCCCCGAGCCTTCGGAGAGGGGCTGCATACAAATCCAATAAATTATTATTATTATTATTATTATTATTATTATTATTATTATTATTATTATGAGTCTACATAAGTTTGGAGAGCACATCTCTAGCATTATTGTAGATTATTATAGATACTTTTTATTGTAGGTGTATGTAGTAGTTTAAAAAAATCATTCTCATTAGTGCCTGTCTTTTCCATTTTTTTTAAAACAAAGGCATTTGAATGGTTCCCCTACCAGATACATCTCTGGCAATAGACTTTTACAGTGGTTTCAGAATTTGTCAGAATTGCCAAATGCATTAAGCCAATAGTTTCCAAATTACATTCTCCAAGGTTCTGTGAAAGACTAAACAGGTGTGAGTGGAGGCAGAATTGTATTTTCTTAAGGTGCAGCTGAATGGGAGGCTCAGAAGTCTCATCTCCCCAGGAAGCATTTTTGTTAATTGCAGCTCATCAGTCCGTGTGTGCAAACAATGTGGGTTTCAGGAATTTTTTGAAAAATCAAAAATGCTCCAAGGCCTGAAAAATTGAAAACCTCTGTGCTAAGCTGTACAATAGTTTGGATTGGTTTATTATGTTGTCTGAAGCCAGCTATGTTTGATAAATATGCATTTATAGCTTAGAGCAGGGATCTCCAATCTTGGCAACTTTAAGCTGGCTGAGGAATTCTGGGAGTTGAAGTCCACAAGTCTTAAATTTGCCAAGGTTGGCGATTTCTGGCTTAGAGAAGGGATTCCCAGCTTTTGTGGTTTTGCAAACTGGCAACAGCAGCTTTGGTGATTTCAGCAATGGGGAGGGGAATAGTTTTGCACATACAGCCTAAATCCTGCAAATCAAGCTTCATGCACTCGCCCACTGTTTCAGTGGCCCTCAAAGCCTTTTGATTGATAGCCTTAGGATACAGGAACATATTTTGTCTTCCCTAAATGGAAGAGCTCTTTCCTTCTTTGAAATATTTTTGGATCAGTGAAGGAATCTTATGGGCAGAAAGCAGAAAAGAGGACATTACCAGCTGTTACTTCTTTTTGCTCTCATTTGTGATTTTTGTGTTCTCCAACTCCTAAATTTTCAAAGAGGGTAAGCAGAATTAATCATAACAAAAAATTTCTTCCAGCGGTGGGGTGATCCCAGAGGCTAAGCCAACACATTATTTTTACTTTTTTGCCTTATTTCTAAATTCTAACTTGGATAATTCAGATAGGAAAATCTATCTTTATGAACCTATCTCTGCTTCATAATGGCCTAAATCCAAGTTACATTGTGTAAGTTTCCATTGTTTTAATTTTTAGATACATTTTTAGTTTTGCAGAGTGAGTTAAAATCAGGTGAGTTTCAGCCAGTAGAGATAAAACGAATGACTGGCTTATAATCATTACATACATCTTTAAATTCAAAGTCCTGGAAAGTTAAAACAATAATTAAAGGATATTTAATTCTTTTATAGCCAATTTTCCTTTTCTCCTCTCAGCCAGCAAATTGTGCAGAGCCTAATTAAGAAAAACGAATGTCCTGAAGCATCCATCTTCTATTAAAAGATATCTTATAGAATGGTTTCTTTAATTCCAATCACAAGACGCATGATTTAACTTCCAGTATAATTAGCCGAATTTGATAAATTGTTAATTTAACTAATGATCATGTACAATGCATGTGACTTTCTGCTTCAAAGGAAAGAGTAATATCTTCAATGTAACCCATATACTGACTAAAATTCATAGTTCATTTTGCAGACTTTTACCGCTATTGCACTAGAGAGGTATGGTATGGTATGGTACGGTACGGTACAGCACGGTATGGTATGGTATGGTATGCAGGGGTGGGTAGCAGGCAGGATGGGGTGGAACGCAGTTCCACCGGTGGAAATGAAGATCTGTATGCAGCTCCAGCTGATCGGTGGCTGTCACTGCCTGGATTACTGGTCTCAGCTCAGCTCTTCTTTTTTCCCCTGCTGCTGCATCTGCCCTCCTTGCTTTTTTCCTCTTTCCTCCTTCCTGGCCTTGGATGAACTTCCCTTTCTCCTGCCTGAGTCCCCTCCATCCTCACATGGCCACATCCCACCTGAATTGCAATCAGAAGGCATGGGTGGAAGTGGTGCTTGCAGCATTTATGCTTCTGGCAGCATCCGTTCACCTAGCTACTTAGCCTGAGATGGGGGGATGACCCAGGAAGGAGAGTGCAGGAAACACAAAGCAAATTGTCACCCCAGTGAGAGACATTGGTAAGGTTGTAAGTCAAGGACTTAACAGTCCACTTGAACAATGATGATAATTCAAGCCATGCACACCTGGTCACATGGCTGGCAAGCCACTCCTACCCAGACACATGACCATTAAGCCACACCCACAAAATTAGCCATGCCCACAGTGTGGCAGTAAAACTTTTGGCTGCCCATTACTGATGGTATGGTATGGCATGGCATGGCATAGTATGGTCTGGTCTGGTCTGGTCTGGTAATTTGATAGATCCTTGGGAAGGGTGTAATAGAATCCTATGCTCACTCAGATCACTAGAATCCTATACTCATTTCCTTTTATAGTGATGGTTACAACTACCAAAGGGAATGAACAAATAAAAGCTCTTGAACTGATGTCTTCTTTATTCTTGTTTCAGTTGCCCCAGCCACATCAAAGGCTAACATTCCATTGAACTTGGTAGTCATGGTACACCATGCAATTGTAGTATATATAAATTAGACCTAGGAAATCAAGATAGAGGGCAACTTTACTCTGCACTCTTTTTGTTCACTGGTTGCATAAGCAATTGGTGAAGAGCAAAAACATAAGACTTATTATATTACTTGTCACTATCATTTTGAAACAGAAGAGGACAAACTCAAATGCAATGAAGAAAGGGACATGTTCTCAAGATCCTCTGCAAACATGGCATCCCTTTTTCTACCTACATGCACATCTACAAGAAGGGTGATACTGAATTTAAGGGCATGAGAACTGTTAAAAAAAAGCATGTCCCACAAATGTTACCATGGCAAGTTAAAGCATGCAACATTACTTGGAATGTTATTGTAAATAAGAAAGCTAAAGCAGGAGTGAAATAAGAAAGCTAAAGCAGGAGGTTCTGACAGGTTCGGAAGAACTAGAAGTAGAAATTTTGAGTACAGAGAACTAGTAGTGGAAATTTTAAGTAGTTCGGAGAATCGGCAAATACAACCTCTGGTTGATTCCAGAGTGGGGTGGGAATGAAGATTTTGCAATATCCTTCCCACAGGAGTGGGGTTCGAATTAGGATTTTGCAATATCCTTCCCTTGCTATCCCCACCAAGCCACACCCACAGAATCGGTAGTTAAAAAAAAAGAATTTTTCACCACTGGGTTAAAAGCAAGATTTTTGCTAAGAGATTAATGTGCACGCAAACATATTAAGCATTCTAGGAGCACAGACAAGTTTTTGTTTTTGTTTTTTTAATGTGTGAAGGAAAATGAAAGGAAGAAATAGGAAGCAAAGGGAAAGGTCACATGGTTTGAATTAAAACACTAACCCTTTCCATCAAACCAATGGCAAGAAGCAGGAGTTGCTGGAAATAATTACTTGTGAATTCATGGCATTTTGTATATAGCAAAATAAAACATTCTGTAAAGAAAATAAAGGAAAAAAACCAGATGTAGTCCAAGATGCAGTTAGTCCTAGGTACATGCGAGTTATAGTGGTAAAAATGTTACACCTAGAGAGATCAGACTCTATCATGGTTGAACTCTATCTTCAAGATATCATAGAAATTCACTCAGTGATATTGAATTAGTGCCAATCAAACATTAGTAAAGATATATTGTAATAAAAGATACAGTAATTTAGACCTATAAAACTTGCAATTAGAGGTCATATTACAAGTTATTGTGAGCCGCCCTGAGTCCTTGGGAGACACAGAAGTCAAACAAATAAACAAACAAATAAACAAACAAACAAACAAATAAATAAATAAATACTTCTTTAGAAAAATAGATCCATTATTATGAGACTATTACCAATACAATCTCTTCTCTGGACTTCAGAAATAGCCTATTGAAACAAATGGATCAGTTACAAATATTTCCAATAAAATTATTATTCAATTATAATAATATGAAATAGGTGCATGAGTACTTGTCTAATCACATAAGCTAATCACCCGCTCGCTGAACTCGGAGCAATCACCAGTTGGCCATCCCCTGAACTGGCTCTAATGGCATAGGTGTCAGCATCTTGTTTTGGGCTTCTATGCATGCGCAGAAGCTGTTTTCTGCTTTTACGCATGTGCAGAAGCTTGGTTTTTGGCAGGAGAAAGCGAATTGCGATGAGGTAAGTTAGAACCCATTCCTGGACTGAATCATTTTTGAGGCAATGTAAAGTTGCAGCATTTGTCAGCTTTTAAAATTTAACCCTGCTGTTCTGTTCGGGTCGTATGTGACCCGAAGCCAAGTTTGAGTCCCTGTAAAAATTTTTCCCTGCATATCTGAAACTTGAAATTTCATGTAGTTTCATCATTTCAGGGGTTCTCTCTATGAGAATTTTTTTTGGGGGGTGGGGGGCTTAGTTTTTGCTGGGCAAAAAAAGTTACAAATCTTATGTTCCTGGGTCACCCTGACCCGGACCGAAAACTCTTCATTTGCAGTGCTTATGTTTGGTCTTTTTGAAAGCTTTTTTCACTTGGAAAGTAGTCTGAACATTTCTGCACACAATGATATGAAAATTGAAATGAAAAAAGTAAATCTTATTGGTTTATTTTGCGGATATAATGCAAGCCCCCCCCCGTTTTTGTGAAAATTTTTTCAATTTATGGATAGTTTTGCTTGCAAAATGCATTCTATTTTACTAAAGTTGGTGTGGGATTGGTAGCTTGAACATTTCTGAATATAAGAAAAATATAAAGGAACTGAAAAAAATGATTCTTATTGGTTTTTTAACATCAGAAATAAGGCCTCCCCCCCCCCCTTGGCTGCTTGCAACCATTTTCACTTTTTATTTTTTTATGCTCCAAATCCGAAATATTCTTTAAAATCTTAGGCATTCATTTACTCAATTTAACAATGCTGATCATCAAAAAATATTTTTGGGGTGGTGGCTAATTGTTTTCTGGGCAAAAAAAAATCATAACTTTGAATCTGTTTCTGTTCGTATGCGACCGGACCAAAAATATTTTTTTTAGGTACTTGAATTTGATCTTTTTGAAAACTTTTTCAACTGGAAAACTAGTTTGAACATTTATGAACATAATGATATGAAAATTGAACTGGAAAAATTGAGACTTATATTTTTATTTTGATCAAAAAGCCCCTCCCCCCATCCTTTTTTAATTTCGTGTCAATTTCTATTTTTTAAGGCTACAAATCCCTAAGGAATTTTCCCCCAAAAGGTTTGATATACTAAATTGAACATTTCTGAATATAAGAAAAATATAAATGAACTGAAAAAAATGGTTCTTATTGGTTTATTTTTGCCACAAAAGGGCCACCCCCCCTCGGCCTTGCTGTGTGCCATTATTGTCACTGTTTATACATATTTGTCTAGAAATATTTGGAATATCCTTTTGAAAATCAACCACATTGTAGCCAGAGAACTAATTTTATGAAACAAATCCATTTTACTAAAAAAAAGTATGTAAGTTTGAAATTAACAGCATAATTTTTATATAAATTGAAATAATTGAGGCATACTTTATGTGCAAAATAAACCAATATGCATCAATTTTTCCAGTTCAATTTTCATATCATTATGTTCAGAAATGTTCAAGCTACCAATCCCACACCAACTTTAGTAAAATAGAATGTATTTTGCTAGCAAAACTATCCATAAAGTGAAGACTATTTAAAAAAAATGGGGGGGGGGCGTGCATTTCATCAACAAAATAAACCAATATGCATCAATTTTTCCAGTTCAATTTTCATATCATTATGTTCAGAAATGTTCAAGCTACCAATCCCATACCAACTTTAGTAAAATAGAATGCATTTTGCAAGCAAAACTATCCATAAATTGAAAAAAATTTCACAAAAACAGGGGGGGCGTGCATTATATCCGCAAAATAAACCAATAAGATTTACTTTTTTCATTTCAATTTTCATATCATTGTGTGCAGAAATGTTCAGACTACTTTCCAAGTGAAAAAAGCTTTCAAAAAGACCAAACATAAGCACTGCAAATGAAGAGTTTTCGGTCCGGGTCAGGGTGACCCGGGAACATAAGATTTGTTACTTTTCTTAAACAGAACAGGAGGGTTTTTAAGTAAAGGCAGAGGACAAAATATCTGAGAATTGTACATAATCATGTATGGTTTGGATAAAGATATATTTTCCTGTCTCACAAATTCTAGAAGGGATTGTTTATTAAAGTTGACAAATAGCAATATTTGACAGGCAGAATTAATTGTATTTCTTTTCCTTCTGAAATATGCAGTTAAGTTACAGACTTTGTTGTAGTGGTGGCACCTAGCTTAGTTTGCTTTAAATGAGGATCAGACAAATTGATGGGAGAACTTCTAAAACTTAACACTGAAAGTATCAATGTGCTATTTTGAACATTCAAAAGCATTACATAGATTGTTGTAAAGCAACAGTAGCAGCTATCTGAATTCAAGTCCCACTTATGATTAAAATATATTGTATAAGAAAAAGGATCCTGCAATATATTTACATTTGGTTGGATTAAGGAAAGCTATTTTTATAGTCCTATGAGTTTTTTCATAAAATCAGACAATTACCATCAGTGCCTCCTAAAAGAAAGTATCTGCTTAGTGGTTACTTGCACATTTGTAATTTGTATTTGGATTATATTATTTGTATTTGGATAATATCGTATCAAAATCCAAGATGGGGAAGTTTACAACATAGAAACATATGAATGATTTCTTAATTTTTTTTAAAGACAGCAGATTTAAAGTATAAAATGGGGACAATTCCCAAATAGCTAGGCATAAACTGATATAGCACACACATTTTAAGATCAAATAATACTGAAGGCAAACATAAGAATCACTCAATGAGCCAGAGCAAATTTTATGACCCGGCATTCTGGGAGCCTTTTGTCTTAACACATCTGGAGAACAAAAGCTTGGAGAAAGGTATAATAAACATTCAGAATCAAAGGAGAATTCCCCAAGTGTATTTTTCAAGATTAGATTTCTGGTTCGTCTATAACTTGCTTTTGAGTGCAATATAAACTAATAAGATTGAAACCACATGCTAAGGGCTTCTGGCCCGTTCAACTCAACTGAGATTTCTTTAGATAAACTGAAGGTGGAGTACATGAGAAAATCATAAGATACCAAATCTAAGACTATAGAACTGTAACTTTGTTAAGGAAGGAAGTTAATAAAGAGTTTCAGGGAGTTGTTGGAAGAAATAAAGAGAAATATTACAACAATATTTGTAAAGAAGATGGAAACAGCCATTGGAAGGAAAAAGCCTTTCAAAATATCCCTAAACTCAGAAGGAGGTGTGGGGGAATTGAGGCATTTCCCATCCCCCCCCCCGGTCTATATAATTTATGTATGGTGTGACTGTGTGTATGACTGGTTTAATATACGGTTTTTAAATGTTTTTTAAATTTATTAGATTTGTTATGAATTGTCTTATTGTATGCTGTGAGCCGCCCCGAGTCTACGGAGAGGGGCGGCATACAAATCTAATAAATAAACAAACAAATAAACAAATAAATAAATAAATAAATAAATAAATAAATAAATAAATAAATAAATAAATAAATAAATAAATAAATAAATAAATAAATAAATAAATAAATAAATAAATAAATAAATAAATAAATAAATAAATAAATAAATAAATAAATAAATAAATAAATAAATAAATAAATAAATAAATAAATAAATAAATAAATAAATAAATAAAATAAATAAAATACTGATAAATGCAGATAATATTAGCTATAGCATTAAGACCTATACTGTATACAGCTTCACAGTGCTTTAAAACCCTCTCTAAGCAGTTTACAGAGTCAGCATATACCACTCCCAACAATCTGGGTCCTCATTTTACCCATCTTGGAAGGATGGAAGGCTGAGTCAACCTTGAGCTTGGTGAGATTGGATCTGCCAAATTGCTGGCAGATGGTGATCAGCAGAAGTAGCTTGCAGTACTGAACTCCAACCACTGTGCCACAAGTGCCATCTCTATTAAAATAATGCCTTCTAAAATAATTTGATCCTTAGCCGTTTCTTGAAAATAATAATAATGTCTGATCTGCATAGAAAAGCCTTTCTAGAGAAGTACTGGTAATAGTTTCTATCCTTGATATCCCAAAATATGAAACTAAGGTTGAGGGAGAAACTAATAATCAGCATTTGAGATGATGCAATTGATCTACTGATCTATTTTATCTATTGTAACCTTTGCTATATAGTGGCACCTGAGGGAGTCATCCTTCCCCCCCAATGTTTCTGGAAGATGGTTAAGATTACAGACTAGCTTTCAAAGATTTTCTTTGATCAATGTTGCCAAATACAAATTTTAAGTATTCTGCCTTGAGTATCAAAGTTATGAATGTTCTCAACAGGATTTTAAGATATATTATTATATTAGTTTACTCTCTCTGGATTATTTATAACCACTTCAAAAGATGAGAATTACAATCATACCATGGTCATAAAAAGATGTGGATTTTGCCTGTATGTGTGTATGTGTTCTCTAGAAACTAACTGGAGTGGGAAATTGGAAATTGTGTTTGCAAATGACAGGATCGTTAGAGAACATTTAAAACTTTCAGTTAGGTTAGGTTAGGTTTATTGGATTTATATGCCACCCCTCTCCGCAAACTCGGGGCGGCTCACAACAATAATAAAAAACAGTACAGTACATAATACCAAATCCAATGCCCACCCATCTAGTTACAATTTAAAATTAATAATCTCATAAAAACAGTACATATAAAAAACAGGCACACAGTCAATCAATCAACAAAACAACATGGGCAAGGGGGAGGTGTTTTAGTTCCCCCATGCCTGATGGCAAAGGTGGGTCTTAAGGAGTTTACGAAAGGCAGGGAGGGTGGGGGCAATCCTAATCTCAGGGGGGAGCTGGTTCCAGAGGGTCGGGCCCCCCACAGAGAAGGCTCTTCCCCTGGGTCCCGCCAGATGACATTGTTTAGTCGACGGGACCCGGAGAAGGCCAATTCTGTGGGACCTAACCGGTTGCTGGGATTCGTGCGGCAGGAGGCGGTCCCGAAGATATTCTGGTCCGGTGCCATGAAGGGCTTTATAGGTCATAACCAACACTTTGAATTGCTGATTTATTTTATAATCTTTCTGAATGCTATGGTATATTGTCAGGTTAGAAACTGAATTTTATTAATATGGCTGTCTGTGATGTTGTAAGACATATGGGTCTTATAAGTCAGAGAAAATTTCCCGGCTTTAAAATTGTTTCATACCCAAACTGACCACTTCAAAGGGCAATTAAAGTAAATCTACGGTAGTTTTCAAACAGTAACATCTGGCACTTTTTGAACGTAAAATTGTTATGTTTGTAAATGAGTCAAATGTTACATCAAACAAAAGTGCTGTTTTAAAAAGAGGCATTATACAATTACCTACACCAAATTTCTCATGATATTTTAAAGCAGGGGTCCCCAAACTTGGCATAGCTGGTTGGAGAATTCTTGGAGTTGAAGTGCACAAGTTTTAAAGTTGCCAAGTTTGAAGACCTCTGTTTTATTGTATATGTTAAGAAACTGAGTTGTATCCAGTGTTGATTACTGTACAAATACTGTTTTCTTTCTCAATGTTTCCTCCTTTCCTATCCCCTACACTTCTGAATCAGAGAGTCTGCACATCTTTAAAGCCTATTAGGGAGGAGAGAATGCAAAGAGCAGGACTCTGAGAATTTGGCCTGGCAGCCATGCTTATTTTGCTATTGAATATCACCCTTTTGTTAAGATATTCATGAACTGGGAGAGTCATGTTAATAAGGTTAGCCAATGCATAGGCATAGCAGTTAAGTTGGCCAATGGCAGTTAAACACTTCTGAGTCTGTGCAGAGAATTGAAATTGAAACTTAAGTTTAAGGCTGGGTGTGGCTCCAGATCCACTCTACTCTCTTGTCCACTCTGTACTCTCTGAACTCTGAATTAGAAACTGTTGTGTTTTACTTTTAACTATTGCAACATTGAAGAATAATTTGGGGACTCTCCTCTTCGGGGATAGTCCCATGTAGAGCTTGTTGCAATTATCTAATCATGAAGTGACAAGGCATGAGTGACTGTAAGAAAAGACTCCTGATCCAAGTAGGGTCGTGATTGGCCCACTAGCAGAACCTGTGCAAATGTTAATAGCCTCTACATGGGGCTATCCTTGAAGAGTTTTTGGAGACTATATGTTGGTCTAATCTTAGCTGTGAGTCTAGGGTGACACCCAAATTGCAAACCCATTCTGAGGGGAGCAATTCCACCCCCAAACCAAGGATGGACAGTCGATATAGTCTTTTGGAGGCAATACCCACAACTACTTGGTCTTGTCAGGGTTATGTCTGAGCCGGTTAACTCCCATCCAGACCCTCACAGCCTCCAGGCACTGGCACATCATATCCACTGCTGAACTGACACAGGGTGGAAATATATAACTGGGTGTCATCAGCATATTGCTGATACCTCACCCCATGTCATCAGATGATCTCACCCAATAGTTTTGTGTAGATGTTAAATAGGAGAGGAAAGAGGACCGAACCCTGAGGCACCGTGCAAAAGAGGGGTCTAGGAGTCGATCTCTGTCTTCCTACCAACGCCGACTGTGACAGGCCAGAGAGATAGGAGGAGAACCACCGTAACACAGTGCTTCCCACTCCCAAATCCCTTAGTAGTTGCAGAAGGATACCATGGACAATGGTATCAAAAGTATCTGAGAGGTCAAGTAGCACCAAGCTGGAGGAATGACCCCCATCTTGGGCTCACCGTCAGAGTGACCAAAGCGGTTTCCATGCTATAGTCAGGTCTGAAGCCTGATTGAAAAGTGTCTAGATAATCTGTTTCATCCAATGATTATAGGAGCTAGAGCCCCACCACTTTCTCTACAACCACAAAAGGTAGCTTGGAGATGGGATGAAAGTTCTTTAATTCTGTTGGATCCAGGGAAGGCTTCTTGACGTGGTGCCTCACAACTACTTCCTTTCATGGTTGTGGGAAGAACCCCTCCCTCAAGGAGGCATTAATCAAAGCCTGGAGCCAGCCTCATGTCACCTCCCTGCTAGCCGAAACCAACCAGGAGGGGAATGGATGCAAAAAACACATGAAGGAACTCATCATTCTCACAGCCTTGCCCACATCCTCAGGAGTTGCAGGATCAAATTCATTTCCATACAATAGGACTAAGACCTGCCCCTATCATCTCAGTCGGAATTGCCCAATCAGAGTCCAGGTACATTTGAATCTGAGCAACATTGTCTGACAGAAACGGAACAATTTCCTTAGCTCTACCCTGCAAGGGCTCCTCCGATCCCTCTATATTGAGAAGGGAACAAGTCACCCTAAAGAGGGTGGCTGTGCACGAATCAATGGACGCAATAAGTGCACAAAAATGCAAACATTTTGCCATCCGTATCCAATGGTCATTAGATGAAATGGATTATCTAGGCTAAATAAGTCCTAATACAGTCTCTTAACAGTGTTTGGTAAGGTTTGGAGTTACTGGTTCTCCAGCGTCCTTCTAGACATTTCTTCTGGCGCTTCATCTCTCAGAGCTCCTTGGTAAACCGTAGAGCTTTCCTGGATCTGCTGCCATAAAGAGGCAGCAGTCCAGTGCCCCAAATGTTGCCCTATTCCAGGCTTTCACCAGGTACTCAGCTGGATTGTGGACAAGGGAGTCAAATATTTCCCCAAGCTCCCTCTTCCAGGTCCATTAGGCATCAGGGGCAAAACCACTTAGTTGGCTCTCCCTCCCTAATCTCAGCAGGAAATGATCTGACCGTGACAACGAAAAAACACCTATTTCCCTTAATTCTAGATCACATTTCCACTGCCCCGAAAGGAACACTAGGTCAAGTGTGTGTTTCTCCTCCCGATGAGTCAGACCCTGAACTACTTGGGTGAGGTCCATGGTTGTCATGGAAGCCATGAACTCCTGAGCCGCATCTGAGGATTCACCAAGTGATGGTAAATTGAAGTCCCCCAGCATCATAAGCCTGGGGAACTCTACCGCCAGCCCAGCTACTGCCTCTAGCAGCACAGGCAGGGTTGTAATACAGCTGGGAAGAAGGTACATGAACAACAAAGCCAACTGAATCCCTGAGTACATCCTCAAGAGGAGAGATTCACACTAAACAAACTCTGGGGCAGGGATCCAGTGCGGAAGTTGGTGATAAATTAACGGCTTGCCATACCAAACCCTGATGTTTATGGGAACTTATCAGGAGGGAACAGATGCAGCCACAAAACATTCTTTCGAGTGGTTCAAGGACACCCTATGCCCACCCACTGGGGCAGAAATGAAGAAAGAATTGGCCACGCTGGCACAATCTGAGTGGCCAACGTGATAAGTTTGTGGTTGGGGGACAAAGGATGTGAACTGAGTGGGAAACTCAGATCCAGGTTTCCCAGTGTAGGTGTCAGAATGGCTCTGGAAATAAATTGGAACTTTGAGGAGTACTTTGACTTGGACTCTGATTTAGTTTGGACGTTACCTGGACCCTTGACAGACTCTTCCACACAATAATTGCCACTCCTCCACCCATTCCCTGTGTGGCTGATGCAATACCTGAAACCCATCAGGGCACATCTCCAAGAGGGGAACACCCCTCCCTCATGGCCCAACAAGGTCTCAGTTATACATGCCAGGTCTTCCCCCTCCTCCAGGAGTAAATTTTGAATGAGGGGGGCCTTGTTAACAACAGACCTGGCATTAAACAGCAGCAGCCTGAGGCCAAGGCCCTGACAATTCATGTCACCAGATATACGAGACAAGCCTGTTGAACCAGAATCAGAGGGACTGGATCAAGTAATTGCTCTAAGACAGTGAGTCTTAGTTCCGCGAGAGCAGTTTTCTCCCCAGCTCCCACCATATCTACCTCTCCAAGTCATGATACTCCAGCTCTCCAACATCCCAGAGATCCCCTTCCCATCCCAACGACCTCCCTCTCCCCAGCAGGGGGTCCTATCTGCTTCTGTTTGGACATTCAGAAGAGGGGGCTCTATTCTTTGCCCCCCGGCTCCCTCAGCCATTTGAAAAGCATTTTGAGAACAGTTATTGCTCTCTCAAGTTACAGAGGGATTCTTTTTTCATATGACTCATCTGAGTTGACAGCATAATATATAACACTGTCAACTTGGGTATCACCTAGTCTAACCCCTTCCCCAGTGTAGAAATTAACTGTTACAACATCTCTGACAGATGGCTGTCCAGCCTCTGATTAAATACCACCAGGAAAAAATAATCCACCAACTCCCCAAGCAGTAACATTCACTATTGAACAGCTATTACCATTAGGACATTTTTCTGGAATTATCCTGGAATCTACTTCTTAGTAATTTAAGTCCATTTGTTTGAAACTATTTGTTCCTGCCTTCTGGAACAACTTTAAGCAATTCTGCTTTGTCTTCCATATGATATCTCTTCATATACTTAAAGACAGCTGTCAAATCTCCCCACTATTTTCTGGTTCTCAAAAAAAAATGCTTTATGCCTCCAATCATTCCATATAAGGTTTTCCTTCTGACTCTGCTTTCACTTTGGCTATGTGTGTCAAATATCTCTGGTGTCGCTAAGAAATGATGCAATGTTCTTCTGTTGAACAATAACACTTACTTATATACTGTTTTACAGTGCTATACAGCAGTGATTTTCAACCTTTTTTGAGCTGCGGCACATTTTTTACATTTACAAAACCCTGGGGCACATTGAGTGGGGCGGAGGGGGGGCTAAAAAAAGTTTGGACAAAAAATTCTCCCTCTTCCTCTCTTTCGCTCAATTTCTCTCTCCTTCTTTCTCTCCCTGCATTCCTCTTTCTTTCTCTCTCTCTATCCATCTTTCTTTCTCTTCCTTCCTCTCTTTTTGCTCTTTCTCTCTCCCTCCCTACCTCCCTCTATGTCTTTCTCTCTCTCTCCTTCCCTCCCCCCTCACTCTCTTGCTTTCTTTCTCTTGTTCTCTTTCTCTCTCTCTTGTTCTCTTTCTCTCTCTCTTGCTTTCTTTCTCTCTTGCTTTCTCTTGCTTTCTCTCTCTGAGCTTCGCGGCACACCTGACCATGTCCCACGGCACACTAGTGTGCCGCGGCACACTGGTTGAAAAACACTGCTATACAGTACCCTCCGAGCAGTTTAAAAAGTCAGCATATTGCTCCTGACAATCTGGGTCCTCATTTTACAGATCTTGGAAGGATGGAAGGCTGAGTCACCTTTGAGCTGGTAAGGATCGAACTTCTGGCAGTGAGCTGAATTAGCCTGCAATACTGCATTCTAACCACTCTGCCACCACAGTTTAGGATAGCTTTTCTTTTTTCCAAAGCTGCCTCGCACTGTTGCTTCAGGTACCTGGAATGCTTTCGATAAACCCATCTAGGCGACATTATTATTTATCCCTTCCTGCTAGGTTGGTAGGCTACTTACATTATCTCTGAAATATGATCTGTCAATATGAACAATTTGGTTTACTGAGCCACAGTTTCCCAGATTAATTCTTCCTCTGATTGCCACTCAGGATCACTTCAGCCTGCTGTGAATGTTTTCTGACAAGAACACTACAAGCAGTTATGATGTATTGTGAAGTGTGTATGTGAAGAAACGGGGGGGAGGGGCTTTCATAGCTTTGGTAGTGAGTGCAGCTTATATGTTTGTGGCAGGGCACCTTTTACCACCACAAAAGATAAAACTCTACTCATAGGTCAGTAATACTATTCTGATTTATTTTATTTTATTTTATTTTATTTTATTTTATTTTATTTTATTTTATTTTATTTTATTTTATTTTATTTTATTTTATTTTATTTTATTTTATTTTATTTTATTTTATTTTATTTTATTTTATTTTATTTTATTTTATTTTATTTTATTTTATTTTATTTTATTTTATTTTATTTTATTTTATTTTATTTTATTTTATTTTATTTTATTTTATTTTATTTTATTTTATTTTATTTTATTTTATTTTATTTTATTATGTTTCTTTGTTTCTTTGTTTCTTTGTTTCTTTGTTTCTTTGTTTCTTTGTTTCTTTGTTTCTTTGTTTCTTTGTTTCTTTCTTTGTTTCTTTATTTATTTATTTATTTATTTATTTATTTATTTATTTATTTATTTATTTATTTATTTATTTATTTATTCATTCATTCATTCATTCATTCATTCATTCATTCATTCATTCATTCATTCATTCATTCATTTATTTATTTATTTATTTATTTATTTATTTATTTATTTATTTATTTATTTATTTATTTATTTATTTATTTATTTATTTATTTATATGCCGCCCCTCTCCGCAGACTCGGGGCGGCTAACAACAGTGATAAAAAACAACATGTAACAATCCAATACTAAACAACTAAAAAAAACCTTATTATAAAACCAAACATACATACAAACATACCATGCGTAAATTGTAAGGCCTAGGAGGAAAGAATATCTCAATTCCCCCATGCCTGATGGCAGAGGTGGGTTTTAAGAAGCTTACGAATTCTGTCTCACTCGCAGTCTGGAATATTTTTCTCTACCCATTAGCATCCCTGGCTCATACAGGTCTACCCATAAAGGAACTCTCATAATATGGCCACTATTATCATTAATATATAATTACACATGTTTTTTTATTATCCTCACCCCATAATCTGTTGTAACACAATTTCTACATTTGCGAGTTGCTTTTGAAATTTCTGACTATATTGCTATTTAACATCATAGTGTGAATGTGAAGGGCTGTGTTATATGACATAGTATATTAAAATAACATAATAATCTCTCTCTCTCTGGGTGTGTATGTACGGCGTCTTTTAAAAAAGTAATTCTCCTCTGAAATATTGGAACCTTCTTCTGATAATATAGCTCTCAAAAGCAACCTTTTGTGAGCCAGGATTGCTGAATTTTGCCCAGTCATATATTTTTAAAAAGCCTTAATGTAACATTTGTATATGATTGACTTTCTCTCCAAACCGGGACCCACGTGTGCTTATAAAAATGAGTTCACTTTTAGAAAGCACGAAATAGCCCAATTTCCTTTCAAGCAACGTCTCAGTTATTACAGGACTTGAAGTCCAAATCATCCTGACATGAAAGCAGTGACATATTTCCCCCCCCCCCACATAACAGCTAAAACAAATTCGTGAATAAAGTTATTCCAGGGTCTATAGAAGGCTGACACTCCAAGACAAAAGCCAATCAACTATAATCATATAATCGTCCTATCCCCCAAGAAGGGCAGGGGTGAGTTCTGTAGGAATTATTGTTGTCAACTAACAGCTTTAAGAGTTGTTATTGTACACTCCGGAAAGCCACTTGAGACATATGCTCTCTGTACTTCTAGAGAGATTGCCAGATGGTTCATACATTAACTATGGATACACATGGCAAATTGTTTGTTTCTTCTTCTCTGTCTGATGAAGAAAAGGTTATTAAACAGAATCTGAGGATTCAGCAGCAAATCTGTTTTTATTTGTTTTCTTTAACAGCATTTTAACAGGGACAGATTTTTATTCTTTGACTGTTCATTGACTAACTTGGGTAGTCCACTTATTTATTTGTCAAGTACATATTAGTAATATACAAAGATATAACAATGTTTATATACATGGTATTAGTAAGAGAGAAACATTAGATTAGGGGACAGTAGGCATTCTGGTGCATTTATACTCACTCCTTACTGACTTCTTAGGAATTGGGTGAGGTCAACAGTGGATAGCCTAAGGGTAAATTTGGGGAGGGGGGTGTTAGGTGATGATATGACAGTCAGGTGTTGAGTTCCATGCATTAACTACTTGGTTACTAAAGTCGCATTGACTTGTGCTACCATTCAGATTCAGTGGGGTTGAATTAGTTGATTATTATTATTATTATTATTATTATTATTATTATTATTATTATTATTATTATTATTATTATTATTATTATTATTTAGATTTGTTGGCCTATTATCCTTATCAGTCTCAATTCAAACATATTCCTCATTATTCAAATGTATTCTGGCAAAATTGTACCATTGAAAGGAGATAAATTTGATTTTGATATAATCAGATAATCTTATTTTTTAGATTTTACTCTTTCTCGCTCTCTTCTGCTCGGTCATCATGTTTCCTGGTAGGTTTTAGTTGAAAGTCTTTATTTATAGACACTTGTCAATAGTGTTGGGCGAATCCAACAAAGTTCGGGTTCGGCGAACTCACCCGAACTTTGCGTGAAGTTCGAGTGAGTTCGCCGAACCCGAACTCGAACCCGAACAGCAGCAAGCTGCTGCAGCATCCTTTTCTGTAAAAATAAACAAGCAGGTGGGGAATTCCCCACCTCCTTTTGCTTGCTTTTATAAGGATGCCACAGCAGCACTGCAAGCAAAAGTAGGTGGGAAATCCCACAATGGGATTCTGGGGGCGGGGCTTTGACGTCACGGAGACTACTTCCTGGCTGGCTGAAACCAGGAGGAAGGAGTCTCCGTGATGTCAAAGCCCCGCCCCCAGAATCTCATTGTGAGATTCCCCACCTTCTTTTGCTTGTGGGGCTGCAAGCAAAAGGAGGTGGGGAATCTCACAATGGGATTTCCCACTCTACCCCCGGCGCGGCGGCATTTCGCGGTGTTCGAGCGAATGCCGAACCCGAACTTTTAAAAAAGTTCGGGTTTGGGTTTGGCATGCCGAACACTGCAAAGTTCGGCACGAACCCGAACTTTGCAAGTTCAGTTCGCCCAACACTACTTGTCAAATTATCTATGTTAGTGTCTCATAGTCATTCTCACATTAATCAAGAAATGTCTAGTTTTATCCCTAATCTATAAAACTGATAGTGTTGTAGCAATTACGGATGGATTTTTCAATATCTTTTTGAACATTTGTAAATTTTTAATGAATTTCTATTTTAGATATGTATGTCATCTGCCACTATTCCTAAATTAAACCATTATATTTTGATGTAATAGCTTGCATTTGCTAATGCCTGCATAACCTCTATTGAAAGATGTGGCAATTTGTGGGAGAAAGATACCACATTTTCATCATCTCAAAATTTTGATATGCTGCTATAGGTAGCAAGAATAATGGGATTAGAGTCTATCATCTCTTCCTCACTGAGATCATTTCTGAGGTTGATGAAGTGTGGGGAGAGGACAGCAGGAAAGGAAAGGAAATGAAGGAAAGACTTTGGGAAAAGCCAGGTTTGGATTGTTGAAATAGAATAAAAGCTGAGTTCTTCAAAAATTCAGATTTTGATCGAAGACAGAGTAATATTGTGCATATGGAGAAGATTCCTTTGAATCCTTACAAATTAAGACCTGAAGCTTGTTCAGGAATTACCATTTCAGCTAAACACACAAAATTAATTTATTATGAGATACCTGCAAGTTGTACAATATTTTGTGCATATTTCCATAGGCATATTACATCTTACTGAACTGAAGACTGTTCAGTAAGATGTTCAGAATTGCTACTACTTTTTCAATTTAGCTATATTTTACATTAAAAATGTGTTCTTAGGAATTGAGCCATATATACCTATAATGTAATGTATATTAGGTGTCTAGATATCCAAAGCACTCTTAACATTAACTGAGATATTCAAGTACAGATTTGAGTCATGAACTTCAATTTTGTATTTGTTGAGAGTAATGTAATAGAGTTCCAGGATGCATTACTACGATAACAGCTGATGCTGTTATCAGTAGTCTATACCAAAGGGTTTTTGTAAATTACAGAGAAATACTTTATCATTTTGTCTGTTGCCAAGATATGCTTTCATCTTCTTCTACCATTAATGATCCTTCATATATTTATTTATTATTTATTTATTTATTCAATTTCTATGCTGCCCTTCTCCTGAGACTCAGAGTGGCTTACAATATGTATATAGTTTGCAAATACTATGTCATTGTTGTTATCATTCCTAAATTATGTACTTAGTGCTAAGTTTTATATTAATTTTATTAAGCAATTTTGTATACTGATTAGAGCCAATAAATAAGAACAAAATAAATATTAAAAAACCGTATGGGCATTTGAACATAAATATAAAATATTTGTAAGCCAGACATATCAGTAAAAAAAGATCAAAGTTGAATTAAATTCCTGCTAAATGCTATGGAAAATTGTCACACTGACAAGTATGGCAAATAATCAAGAGGATAGCTTGATTATTATTGAAAGTTATGCCTGTTTTTTATGTATTTCAAGCAGTAGCAAAAATACAGCACAAATGTGGCACAAATGCAGTACTACAGGCTACTTTTTCTGACTGCCAGTTGCCTGCAAGGTGGCAGTTCAAATATCATCAGGCTCAAGATTGACTCAGCCTTCCATCCTTACAAAGTGGATAAAATGAGGACTCAGATTGTTGGAGGCAATATGCTGCCTCTTAGAGAGGGCTGTAAAGCACTGTAAAGCTGCATATAAGTCTATGTGTTATTGCTATGGTAGACATATGACATATCTTTTCAACCATAGAAGAGTAAATAGAAATCCACTAAGATTCTGATACTTTTATTGATAGTTTGAAACACGTTTACATTTTTTAAATTAAGAGTTTGCATATATAAGTTGTCTGGATCATATTCTTTTTCTCATTAACTTCAGAAATTGCATAGAAAAAGTCAACCATAATGAGCAGAGCAAATCTTGCATGAGGAAAAAAAATGCAATTGTTGGGCAGCTTGACTTAGAGAAAAATGAACACATGTTTTGATAGAGATATATAAAATTAGGAATAGTGTGAATAAGAAAAAGGTTTTCTACTTCTTCGTAATACAAGGCCATTTAATACAGCCGAATAGCAAGTAATAGTAATATATTTAAGAAAAACTGTGCAGTAGATCTAGGAAGCTCTTAGTAGGGTTGGTTTTAAAGAACAGACAACTTCCACTTCCGCCCAGGTGGGTAGGCATAGGATGGCCTTGAACCACTGAAAAGAATGCTTTGTGACTGCATCTGTTCCTTCATGAAAATCCTCTCAAGTTCCCATCCTCTCAAGTTCCCATAAACATCAGGCCTTCTATAGATAGTGTGACAAGCCATTAATTTATTACCGACTTCTGTACTGTCTTGTCAATACTCATGAAACATCTTGATATTGTACAAGAAACAACAGGAAATTTGCTTTTCTTTTCATTATGGTGTTTTATTAATCTGCACAACTGTTCATATTTTAGTAAAACATTATTCCAAAATAATATTGGCAAATATTACTTACATTCGCATGTTTTTCAGAGAAGTTCAGATAATCTTTCTGTTTGAATACATTTTGAAATTTTGCTTAGTTATTAAAAATACACCCTACTTCAATATTTCTTTTTTACTAAAAAAATATCCAAGCTTAAAATCCTATAAAACTTTGAGAAAGAATAGATATATAATTGCATTTGTGGGCATAAATTGGTCTGCTTTCATTGCCAGTCCTTGTTAGGCTTCAAAAATGCCAGAAACAGTACTATTCCAAAGAAGAGGACATCTGCAACTCAGAGTTGAAGTGTGGAATCTTTGGGAGCAAGATCTCTGAGCTTAGTCCCCCCCACCAAGATATTTCATTACCCAACTAGATAACATTATCACTGCTAGTAGAGAGTAGTATTTGCTTCCTTTTTATAGATAATAACTTGCCTTTTCAGTTTTGGTGAAGCTGAGGTTTTCTTCTTGGTAGTTCTTTGATTGATTATCTCCGAGACCGCCTTTTGCTGCACGAATCCCAGCGGCCGATTAGGTCCCACAAAGTCGGCCTTCTCCGGGTCCCGTCAACTAAACAATGTCGGTTGGCGGGACCCAGGTGAAGAGCCTTCTCTGTGGCAGCCCCGACTCTCTGGAACCAGCTCCCCCCAGAGATTAGAACTGCCCCTACCGTCCTTGCCTTTCGTAAACTCCTCAAAACCCACCTTTGTCGTCAGGCATGGGGGAATTGAGATATCTCCCCCGGGCCTATATAATTTATGTATGGTATGTTTGTAGGTATGTCTGCTTAAAAATTGGTTTTTTTTAACTATTTTAAATTTTAAAGTGTAAATTATTACATTTGTCATGAACTGTTTTATTGTGTTGTGAGCCGGCCAGAGTCTACGGAAAGAAGCGGCATACAAATCAAATCAAATCAAATCAAATCAAATCAAATCAAATCAAATCAAATCAAATCAAATCAAATCAAATCAAATCAAATCAAATCAAATCAAATCAAATAAATAAATAAATAAATAAATAAATAAATAAATAAATAAATAAATAAATAAATAAATAAATAAATAAATAAATAAGATTAGCTCGTTAGTCATGTCAGCCTTGAATGAAAAAAAATATATATATTTGCATAACATTAAAAAAAATCCTTTATAGAATTGTATAAACAGAGTGGGCATGAGCAAGTATAGAAGAATGGCTTAGAATGGCTAATTTAGACCAAGACAAAAACTAAAGTTAGTTAAATTAATGCTTGAAAAGATCTTAGAAAGAGCTCTAAACCCATTTCAAAAATAGGTAATAAGCATTGGGGAAGGATGTGAGCAAAACTAGGAGGAGCAATTGATAAAAAAATTGTCTGTGTTGCAAGGGAATGGCAGTTGTTGCAGAGGATGGCTATGTCTGGCAAACACCTGGAAGTATCTTGTGAAGAAGGCACAACGGCACAGGGGTAGGCACTATAGTGTTCTTTAAGTAATATAAACAGTACAAAGTATAATAATTAAAAACCTTTAGTAGCAGGAGTCCAAAATATCTGTAACATACTCATTGATGGTACAATAAGCAACACATCATTGCTCTCTTTCCTGAACTAATGGTCCATCAAGAGCTTTAAATCCATGTTTAAATATAAGTACAGTGGTACCTCTAGATATGAGCTGCTCCACATGCGATTATTCCAAGTTACGAGCTGCGACGCGAGTGAAATTTCTGTTTGACACCCGAGCTCAAATTCGGGATATGAGCCGAACTTCAGGATGCTACCGCTAGTTGGTGCATCGCCTCTCTGATCCAGAATCCCCTTGCTTCCGGTTATCTAGGCCATTCACACGTGTTAGCGTGCAAAACAAAGTTTTATACCATTTAACTATGGAATTGTTGTTTTGTTTACGTTTATGATAGTTTAAGAAAGCATTGTTTACGTAGCCTACAGTACACAGCTGCACTCGTCTGCTGCCAAGGTAAGGTTACTGTACCGTGTTTTATACATTTTCTTATTGTATTTTGTACATTTCACTTTTATTTACTTTATTGTTTATTTATATGTGTTGCATGTACATTTATTAATTAAAAACATGTCTTTTTTCATAATTTAGGATAACTTTGGGACTTTTTTGAGGGCTGGAACCAATTAGAATTATTTACATTAATTCATATGGGGAAAATTCATTTGAGATACGAGTTGATCTACTTACGAGCTCGGGTCTGGAACGAATTAAACTCATATGTTGAGGTACCACTGTACTTCATAAATATGTGTTGGAGACTCACTGTCTTCTTCAGCCCATGTCAACGTGACCATGGAGGACAGCACCCGAAGGGTGGAGGGGAAGGCAATGCCTTTGGCAGCCTACATCAGCCAATAAGAGATGGACATATCCCAATTGTTAATAGTATTATCAGTCATATCATTGATTAAAAGTGGTTGATTATGACCAAAAGTGGTTGAGAATTGTCAGGAGAATTGTGTCAGAATTATTACTTTTAGAACTGGAATATTTCATCCATGTGCTGGAAAGAGACGAAGGCAATGATGCGAGAAGAAGACATAAAATAAAACATTTATGTTTTCTATTTAACTCAGTATTTTCTATTTTTCTCTCAGTTAAATGAATTGACATTTGGAATAGCAGTGGAGTAATTTTGCTGAATTCTAAATTTACTATTTATGCACATAATACATGCAGGTTAATATATACATGCATATCAACTGCCAGTTCCGGGCTATAAAACCCATATGATAATTATATAGCAAATTGGACATAGAAAATGTGTCATTTATATTTTTGCCTGCCCATCATGTATAAGCATAACTAGGTCATGTGGACTTGCCTGAAACTTCTAAGCAAGTATTTTTTTAAACATTCATTTTATTATTCATTGAAGAAGTGCTTTCAAACTATTTTTTTTTCATTACTCAAAACTATTTTGGGATTCACCAAACAGTTTCATTTTGTGCATTTTATGAAGATAAGAGTAGAAAATCCTACTTCATACATGTAGGTACTGGAAAACAGAAATAATTGCATCACAGAATATTTATCATCAATTGATTGACTCCAAATGATGCTTATTTTCTTAAAATAACATTTTGCATTGAATGATTAACCTAATTTATATCATTTGCTCTGCAAAACTTTTATTTTGTGTGTCATTACCCAAAGAAAAACTACTTGTACCCAATTTTGGGTAATTTATCAAGGTTTGGGAAATACTGTTTCTTTTGACTTCTCCTAGTTGGCCTTCTTAAGTTGTAATGGTCACAAATAATTAATATAACTCTGTTAGTTCCATCTAATTCAGCAATGCTACTATCACATATCTTATAAACAAGATTGTAAGTGAATTGTACTGAATGTTACAATTTGTGTATCTTAGTTTTCATCATTGGAAACATCCATTTTACCACCACTAGATGCCAGTGTGATCTAAAAAATAATCATCGTAAAGTCTCAAAATCTATATACTACTAAAACTATCCTTGCCATGACCTTTTAAATGAGAGAAGTGATGCATCACAGAGCAACAATTTTGAACCAATGTATCTCAAACATACAGATTGCGTCCAATATCTGAGACCCATGACTCATGAGGGAATGAAGTTTGGGAAAGTTGCGCCTGATTCAGTGCTACCTGTATCTTCTGAATTCTAGTTGGCCTTCTTAAGTTTATTTTTATTTTTATTTATTTATTCATTTGTCCAATACACAAATACATAGGAAGAAAAATAGACATGTGATAATATAAAAGAGGGTGAAAGTGAACTTAGAGGAGAGGATATATGAAAGGAAGAGAATATATAAGATAGGTAAAAGAAAGGAAAGATAATTGGACAGGGGACGAAAGGCACACCAGTGCACTTATGTACGCCCCTTACTGGCCTCTTAGGAACCTGGAGAGGTCAATCGTGGAAAGTCTAAGGGAGAAATGTTGGGGGTTAGGGGTTGACACAATTGAGTCCGGTAATGAGTTCCACGCTTCGATAACTCGATTGTTGAAATCATATTTTTTACAGTCAAGTTTGGCGCGGTTCGTGTTAAGTTTGAATCTGTTCCGTGCTCTTGTGTTATTGTGGTTGAAGCTGAAGTAGTCATTGACCGGTAGGACGTTGCAGCATATGATCTTGTGGGTAATACTCAAATCGTGTTTTAGGCACCGTAGTTGTAATGGTCACAAATAATTAATATAACATAGCTGCTGCTATGACGCTGGCTGCTGCTGTGGTCACACAATCTTCATTTCCTACATTTTATGACAGTTTCCAAGGCAGCCTCATAATTCTTCCCTCCTTCCTTTACATAGCATTAGCCACTTATCTGTCTGCTGGCATGGCAATGACATGGCAGATTTTTGATGTTCTTTGCAGTTTCCCACAAGCAAAGGTAAAGCTGGCAGGAAGCTCCCAAACATGACAAGCTCTTTGTATTTAATGAAAATTCCCTTTATTAGGAGTGCCAGCAGCCGCCCTCTCACAGCAGGCTATGAAGTTTCTAAATCCTACAGAAAGTGATATTCGCTCCCTTTTCCCTTGAAATGGCCCTGACACACCAGGAGTGTTTGCCTCTCTCTTCCTACACTTGCAAGTACTGGAAAGTACACTCACTTTCTTTCAGCAACACGCACATATATGCACACACACACACACCATCATCATCTTCAGTAGGTAGAGTGCTGTACTGCAGGCCACTGAAGCTGACTGTAGATCTGAAGGTCAGTGGTTCAAATCTCATCACTGGCTCAAGGTTGACTCAGCCTTCCATCCTTCTGAGGTGCGTAAAATGAGGACCCGGATTGTGGGGGCAATATGCTGGCTCTGTTAAAAAGTCCTATTGCTAACATGTTGTAAGTGCCCTGAGTCTAAGCAGAAGGATGGCATAAAAAATTGAATAAATAAATAAATAAATAAATAAAATAAATTATTATTATTATTATTATTATTATTATTATTATTATTATTATTATTATTATTATTATTTAGATTTGTATGCCGCCCCTCTCCGTAGACTCGGGGCAGCTCACAACAGTGATAAAAACAATACATAATGACAAATTTAATAATTAGATTCTAAAATAACAATAGTACATTTAAAATAAGTCTAAAAAGCAAGGAACCCCAATATATAAAAAACATACATACACTCATGTCATGCACAAAAACTACATAGGCAGGGGGAGATGTCTCAGTTCCCCCACGCTTGATGACAGAGGTGGGTTTTAAGGAGTTTACGAAAGGCAAGGAGGGTGGGGGCAGTCCTAATCTCTGGAGGGAGATGATTCCAGAGGATCGGAGCCGCCACAGATGCTGGCCAGCATTTGCAGCGGGGCCAGAAAACATGGCCACTGTTGCAGCCTGCTGAGGGCAATCTCATGTGAACACGTGAGGTCACCCAGGGGGCCAGGTGTTGAGCCCAATATAATAAGGACTGACTTGCTGCCATTCTTCCTTTTCTTCTGCTCATCGGCCATGTTGCAGGCACCCACCTGCCCTCCCCTTTCTATCAGTATGACTGGCGGTCACCTTTTCGGGCCAAGTAGAAAGTTTTTATGGCTGTCGCAACTTTACGGCTGTTTTTTCACTAACTCCACACTGGGATTTGGGGACAGGACAGGTTAGGTGTTTGCTGTTATTAGAGGCATATGTCTAGGGCAATTGGCTTAAAACCCTGCTGTTCTGTTTAAGAAAAGTAACAAATCTTCTGTTCCCGGGTCACCCTGACCCGGACCGAAAACTCTTCATTTGCAGTGCTTATGTTTGGTCTTTTTGAAAGCTTTTTTCACTTGGAAAGTAGTCTGAACATTTCTGCACACAATGATATGAAAATTGAAATGAAAAAAGTAAATCTTATTGGTTTATTTTGCGGATATAATGCACGCCCCCCCCATTTTTGTGAAATTTTTTTCAATTTATGGATAGTTTTGCTTGCAAAATGCATTCTATTTTACTAAAGTTGGTATGGGATTGGTAGCTTGAACATTTCTGAACATAATGATATGAAAATTGAACTTGAAAAATTGATGCATATTGGTTTATTTTGTTGATGAAATGCATGCCCCCCCGTTTTTTTAAAATAGTCTTCACTTTATGGATAGTTTTGCTAGCAAAATACATTCTATTTTACTAAAGTTTGTGTGGGATTGGTAGCTTGAACATTTCTGAACATAATGATATGAAAATTGAACTGGAAAAATTGATGCATATTGGTTTATTTTGCACATAAATGTATGCCTCCCCCCGTGTTCAATTATTTCAATTTATATAAAAATTATGCTGTTAATTTCAAACTTACATACTTTTTTTTAGTAAAATGGATTTGTTTCATAAAATTAGTCCTCTGGCTACAATGTGGTTGATTTTCAAAAGGATATTCCAAATATTTCTAGACAAATATGTATAAACAGTGACAATAATGGCACATAGCAAGGCCGGGGGTGGGGGGTGGCCTTTTTGTGGCAAAAATAAACCAATAAGAACCATTTTTTTCAGTTCATTTATATTTTTCTTATATTCAGAAATGTTCAATTTAGTATATCAAACCTTTTGGGGGGAAATTCCTTAGGGATTTGTAGCCTTAAAAAAATAGAAATTGACACGAAATTAAAAAAGGATGGGGGGGGAGGGGCTTTTTGATCAAAATAAAAATATAAGTCTCAATTTTTCCAGTTCAATTTTCATATCATTATGTTCATAAATGTTCAAACTAGTTTTCCAGTTGAAAAAGTTTTCAAAAAGATCAAATTCAAGTACCTAAAAAAATTATTTTTGGTCCGGTCATATACGAACAGAAACAGACTCGAAGTTATGATTTTTTTTTGCCCAGAAAACAATTAGCCACCACCCCAAAAATATTTTTTGATGATCAGCATTGTTAAATTGAGTAAATGAATGCCTAAGATTTTAAAGAATATTTCGGATTTGGAGGATAAAAAAATAAAAAGTGAAAATGGTTGCAAGCAGCCGAGGGGGGGGGGGAGGCCTTATTTCTGATATTAAAAAACCAATAAGAATCATTTTTTTCAGTTCCTTTATATTTTTCTTATATTCAGAAATGTTCAAGCTACCAATCCCACACCAACTTTAGTAAAATAGAATGCATTTTGCAAGCAAAACTATCCATAAATTGAAAAAAAAATCACAAAAACGGGGGGGCGTGCATTATATCCGCAAAATAAACCAATAAGATTTACTTTTTTCATTTCAATTTTCATATCATTGTGTGCAGAAATGTTCAGACTACTTTCCAAGTGAAAAAAGTTTTCAAATTGACCAAACATAAGCACTTCAAATGAAGAGTTTTCGGTCCGGGTCGTATGTGACCCGAACAGAAGATTTGTAACTTTTTTTGCCCAGCAAAAACTAAGCCCCCCACCCCCCAAAAAAAATTCTCATAGAGAGAACCCCTGAAATGATGAACCAGCATGAAATTTCAAGTTTCAGATATGCAGGGAAAATTTTTTACAGGGACTCAAACTTGGCTTCGGGTCGCATACGACCCGAACAGAACAGCAGGGTTAAATCCCTTTGGTCGTGGGGGTGGTGAAAAGGGGCGGAATCGGGCGCTAACAGCAGCTGCGTGATCTCCTTTTGGGCACCTTTTGGAATGTGATGGACTGCCCCTCGCCAGAAGCTCCTCGCAGACCTTGCCTGAGTGTTGGAGAGGGGGTGCCCTTGGGGCTCACCTGTGCCAGGGCTTCAGGCAAGAAACTGGGGTGAGCCTTCCCACATACCATGGGGCATGGAGGAGAGCAAGGGAAGGACAAGGTAACTTCTCCTTGCTCAGCAAGGACCTTCACCCAGAGTTGCCTAGGAATATTATGGACAAGGAATTCCGCCCCATTTTGGTTTACCTCTGCAGGTCTCTAATAAACATTAATAAAGTGACCCATAATACCCATGCTCTGAAGGCCTTGCAGATTCCAAGAAGAATTCTGATAATTTCCAGACAGGATTCAGAAGAGCAGGTTATCAGTGGCTCACCAGAAGGAGATGAATAGTTGTCATGTCACACTTACAGTATTCATTTCTGCCTCCTGTCTTTTATCCCCAGAGCTAGGGTAGGGCTTCACTATCAGTGGTGGCTCTTCCATCCCAATGACTGGCCCATAGATTCCTATTCTTCTCCTCTACTTTCTGCACATTCCCACATCAGGCACTGGAATAACTGTTCTTCCTCTTCCTTATCAGCTACTTTCAGACCTGGGAGCTGTTGACTCTCCATCTGAGGGCTGATAGATGGCCCAGGCTCCACCTCTGTTTCTATCTCTATCTCTGATAGCTAAATTTCCTCTTCCCATTTGGAGGTCTCAGATTGCCTTGATGCTGGCCCTGATTCCCATGCCTCCTTCTCATCTGATTTGGCTGCTGGAGGGGTCGGTTGGTGATAGGCCACCACAGTACATGGAAACTTTGTTTTAACTCACATTATTTTCTTATGTCCTTTTCAAGCAGGTACTAATAGGTTGATGATTCAGATTCTTCCATCGTAGCTCAGAATTTTCTTTCTGCTGTGTAACAAACAGATGATCAGGGCACTTTTTAAAATTTCCACGAGGAAGCAGTTCAGTCTACAAAACAGGAAGCCATCCCTGTTAACATGTCACCATTTATGAAGAATAGCAGAGTTGTTTGCTAGTTCTTGCTTTTTGTTTCTCATAAAAAAGCAGCAGCAATTCCACTCGGGGCAACATTTCACATCAGCTTGTGAATTGGCCTTTTAAGTAACTGAAAACACAATAAATGACAGAACTTGTAACAGTTATGGGCATTTCATAACCAAAGTTTTGCTATAGGGAAGAAATTTAATAAAGAATACATAACTATATTACTTTCATTCTAAGCCACATTCCTGTGAACTTTATAGTAGAGGTACTGTGGCTCAAAATTGTTCAAATTGCTCTGTGCAAGGTGCATAAATTATTGCCTTGGGAACAATCTCTGTGCAGAGTAACTGGCAAAAAAGTATGGGATTAACAAATGGAATTTTACAGATATGACTGTGCAAGGAGACTCTGCAGGACAACGAAATTTCAGAAATGTGCAGCACAAGATAGGATGTTTGGGATGAATGGGATAAATGGAAAGGCCAGTTTGCCTAGCGGCCTGGGAGGTGGGAGGAGTGGGGGAACCTATTTCTGGGATGATAGAGGGCTGGAATATCCTGGTCTTGGTGGGGGAAGGCAGATATGGCGGTAGGCCGCTATCGGGGAACAAGGGATTGCTGCTTGAAAGGGATTCCTCATTCCGGCCCCATGAACTCAGTCCGGAGTACTGGTGACAAGCGTAATCTGGAGCCTGTGCTTGGGCTGCTGCTGCTCAATGCCAGGTCAGCTGTAAATAAAGCTGCCCTCATCCAGGATTGACTCCTGGATGAGGAGGCTGACCTGGCATGTGTGAACTGAGACCTAGCTGGGTCCAGAGGGAGGGGTCCCTCTCTCTGAAATGTGCCCAGCTGGGTTTCAGGTGTGGCACCAGTCACAACCCCAGGGAAGCGGGGAGGAATGGCTATTATAGCCAAAAGACCATAGCCTACGTTTCTGATATAGTGGGGTGTGAGCCCCTCCTTGTGAAGCTGGACCTAGGGGTTTAGGTGGGCTTGTTGCTCACATACCTGTCTCCCAGCTGCATGTCAACAGCCCTGCCTGTGCTACTCAGGACGTAGCTAGTCTGGGAGTTCCCCAGACTTATTGTCTTGGGGGACCTGAATCTACCATCGCTCAGCGAATCCTCTGGGTTACCACAGGAGTTCATGGCCACCATGGCAACCATGGACCTGATCCAAGTAATTCAGGGTCTGACTCATGTGGGAGGGTGGTGTCACTCAGCTCCAATGGTCCTTGGATGAAGCTGATTATCTAGGCCCTCAACAGTCAGGATTCAGACCCGGCTACAGCATAGAAACTGCTTTGGTCACGCTGATGGATGATCTCTGGCGGGCCCGGGATAGGGGTTTATCCTCTATGCTGATGCTCCTTGACCTCTCAGCAGCTTTCGATACGATAGATAGATAGATAGATAGATAGATAGATAGATAGATAGACAGACAGACAGACATACCTAGTCTTTAAATGTTGATGGATTTATTTAAAATACTAATGGCTAAAGTTAAATACTTTGATTTTGCTTGGAAATACAAGCAAGAGTCATTGTTCCTTTTCAAACAAAGCTTCAAAAACCTGTTTTTCATAATAAAATCCAAGTATGAGTAACACTTTCTATTCATACAAAGAGAACCTCATTTGCATATAAGAAGAGAGTCTAAATTTTTGTAGGACATTTTTTGTTACTTATTTTTTAATTAATCAAAATCTTGAATTGCTGCATTTTTACATTAATAATTATTGCAGGGGAGTTCAGAATTATTTGTCATTTTTCTAAGTGCTCATTGTATTTTATGTCATTTTATTTAGTAATTCTGGCAGTTACATTATAATAGTACTAATAACACATAGGTATTATGATCTCCACATGAAAAGAATGATATTGCTCCCTACGTTCATATCCAAAATGTTCAATGCTGTTAACTGCAGCCAGCCATTATCTATTGGCTGAAACTCAATGGTGCAGTTTCCCTGCTGGAAGAAATGCTAATTCTTCTTCTTCTGGCAACCCACCTACCAAATATGTCAATTATGCTCAGGAGGGTCTCTTAAACTAATCAGAGGTAGATCTGTATGTGCAAGGAAAAAAGAAAGAAAATTGGGCACTGGAACATCATTTCATCCATTTCCAGAAGTGGTTTAAGATATTCTACCATTTGAAAAATCATCACAGCATTGACTTCTTTATTTTCATCTCGTCATAATGAGGATAAACACCTCAGAGTGTTTTAACTTGATGACTTCTGCAAAAAATTGCACCATTTTGCTGCTTGTTAGAAGTGTGACTTCAGTGCTGCCATCTCACTCTTTAGCACCTCATGACCTACTGGGTTATAGATAGAATGTTAAGAATATATTGGGTGCCCCCTCTTTTTCTATTACCCAGTTTGCTTTTTGTCTAAGAGATTTCCTTGCTTTTGCCTTTGTTCCATGGCACATATATACATGAAACAGGGGTGGGTTCTAACTTACTTCACTGCCAGTTCGCTTCCTCACGTGCTGTGTGGGCATGCCGCATGGGCGTGCACACACTTTGCATGCATGTGCATTTGCAGCACTAAAAATCCTGCTTCTGCATGTTGTGGTTCAGCCTGAGCCAGATCAAAGACCAGCTGCGTCTCTGCTGGCCCCATGCCCGGGGGAGTCTGAGAGCGGAGGGGAGAGTTCTTCGCAGCCAGACAGGGGAGATAGCAGTCAGGAAAGTGACGAGGCAGAAAGGCATGGGAGCCCTGGGGAAGGGCTATCTCGAGCAAGTAGTTTGGATTCTCTGGAGTCCCTGGAGTCATTGGATGATGAAGCACAAGCTATCATTAGTATGCGGCAGAGACGCATAGATCAAAGGAGAAATCAACTGAATAGATATTATCAGCATTGAATGAGGAACACCAGGGGGTTGGGTGTGGTCCTCATTAGCAGGGAAGGGTTTATAAGGCAGGCAAACCCTTTCGGCAGTGTGGAGTGTTATCAAAGTGGAGTTGCTGTTATCTGCATTTTCTCAAAGCGTTTTTGTTCCTGGCTCGTGGCCCAGCAGTCTTGAAGATCCGTGGGAGGTTGGTGTCTGTTAGCAACAGCCTCGTTTGGCATCAAGGATCCTGTGTTTCTGTATGAACAATTGCATTCGTGTATCTATTTGGAGTTCCACTGTTTTCCTGATCTGTAAGGACATTTTCTGTTGGCTTCTTTTCTCTTTATCATTATAAAACTGTGTTTGGATTCAACTGGTGTGTCTGGCTTATCTCTTTGGGTTGGTCATAGCTTCCGGAGTGACCCAGACAGAACACTGCACATGCACAGAAGCACAAAACAAGATGGTGGTGCCTATTGCACTGCCGAGACAACTGGTTCAGGGGCATGGCCAGCTGGCCTTTGCTACTGGTTCAGCGATGGGGGGGGGAAATGCCCACTACTGGTTATATAGAACCAAACCGAACCTGCAGCAACCCACTTCTGACATGGAACACATGGATTTATAGGGGCTAGGCCAGTGATGGCAAACCTATGGCATGGATGCCATAGGTGGTGCACGGAGCCATATCTGCTGGCACACGAGTCGTTGCCCTAGCTCAGCTCCAACAGGCATGTGTTTGCTATCCAGATGATTTTTGGCTCACACAGAGGCTCTGGAAGGGCGTTTTTAGCTTCCAGAGAGCCCCTGAGAGGGTTGAGGAGGGCATTTTTATCCTTCCCCAGCTCCAGGGAAGCCTTTGAAGCCTGGGGAGGGTGAAACACAAGCCTACTGGGCCCACCAGAAGTTAGGGCCAGAGGGCCTCTGGAGAGGAACCTGTTTTCACCCTCCATAGGCATTGAATTATGGGTTCATGCCCACACTCTTTTGGCACCTGAGGAAAAAAAGGTTCGCCATCACTGGGCTAGGCTTTTAATGGTTTTTTAAATAGTCCTTTTTTATAAGTATAAAGCCTCCTTCGGTAATTACTCAGATCAGATTTCCGCCCTCAGGAATATTAAAATACATACAAAATGTTGTTTTTGGTTTCGGTTCCAAACACTGCCTAGGCATCCGGCACACCAACGTCTCCATTTGCCTTGAGAGTTTTGGAGTATTGTACTGGGTATTTTAAGATGCCAACTATCTCAATGCCATAGTCTCATATTTATAATAAGACTTTGGAATGGACTTAGATCAACTACAGTTCTTGTAACTTGCTGTCAGAATGTCCTTAGAGGCATAGACCACATTAGGAAGTCAGGGTAAAAAGCTGGCGGTAAGCAGAAACCCTAGTGTTGAAATAATGATTAAAAATTCATTCTGATAGATAGGAAAACTTTCTTTGTGCAAGTTTGGTGACGGAACAAGCAGACTTTGCGTAAGGAGTTTGCTACAGATAATTTTCAAGATGTTGCTAGGAACCTGTGAGATGTAACATTTACATATACAAGACAAAATTAGTAGATTATGCTTTGATTGAGGTGTCTATTACAGAAAAATGCAATCAAGCCAATATTTTGTAATA
This sequence comes from Erythrolamprus reginae, assembly GCF_031021105.1. NCBI lineage: Eukaryota > Metazoa > Chordata > Lepidosauria > Squamata > Dipsadidae > Erythrolamprus > Erythrolamprus reginae. The sequence continues at coordinate 309,136,365 of NC_091951.1, forward strand.
ACTGGTTGGCAGGTGACACAAGTATAGAAAAAAAGAAAAGAAACCAAGCTTCATATTCCATTAAAAAAGAAAATTTGGTCACTTGAGTTCTTCCAAATTCACATCATTTAACTGGGATTGAATGACTGTTTTAAATCCATTCATTCATGCAAATTCAAACACCACTTTTAAATTACTCAGCCTTCTTCTTAATGCTGGCATTTCCAGAATTCTTAAAGAGCATGTACTGTATATATTCAACAGTTGGCTTGAAATTCTGGGAATTGTAGGTATGTATTTGAATTGGAAGGACACCTGATGTATTTGAAGGACACCTGATTGGGAAAAACTGGTTATTGAGTTCAGTTTGTCAAAGGTACTGAGCTGGTTCACCATATTGCTTAATTATTTTGTGGAATTAGTTCAGAGAATCAGGGTAAAAAAGACAGAAATTGGAGCAAACCAAAAAAATCCTGTCCCTATGGTTTACAAAATAAACTTGTTTTCCTTTAAACTACAGCATCTTATATAATTACCTGTCAAAATGCTGGAAAGCAAGTAAATAATAAATGACTAATTCAGCTTTACAGGGATACTTTTTTTTTGGCCTGCATGGGTGAAACAACTGCAACAGGGACAAGATTAACAAAACAACCCATAAATTTGAAGACAGATAGAATAATCTCGAGTGTATTTTTCTCCCCATGGTTATCATAGAAGGCAGAAGGAAGGTTTTCATATTGTATTGGTAACAGATATAACTATACATATTTATAGTTTACATTTAAATATTTATATGCAGTACTGCAGAGTAATTCTGCTAACGGCTGACACTCAGACATTCTGCAGTTCAAGTTTTACCGCTCAAGGTTGACTTAGCATTCTACCCTTCCAAGATTGGTAAAATGAGGACCCAAGTTGCTGGGGCAATATGCTGACTCTGTAAACCACTTAGAGGATGTTCTGTCGAGCTCTCTGGTAGAATCCTCCCCCAAAATGCACAGATACAATTTCACACACACACACGTTTGAAAATTCAAAACAATGTTCTTTATACCGAAAATGCAAATAAACAGAGCACTCTTTTTGTATAGCAAAGAGCACTCGTCCCCAAACAAATTGGTAATTTGTACAAGTCCCTTATCAGTTCTGTGATACTGAACTTGCAGCTGTGAGGCAATTCACAGTCCTTTTTCTTTCATAAAGTGAAACACACTTTGCTCTGGGTTAGTTTCAAAGTGGGGAAAAATCAGTACACAAAGGTCGAAGTCAGCAAGGCAGGCACGAAACACAACGATCAGATAATCTTCCACAATGGCCAAACCCACAGGCTGCTATTTATAGCAGCCTCACTAATTACCACAGCCCCACCCAACCACAGATGGCCTCATTTTCTTTGATAATAATCTCTCAGTTGTTGTTGCCTATGCATCGCTCTCCGCATGCGTGGCTGTATCATTAACTCTTGTTCTGAATCCAAGGAGGAGCTAGATAATTGATCTCCTTCTGAGCTGTCTGCCACACTCTCCTCCTCCCTGTCACTCATGTCTTCTTGATCAGAGGAGCCTTCATCATCAGATTCCACCGGAGGCAAAACAGGCCTGCAGCATGTGGATGTCTCCCCCACATCCACAGTCCTTGGGGCAGGAGCAGGGCCAGAGCTAACCACAATAGAAGTGGGATATAAAGCACTGTGAATTGGTATATAAGTCTAAGTGTGGTTGCTATTGCTATATTTGTTGATATATTTGAATAGCTATTAAATCTTTTTAAATGAGCATTTAAAATAAATGCATAATGTTAAAAGACAAAAAGGGGAAGATCATGAAAAGTTCAACTAAGTATAGGCTAACTTTTGCCCTATACAACAGAATCCTGCAGCTGGTTTTAAGATATCTCTGACAATGATTTATATATGTATGGCCATCACAATGTGATGATAAACTTATTTATAATTTAGGTTGACTAAGCTCCTATTAAAGGTTTTTAAGGTGGAAGGTATTAAGATGTTTTGATTCTGAAAGATCAGAAGCAATTTGAGAAAATATTATTTTACTGAAAGAGTAGTAGATACTTGGAACAAACTTCCAGCAGGCGTGGTTGGTAAATCCACAGTAACTGAATTTAAATATGCCTGGGATAAACATATATCCATCCTAAGATAAAATACAGGAAATGGTATAAGGGCAGATTAGATGGACCATGAAGTCTTCTTCTGCTGTCAATCTTCTATGTTTCTATGATTAATCACAAAATAAAGGAGAGCTTATTATTTTGCAACACAATGTTGAATCTTCTGGGAACAGCAGGATTAGAATAACAGGATATGATTTCAGATATAGAGAAACCAAGGGGGAGAGACCATCACCAATCCTGGAATCCCAATATTGGTTAATACTAGGCAAAAGGATATTCATGCTTATTTACTTTGATACTATAAAGAATAATCTTTAGTCCCTATGTAGTATTAACTGTTACTTTCTGGAGGAGATTCCCAAAGGAATTTTATTTGGGCTGCATTTTAAGAACCATTGATTTAGCCACGATTTTGACTAACACCAGTTTGGTGTAGTGGTTCTGGAACTGACCTAGGAACAAGTAGACAGTGAGTTTTAGTTCCGCAGCAGGCATGAAGGCCACCTGGGTGACTTTGGGCTGGTTATTCTCTCTGGTCAGCCCATGTTTGTTGTTATGGGGAAAATAGAAGGAAGAAGGAGCATTAGGTATGTTCTCCACTTTGAATTACTGATAGAGCAATAAAGGTAGAATAAGTATCTAATAAATAAATTATACATTTCACCAAATGCTGAAACAAAATTTTTGACTACAAAACACAATAAAGTGCATATAATATTTTAGTGGATATTTTAAAGCATAGTCTGAGGGAAAAGTATTGAAATAATTACCTGCTCATTTAAAAAAAAAAAATTCACATGAAAGTAAATGTGCAAAATTCAAATAAGCAGAAAGGGACTAGCCAAAGAATGTTTTGATGCTAACCAATTAGAACTTTATTGACCACTCAAATGAATTATGATATCATGAAAATAAGGTTTAATATCTTGGGACTCTTCCAACAAAAGACCTGGTGTTCTAAGTATTCTAGCCTTTGTTTCTCATCAGGTGCACAAAGGAACAATAAATTAAACCTAGCTGTGTGCATAAAATGGAAACCTTGTTTTGTTTCAAGTATAGAACAAAACAACCCCATCATGAATTGCTGATCTGATTCTATACCTAACAAATAAAATACATTCTGAAATACTTATTAGCCCATTTGATTCATAAAGTTATACTATACTAATAACATTACATTTACATAGAATCTTTTATCCTGGTATTTGAAGCTTAAAAGGTACATGCATTAACTGTCTTCAACATTCAACAAAGTGCATCTAAAGTTCAAAATCAATTGGGAATGACAGGGGTGTCAAACTCAAGGGTTATCAAATGATGCTGTCGATATTCTGAAGTGAAAGAGGTAGTCAAATAGAGAAAATCTCAAATATATCTTATTATACAAAACCATCTAACTGTTAATGTTTATGCCCCATACTACAGACTTCATTTTTTCTTGCTGCAGGTTGACAGCATTTTTCTGACAATATTCTCTCTTGCATGAAGAAGATAAATAAATGTAGCACATCATATTGCTTTGATGTATTATTACGACTGAAATATGATGTGAGAATCTCTCCAAACCTCAAAATGTCATCCTTGTATATAAGTATTTTGGTAAAAACCCATGACATTTTAGCTAAATGGCTCTTTCCAGTTATGGATTAAATTTACTTTTCTATAAAGATGAACCCTGAGAGAACTTCTGACTTTTTAAAAAAATCCAGTTTCATCCAAAATATTTTCCTCAACTATAATTAGAATGAACCTAGTCTAGAATATGTTGTGATTCAGCCTGAGGCTCCTCAGGGAACGGCTGGAACTCTGCCGGATCCATGCTCAGAGGGGGAGGACGATGAACAGGAGGGGGAGGACCAGGCAGAAGAGGAAGAGGAGGAGGGAGAGCAGCCTGAGACCCCCGGGGGGGGGGGCTCTCCCCAGCGAGTAGCCTGGATTCATTAGATGAAGACGCCCAGGCTATCATAGATATGAGGCAGAGACGGGCAGCCCAAAGAAGGGGCCAATTAGCAAGGTATTTCCATCCCTGAATTGGTAACAGCTGGGTTTGGGTGTGGTTCTCCTCAGCAGGGTTGAAAAGGCAGGCCCGCCCTTATTGTATTGTGGAGAGTTATCAATTGGGAGTCCTGTGACCTTGCTTCGATTCTTGGCGTCTCTGATCCTAGCTTGTGGCTTCGAAGGCTGAAGACTTGGGGGAGGCATGGGTTTTATTACCTCCAGTGTTGTTTTTGCCAGCAAGAATCCTGTTTTATTGCCTGGCCATTGTGAAACCTCTGTAAAGCTTCATAACGTTCCTGTCTGTAAGAACAGTTTTTGTTACCTGTGTTTGCTTTCAAATATATAAACTGCCTTTGCTTTGTACCAGTGTGTCTGGATACTCTTTTTAGTTGGTGTTGGCGTCTGTGGGGACCCAGACAGAACAGAATATATACCGTAAATTAGTTAGAAGCTCTTGTGGTCCATCTCTAGCAACCTCCCGCTTAGTTCAGGAATTCATTAAATCATCTTTAGTATGTAACTGTCCAGTGTTCACTGGAAAATCTACAATAATGGAAAGTCAGCTACTGCTCTAGATAATCTTTTCCACTGCATAATGAAGATGTCATTAATTTTTTGGCAGTTGTGGGGGCCGCTGGGAGGGTTGGAGTGAAGGCAAAGCCGGGGTGGACACCTTTGGCTCCACCTTCCGCTCTTCCTGCCCTCTCAGGCCACGAGTGTGAGGGGAGTAGTAGGGTGCACTCTCTTACAGTGCCCTGCACAGGGAAAAGGGAGAAAATGAGTTGGCCGCTTGGCCAAGTGCGGCGGGTGTACGCAGGTGTAGGAAGGAGGCGTGAGGAGGAGTGGGAGAGAACCTTTAGCCACCTGGCATGCCTCAGCCCTGGACTGGGAAGCTCCACCTAGGAGGTCCTGGAGAATCAACCGCTCCTGCCTCCTCCTCTTCCTCCTCCTCCTCCTGCCCCAGCAACCCGCGCTTTGGCCCCACTGCTGCAGTGAGGGGTTAGAGGGCTGCTGCTGCTGTTGTCAGCGCCAATGCTGTCGCTGCTGCCACTTCTTCTCCTGCTTGGCGGCTGATGAAGTCACGGAACCCCTGGTTGGCCCTTGCGGAACCCTTGGGCTCCGTGGAACCCTGGTTGAAAAACAGTGATCTGATCCATGTTTGTTTATCTTGACAACAAGAGTCTCATAAGAGACCTTGTCACGTGTTTATTAAGATTAAGATATAGTGCATCTACAGCACTTCCTTTGTTTACCATTTGTAAATCAGCATCTTACACAAAAAGTTACACCAGTACTAGATTCTAGTAATAGTGTTATTTTTCTAAGTGCTTGCAGATAAACTGCTGGGGTGTCTGCACGAATCCCAGCGACCAGTTAGGTCCCACAGAGTTGGCCTTCTCCGGGTCCCATCAACTAAACAATGTCGTTTGGCGGGACCCAGGGGAAGAGCCTTCTCTGTGGCGGCCCCGACCCTTTGGAACCAACTCCCCCCAGATATCAGAGTTGCCCCCACCCTCCTAGCCTTTCGTAAGCTCCTTAAAACCCACGTCTGTCGTCAGGCATGGGGGAATTGACATGTTCTTATAAAATTTATGCATGGTACGCTAGTGTGTATGATTGGTTTTAATTTGTGGTGTTTTTTAAAGTAATTTAAATATTGGATTTGTCTTACATTGTATTGCTATTGCTGTGAGCCGCCCCGAGTCTGCGGAGAGGGGCGGCATACAAATCTGATTAAACTTGAAACTTCTGTACATCCAAAAAAGAAAAAGAAAAGAAACAAAGAAGCAGCAGCAGTAAAGTAGACATGCTATTGTCCAAACCTTTTGGATATGTGTGTGTGATGGCAATTCTGCAACATCTGTGACTGGCTGATATGGCAATCAATGACTTCAAAGACATTCCAAAAGTGCCCTTGAAAGAGAAAAGCATTTTCTGAAACGCATCAGGCAGATTAAAACGTTTTTACTGACACTTTGGGTTCCTCCCTCTTTTTTTTCATTCACTACAGAAACAACAGATCTTCAGTAATACTACTAGGCTTTCAGAAGCTGCCTGGTAATCCTGTCATTCTGTTCCCATCTGTGTTTTCTGCATTTGCTGAAAATAATCTTGTGCTTCAGCCCTGCCCTACGCTCCAGTGTAGTTTGCTTTCTTTCTGCATAGATTGTCCTTTTGGTTTTATCTTGAGACAGCAGCTAAGAAAATCTTTCGGTCTGATCAATAAGAGCAAAACACTTTAAATAACAGCCAACCAATTTCTCTTGCTGTTTCCCAGAAACAAATCATATAATTTTTCCAGTGAATTGCTGACAATCTTTTGGTACCTGGGATTCAAAAGCACTATTCAAAATGAAAATAGTCTTGTAGTAGATTGTGTAACTACCAACTGGTAGACTACTTAAAGCTATTTGATAAATACTTAAGTATTTTTCCTACCTTATCTTTTTTTTTAAAATTGTGAACAAGACTGCATAGGCCAGTGATGGTAAACTTTTTTTCCCTTCGGGTGCTGAAAATGTATGCACACACATTATCGCGCTTGCGCAAATGCCCACAGCCATAATCCAATGCTTGGGGAAGATGAAAATTGCCTCCCCTGCACCCCGGAAGCCCTCTAGATGCCAGAAATAGGCCATTTTCCAACTTCTGGTGGGCCGGGTAGGCCCATTTTTCACCCTCTCCAGGCTCCAGAGCCTTCTTTGGAGACTGGGAAGGACACAAATGCCCTCCCTCACCCCCCTGGAGGCCCTCTGGAAGCCAAAAAAATACCCTCCCAGAGCCTCTGTCCAAGCTGAAAATCAGCTGACCGGCATGCACATGCATGCTGGAGCTGAACTAGGGCAACGGCTCGTGTACTTGAAGATATGGCTCAGGGCGCCACCTGTGGCACTGGCATAGGCTACTTTGGATACTGATAATATTAGGAGTCTATGGAGTTTCTCAATCATTCAGGTCACAGTTGTCCCAAAGGTGCTTTATCAAGAGGCAACTGGATTTTCTTTATTTTTCCCTTGAAGATTGAGTCAGAATTCAATAAGCTTCTTGGATGAGAAGTGAAACATCTTCAAGGAAAAACAAATTGCCTCCCTAAAAATCCGGAAGTAGTCTGGTCCAAAGCCATGTAGGGCTTTAAAGGTCATGACCAACACTTTGAATTGTGACCAGAAACTGATCGGCAGCCAATGCAAGCCACGGAGTGTTGAGGAAACATGGGCGAATCTTGGAAGCCCCACGATGGCTCTCACGGCTGCGTTCTGCATGATCTGAAGTTTCCGAACACTTTTCCTCTGCTGCCAGGCATGGAGGAATTGAGATACTCTTTCCCCCTAGGCCTTTATAATTTTATGCATGGTATATCTGTATGTATGTTCGCTTTTTATATTAATGGGTTTTTAATCGTTTTTATTATTGGATTATTATTGTATGCTGTATTATTATTGCTGTTAGCCTCACCGAGTCTCCGGAGAGGGGTGGCATACAAATCCAATAAATAAGTAAGTAAGTAAGTAAGTAAGTAAGTAAGTAAGTAAGTAAGTAAGTAAGTAAGTAAGTAAGTAAATAAACAAAGAAAGAAAGAAAGAAAGAAAGAAAGAAACAAACAAACAAACAAACAAACAAACACACTTTTGTCTTCTTTCTTCAATTTAAACTTACATATTCCTTCAATATTTCTTTGCAGGACTTTGTTTCAACTCCTTCGGTTATCTTAGTTTCCCTTAAGACAGGAATATGAGCCAATATGGAATAAAGACAATATCATGCCATGTTTTGATAAAATAATTTTGTATTGTAAATTATTCAGCAAACTTCAGCTACTGGGTGGTTTTAATTTTTTAAATAAATATAAATAATATTGTTGCAAACTGAAGTTCTGTTTATATTTTACTAACTGTTCATATTCATTAACTTACAGTTAGCTTTCAAACAACAAACAACTTCATGATCTTTTTCACATTCCATTATCAATTTGGAGGCATCTTGTCCCATGCCTATTCATTTGATTTTTCATTTGGGAAGAACTGTACCATTATCTCTACTTTATTTCATTCTGTTATTTTCTATCTATTTCTCTAACCTCTAAAGATTTTAAATTGTGTCTGTTTGTTAGCATATTAACTACTGTATCAATTTTGTGTCCTCTGCAAATTAAATTTGATAAGCACGCTGCTCATTATCCAAATTGTTAAAAAAAAATTGAAGAGGAGCCAGGCTTATGCAACATATTATCCATTGTCATCCCTTATCAGGATACAGAACTTTCAAGAAACATGCTTAGAATACTAGAATTCAGCTAACAGTAATTTATGTATTTATTAGATTTACTTCCTATCAAAATTCAGACTTGGTGTTTATAATAATAACACAGAAAACATAGCTTTGTATCCATACAGGTAATTAGCTTGCTATTATAAATGGCATGGGACACTTTGTGAAAATATAGTAAACCAGGTGCAAAATAGAGGACATGGTTCCTTCGAGGAAAATTTAAAAATGGTAATGCTGTTATTTATATAGTCTGGAAAGAGTAGAATTCTGCTTGGACATCTGAAAATTATTCTGTTTTGTTTCTAAGTATAATTTTTTTTTAAAAAATATTTATTTATTTATCTATCAGATTTGTATGCCGCTAACAGCAATAATAAGACAATATAAACAAATCTAATATTTATGTTAATTTAAAACCCCCAATTTAAGAAACCAATCATACATACAGACATACCATGCATAAATTTTATAAGCCTAGGGGGAAGGGAAAGTCTCAATTCCCCCATGCCTGACAACAGAGGTGGGTTTTAAGGAGCTTACAAAAGGCAAGGAGGGTGGGGGCAACTCTGATATCTGGGGGGAGTTGGTTCCAAAGGGTCGGGGCCGCCACAGAGAAGGCTCTTCCCCTGGGACCTGGAGAAGGCCAACTCTGTGAGACCTAACTGGTCGCTGGGATTCGTGCAGCAGAAGGCGGTCCCGGAGATATTCTGGTCCGATGTCATGAAGGGCTTTGTAGGTCATAACCAACACTTTGAATTGTGATCTCCTCCTCCTCCTCCTCCATCATCATCTTTGGGGCCCAGAAACTGTGACTTGCTGCTCTATTTTGTGGATTTGAAGACAATCAAAGATATGAACAAAAGAAAGCAATAGAGTGAAGCAACTGTGAAATGTAAAGGTTCTGATTCCTAATAGGATTCTGACATTTATTTCAGTTATTATTACTTATATTCTTCACCCTAATTAAAATTCATACTGCATGTCTGAAGCAGAATCCTTTTCATCTCGGGGATTTTATGCTTACCTTCCATTGTGTGCTTTCTCTGTATGCACCTTTTCCAGCAAGTATAACTATTGAAAGGTACAGTAGACATTAAAATGACTACTGAAAGATACAGCACAGTAAAATTCAGAGGCAGAAACCTTGGAGGTTTGAATAAATATAATAAATAGTAAGCTCCCAAGAAGAAGGATGGTCAAGAAGTTTTATTTCATTCAAGGTTAAAGGCAAAATCAACTGGCATTTCAAACTTGTGATTTGGAAGATCTCTAAAAGCTTAGAATTAACAACCAAATTTCCAAAAGTACTTGGAAAGTGAGATTTGTGAATTTAGTATCTTGTATAAGTGTCTGCATGGTTGCAAGCAAGATGGCTAATCCCATCATCTCCCAGCAGTCAAACCATTGAAAACTGCTGTCCTGCTGTCTTCTTGTGGGTGAGAGCCATCTGGGACACATACGGATGATGTCCCATCTTGTCCTTACTCAGAGAGGTTCCAAAGAACCGTTCTTCTTACTAGTTTCTTAGTTTTGCCACAGTCAATGGTTCTGCTTTTGTGGGTGTTTGATTCACATGTAAGTGAAGAGGCGAGTCACAGTAAAAGTTCAGCATTTTATTTTTCTCCTAGCTGTAGCTAATACAGAATGCTGGTAGGCTCCAGGGAAGCCACTTTTAAGGGGTTGTTTGGAGCCAGCCAACCGCCGACAGTTGTTTGAAACTCCCACTGCATGATAAGCCAATCAGCGGCCACTATGCAAATAGTCCTACGTATGTACGTATGGAACACCAGGGCCTTCTTCAGTTTACCTTACTTCCCTGAAATGGTCTTGTCTAATTTAATCTTGTAGTAAAGAGCAACTTAGTCCTCAGGTTTTAATATTCTCATATTCTCAATTTTCTCATAGAGTGCTCCTGTAAGCAAATATTGCAGTATTTCTTTTATCTGTGATCAAAATGGTTTGGGATTTGATTTGATTTTTTTCCTAGGAAGTTTGTTTTTTTGTTACCTCTCCCTCAATAAAAACCAAAAGAAACAAGTCACTTGGAACATTGATCTCAGAATTACAAATGTTTTTGGAAACACTCTGACTAAATGTAAAATGGCTTCTGCTACTAATGACCTAGGTGATCAAAGCTCCTATTAAAATGTCACCCAGTGCATTTAATGCACTGAATTTAAATTGTTAAAAAAACATTCTATTTACCTCCAGTGCAAATTGCTAGGTAATGTGAACAATGCAGAACCTACTTAAAATATTAAACCATTAAAATGAAATATGTGTGGGTTTATGTTAATGTATTGTCCTTGGCTTTAACAGCAACATAGTAGCTTGGCATGCAAGTGGGTATAAGACATTTTTATGTGCTCATTTTATACAACTTATTTTGGTAAGCTGGATCTATGACAATAGATTCCTTGTTTGTATTTGTGTTGACAATAGCTTTCAGTTATGCTAATACTGTAAAGCCATCAATTTCAGGCCTGGCTGCTTCCTATACTTTCATTTGTGCATTATAAAACTCTATAGACAACAGAATCTGAAAACGTATTAATATTGTATATTTCTTCTTGAAGACAGGCTGTTTATTTGCAAAATCTCATTCATATCTTGGAAAAGATATAAAAATATAGAAAGCATGAGATACCATGCAGTCATAATGGTTTTACCTGTTAAAAACATGAATCATTCATTCATGCTTTTTTTTTTTGATGCTTGAAAGACCATCGTTGGTTACACCATCATGTTGGAGGAGTAATACCTCATTAAAAAACCTTGGCCCAGCTGGCTTGTCTGGTAGCACCTCATAAGGGCTCCTTTCCAGGGTTGCAGGAGAAGACAGTTAATGGTTTTGAAGTTGGAAGAGGGCTCTACACCCCAATGTCAGATAAAACATCCTATAGCATTGTTCTGCCAGCTTCTAGGACAAGCCTCCAATGAAAAGGAAATTGGTTCAAAACAGACACACACACGCAGTAGAATTCCAGTAAATGTTTTTTATCGCAACAAAAGAGGAGCAAAACTCCCTTTCAGCATTCAAAGGGATTTCTTGTATAAACAAGGCAGTAATGGATTACAGTCCGATAACAAGGCAAGCAATAAATCAGCAATAATCCAATACTGTGCAGTTCGGCACAAATACTGTTTGTTCTAGACGTGGTAAAAACTTACAAGGATTTCTTTTCTCAAACTCCATGACTCCCAACAACTACGATCAGATAAACTCCACGCTGCTAAGCTTGCATGCTGCCAATATAACAGCTGCTATAATTACATGAACCCCACCCAACCACAGGTGGATTCTCTACCGCCTGTAATAGTTCTTCAGTTGTTCTCTCCTATGCATAACTCTATGCACGTGTGGGTTTAGCAATTCATCATCTGAATCTACCAAAGATAATGCAGATTGGCTTCCTGAGCTGTCTGCCAAGCCCCCCTCTTCCGAGTCACCTCCACTTTCTTCTTCCGAGGAAACTTCACTACCTGACTCTGTCGGCAATAAAACAGGCCTATGACATGTTGATGTTTCCCCTGCATCCACCTACACATTCCTTGGGGCAGGAGCTGGGCCAGAGCTAACCACAACAGAGCATATACAACGGTGGTCCTTGTGGCTATTACCAGATCATTTTATCTAATGAAGAGTTCCTGTTATTACCTGCAGAGTCTTCATTGTCCTACACAGCACTGGCAATGAGGTGGTTGTTCTACATGGGTTTTTTTGCTCTTAGCTCTCCTTCTCTTTCCTGCCATTGCCGTGTTGCTGCTGTCTGTCTCTGGCTTCTGGGTGCTGCCCAGGGTGGGATGCACTGGAACACAGTGGGGTAGCAAAAATGGAGCTCCACCCCAGAGCACCCAATTTACACTGAAAGGTATTGAGAGAAAATGTAGGGTGTCCTGCATAAGCCACACCCACAGTGTGGTAGTAAAAATTTTGGTAGCCCTTCACTGGTGTCGCCCCATCTCTTCCTCCATGTGTTGGCTGCTGCGCTGTTGCCGCTTGGAGGCTGACTACCTGAAGGGTATGTTTGGCAATTGTGAGAGACAAATATTCATGGCTACTCTACTTACCTTTAATTTGGCACTTTTTAATCTAAATACAGATATGTGGAACACTTATCTTGAAAACATTGAGTGTTTCCTTATTGCACATTTTCTCATTGACATCTTAGGTGATAGGAAGAGAGCTTTCTTTTTTGGGTTTTGTGGAAATGATGTTTTGAAACCGCACATGCATTGTTTGCACCCTCCTCAATTCACACTATTCCCTGGCCTGACTTCCTGGCCTGGCTGAAAGAATATTTTGCACCATCACCTTCTCGCTGCGCCTGGTGCTACACTTTCTACCATAGAAACCAGGAGGAAGGTGAAACTATTAATGACTATACAGATGCCTTCAGGCGCACAGTGCTTCATTGTGAATTTATAAACCTTGATGACTATTTATTGGATAGGCTTGTTTTTTGGGGTATGGGATTGCTGCCTGAAGCAGCTCATTCTGTCCCTTCCTGACCTTACCTTCTCTGTGGCTCTCACATAATAATAATAATAATAATAATAATAATAATAATAATAATAATAATAATAATTTATTAGATTTGTATGCCACCCCTCTCCGAAGACTCGGGGTGGCTCACAACACAATAAAAACAGTATTATACAGGCACAAATCTAATATTAAAAAAACCTAAAAACCCTATCATAATTAAAAACCAAACAGCACATACATACCAAACATAAATTATAATAAGCCTGGAGGAAAGGTGTCTCAAATCCCCCATGCCTGACGGTATAGGTGGGTCTTAAGTAGTTTACGGAAGACAAGGAGGGTGGGAGCAATTCTAATTTCCGAGGGGAATTGATTCCAGAGGGCTGGGGCCGCCACAGAGAAGGCTCTTCCCCTGGGGCCCACCAGACGACATTGTTTAGTCGACGGGACCCGGAGAAGGCCAACTCTGTGGGACCTTATCGGCCGCTGGGATTCGTGTGGTAGCAGGCGGTTCCGGAGGTATTCTGGTCCAATGCCATGTAGGGCTTTAAAGGTCATGACCAACACTTTGAATTGTGATCGGAAACTGATCGGCAGCCAATGCAGGCCACGGAGTGTTGTAGATACGTGGGCGAATCTGGGAAGCCCCACGATGGCTCTCGCGGCTGCGTTCTGCACGATCTGAAGTTTCCGAACACTTTTCAAAGGTAGCCCCATGTAGAGAGCGTTGCAGTAATCGAACCTCGAGGTGATAAGGGCATGAGTGACTGTGAGCAATGACTCCCTGTCCAAATAGGGCCGCAACTGGTGCACATAGGTGTGAGCAGCAGAAATGTCTGCACAGTCTCTTGCACAGATGGATGGTGCCAGGGCCCCAGCTGCTATATCAACCATGCATGCTATTTTGCTGTAGCAGATTGAAATGGACCTCCAATCAGAAGAGGAGATCTGCTGTTTGGCTTTTACTGCCATCCGCACCATTCCTAAGGAGCATACTGCACCCCACTGCACTCTGTGTTTTGGGTGTGGCGGTGATCATTTCTGTGATACTTGTCCATTTAAGACTGCTGATTGCAGGAAGTGCAGCTGCTGAGGGCATCTGGCTTGGGTCTGCCACGGATGGAGGTCTTCAGCCCCACAGATTTCTAGATATACTACTATATCAAGATGGCCGTCCAGCTCAACACCTTCCTGTTGCTGAGATTGTTTCACCATCTATAAGAAGGAGCCTGGGTGTTTGCTTGTTCAGCAAATTGACACGGCGTCTACCAACAAGATAACTGTGGTTGTTTCCATAGGAAGGGTTGAATGCCAAATGGAAGTTGATACTGGCTTTGCCTTGTCACTTATGTGATGGAGCACCATGAAATGGGTGTTCCCCCGATCAGTAATGGGCAGCCAAATTTTTTACTGCCACACTGTGGGTGTGGCTTATTTTGTGGATGTGGCTTGATGGTCATGTGACTAGGTAAGAGTGGCTTGCCGGCCATGTGACCAGGTGGGAATGGTTTGAATGATCATCATCGTTCAAGTGAACTGTTAAATCCTTGATTTACAATCTCACCAGTGATGCTTGCTGGTGTGACAATTTGCTTCATGTTTCCCATGCTCTCCTTCCTGGGTGGCCCCCCCTGCCTCAGACTGGGTAGCTAGTTGAACAGGTGCTGATCAGCTCTTGAGAAAATAGGGGGTGAGGAAAAGGACCTCCTGCAACTCCTGCCGGTGCTGGTATCCCTGCTGTTTTCCAAGGAGGAGAGGGGGATTTAAAAATAGCAGAAAACTGAGGGAGAGTTACAAGGTTATTATTGCTGCATTATGCCTTTTCATCTCAGCTGCAGGCAGAGTGAGGGCTTTGTGAAGGGAAAAAGACTGCAGCCCAGACTGCTTTGGCGCAGTTCTCCTTTCTTTCCTTGATGCTGCTGCACGCTCCTTGCTTTTTTCCTCTTTCCTCCTTCCTGGGCTTGGGAGGTGGCTGTGTAAGGCTGGAGAGGAGCTGGGCAGGTGAGAGGGAAGCTTGTCTGAGGCCAGGAAGGAGGAAAGATGAAAAAAGTGAGGAGCACAGACGGCAGCAGGAGCAGCAGCAGGGAAAAAAAGCCGAGACCAGTAATCCCAGAAGTGACTGCCACTGGTTAGCTGAAGATGTGCATGCAGCTTCATTTCTGCCGATGGAACTGCCTGCCTGCTGCCTACCCCTGCCCCCGATTGTCTAAACAGCAGCTGGACCCTTGTAACATATTGCTCAAAGATTACCAGGGAACACAAATTCCTGTTGTGTGTAAGAGCCATTTCCCTGTACGCTATAAGGGTTTTATGGGACTATTACCACTGGTCATTGTTGAAGCCCCTTTAACTAGTCTCCTTGGACTGGGCTGGGCTGGACTGGACTGATTTGCAGACCTGGAGTTCTTGGTTGAAGGAATCAACTCAGTTGGGGAAAAGAACTAGAAATAAATGTTGGGTAAGGAAAGGAAAGTTAAGGAAAGGAAAAGAAAGGAAAGGAGGAAAAAAGGAAAAGAAAGGATGAAAAGAAGAAGGAAAAGGAAGGATAAAGAAAGAAAGAAAGAAAAAGAAAGAAAGAAAGAAAGGAAGGAAGGAAGAAAGAAAGAAAGAAAGAAAGAAAGAAAGAAAGAAAAACTAATGACCACAATTGAACTCCAAATTTTTGTTGCTAAGCAAAAGTGTTTTTGAGAGAGTTTCACCACATTTTACCAATTGGCCATGCCCATCCTGTCATCTGACCATCAAGACAGATCCAACTGAAGCCACACCCACCTAACTTCCAAGCCATGCCTATAAAATAACCCACACTCACAGAACTGATAGTAAAAAAGTTTGGAACCTACCCCGGTGTGGCTTATTAAATAAACCATAATTAAACTGTAGCTTAACATAATGAATGAACCAGTTATTGAATCATTATGGCTTATTGCAAGGTACATATAAATAGGTTCACAGCCAGAATTTATGAATTAACTAGTGCTTATAAATTATTATTATCTTTTGAGATCACATTAGATGTCACGGAAATATATTTTGATTAAATTTCGTTTCATTATCTCTAGAGAACAACCTGATAAAAGTAGAGTGAGTAATCCCATTATACTTTACTAATGACCATCATCAACTTTACCAGAACAGTTATTACTTACTTCAACAATACTTCAACAATATTCAAGTTGTAAAATTTTATATTTTAAATTAATTGTAGCACTTTTCTAGGTAAACTGTAAAATTGAGTGCTTTCAAATTCATCAGATTCTATTCTCTGTTCTGAGCCATAGAGAAAATTGTAGTTCATGTCATCCTTCCTGAACATTTTATAGTATGAACAAGGTCTTTAAAAAGCGACATTCAATAGATACATGCCCCAAACCAGTTGTGTATGATAAATGTTCTTGGACTAAAGTTTTGCGATAAAAGAAATTAGGCCTACTACATATAGACTGCAATAATCTGGACACTTATTAGTTGACAATAAAGGAATGAGGATTTCTACACCTCTTTATTGCCATTTAGTGTTCTTTTGGAGTTTTACAACCAAATATTATTTTCCTAATAACACACTTGTAGAATAAAACAACAATGAAAACATGGAACTGAGTAGTACAATAAATTATTAATGGAAAAAATAATGCCAAAGATTACACCTATTGGGCATCTATAAAATAACATTGATTTTTGTATGCTGCCGAAGTCTTTTATTTAATCAAATGTTCTAAGATATTTTTAATTCCAATTTAATACAGAATTACCCAAACAATATTTTCCAAACTACCCAGGCAGTCCTAATCTGTACTGCCTTCATGTTTTCTAAAATAGATATTTATTTTTAAATTCACAATATAAATTCTTAAAAGATGTCCTTGTTTCTCTTAATTTCCACAGCATGGTGTAGAATTCTGGAAGGTCTTTATGGCTGGTTAAAGAGAGTTTTAAAAAGCTACTTTCTTTTAAAGATATTATAGATTATGTTATATAGATTTCAAAGGCGCATAAAATTGGTAGGAACTTTGTGATTTTCCTATGGAGATTATTTATAAGTTTAAGGTTATGATGAAATAAATATGAAAAATAGTTTTTAAACATGTCTGCAGCTTAGCATGCTAAGATTTGATTGTTTAAGCAGTTGCTCAGTCACTACCAGAAATTATAATACAAGGATAAGCATTTAGCACATGATACAGAACATTAAAATCAGATCAAAATAGAGCATTATGCTGGAACATTATTAGGATGGTATAAACAGTAGTGCATGCATGAGAATACTCTGATTCAATATTTTAGGAAAGTACCCTAATTTGACACAGGTCACTTCAGAATCTAGTCCTGTTCTGACTTATTTGATTTTTATCCCATCTTTATAAGTAATTCAAGTTGGCAAGCATACATAATATTCCTTCCTCTGCCCCCCTCTCCCCCCAACACAGAATGACTGGCCCAAAGTCACCCTATTTGGGTTTCTTGCCTAAGGGAAGACTAGAACTCACAGTTTCCTGGTTTCTAAGCCATCATCTTCAACACTACATAAAACATGCTCACTGCCTGAATTTATTTAAATAACACAGCAATAATTTACCAATTGAAGATGAGTTAGGCTATTTATTTATTTGTTTGTTTGTTTGTTTGTTTGATTGTCTGTCTGTCTGTCTGTCTGTCTGTCTGTCTGTCTGTCTGTCTGTCTGTCTGTCTGTCTATCTATCTATCTATCTATCTATCTATCTATCTATCTATCTATCTATCTATCTATCTATCTATCTATCTATCTATCTATTGGATTTGTATGCCGCCCCTCTCCGTGGACTCGGGGCGGCTAACAACAGTGATAAAAACAGCATTTATTTACTTGTATTTATACAATACCATAATTAGAAATATTTTCATGTCCTCTTGAAATTCTCTGCAAGGTTTGCTGGCAGGAGAACTGGTTTGATAATTTCTATGAATTTTGGCAAATCAACAATTTCTCAAAAGAAAAGATCACCACTAAGGAAGGACCAAAATACTACTACTGAAAAATCCATGAAAATGAGTTTTCTTGTCTTGTCTGTGCTGGTAATATGCCTAGAGCAAAGTGTAGAAAACTAAGGAGATTGATGACTGTTTAAAAAAAATGATTGTATCATAACTGTCAGGAGGTAGAACAGGCCAACGGATGGATGGATGGAATTTAAAGCAAAAGCATTTTGCTCACAATTAATTCTCAGAAATATGTTTTCTGATAGAATTGCTAACACTCATTTTCTTTATCAGGTTGATTGATAAGTGCCCAAAAGTTACTGGCAGTCAGAAAAATTATACAGAGCCACACAATACCTTTAATATTATTAAACAACAACATCTGCCTATCTCAGCTCCTTGAGAAGGTGAATAAAAATGCCAAATCTAATCTACATCTGGCTGACTAGGCCATCAACAGCACAGCAATAGCAGTAGCAATTTTGCTTACTGCAACCAACCATGTTTCCTGAACCCAAAGTGAGATGTTGTGTTCAGAATATATATGCCAGTTCTTTCAGTTGGTCTCTGGTACACTCCTCCCAAAAAATTCCCAGGTACAAATTTCAGACACACACATGTTTGAAAATTCAAAACAATGTTCTTTATAATGAAAATTCACTTAAACTAAGTCCTCTTTTGGTATAGCAAAGAGCACTTGTCTCCAAACAAACTGGCAATTTGTACAAGTCCCTTATCAGTTCTGTGATACTTAGCTTGCAGCTGTGAGGCAATTCCCAGTCCTTCTTCTTTCACAAAGTGAAACACACTTTGCTATGGTTTAGTTTCAAAGTGGGGGAAAATCAGCACACAAAAGGTCAAAGTCAGTAAAGCAGTCATGAAACACAACGATCAGATAATCCTCCACAATGGCCAAACCCACAGGCTGCTATTTATAGCAGCCTCACTAATCACCACAGCCCCACCCAACCACAGGTGGCCTCATTTTCTTTGATAGTAATCTCTCAGTTGTTGTTGCCTATGCATTGCTCTCCGCATGCGAGGCTGTATCATTAACTCTTGTTCTGAATCCAAGGAGGAGCTATGTAATTGATCTCCTTTTGAGCTGTCTGCCACACTCTCCTCCTCCCTGTCACTAATGTCTTCTTGGTCAGAGGAGCCTTCATCATCAGATTCCACCGGGGGCAAAACAGGCCTGCAGCATGTGGATGTCTTGGGGCAGGAACTGGGCCAGAGCTAACCACAACACATAGCTTGGAATTTTAAAAAAGAACCTATTTTGTGATAACAGATAGTCAAAAAGTTCAAGAAAGTTGGATGATTTCAAAGCCTCATTAGATCTATCAAAATGTTTTCACCCAAGGACTTAAAGGGTGTGATTTGTGCCTCAAAAAACAACCGTTCAATAGTTCTTCCCAACATGCATTATATGCTGACAACTTGGAGTGCTGATCTGAACATATTTTTTCACTAAAGGGAAATATTTAAACATCTAAAGATTTTCTTCTTAGCACATTTGTATCTATGAGTCACTTAGCCCAGTACTTTAACAGCTTACATACAGGACATCATTCTTTAGCAGTACATTTCAAACATGTATTGAAAAGGAATTTCATTTAACCCTGACAAGACCGAGTGGATGTGGCTACTGCCTCCGAAGGACTATGTCGACTGTCATTCCTTGGTTCTAGGGGGAGAGAAATTAACCCCCTCAGAATGGGTTCGCAATTTGGGTGTCCTCCTAGACTCACAGCTAAGATTAGACATCTGTAGCTAGGGCGACCTTTGCACAGGTTCGACTAGTGCATCAATTGTGATCCTATTTGGATCGAGAGGCTTTTCGTATGGTCACTCATGCCCTTATCACCTCACTAGTGTACGGAGACTACAGTTGGTCCAGAATGCAGCTGGATGAGCTGCTGTGGGTGCACCCAGATATACCCACACTGCATCAATTCTTCGCGAGCTGCACTGGATTCCTATTGGTCTCCAGTCACAATTCAAGGTGTTGGTTATTGTGCTTAAATCCCTACATGGCTCAGGGCCAGTGTATCTTCAAGACACCTTTTACTACATACTCCCAATGACCACATACATCCCAATACTAGAAAGACTAACCCTATAGGTTTTCAAGAACAGATTAGTCACCATTTGTCTGGAATGGTATAGGGCAGGGTTGAAATTCAACTACCTCGGCCAGGTTTGGGAGGGATGATTTGAATTGGTTTGCAGAGACAGTAAAAATCGCCCCCCTGATTGGCCCTGCCCACACCCACCCGCTTGCTCGTTAGCCACTTACCACTTCCTGCTGACTCGACTGTAAATCTAACTGAAACTAAATTCAGTGCCTAGATGGCTAGAAATGAATAATAGGACTGCAGGGCACATGATTCCAAGGCCTCAGTTCCACAGGAATACTCTCAAGCAGCCACATGGATTTCCCTATGTATATAATATAGCAATAGCATTTAGACTTATATACTGCTTCACAGTGCTTTACAGCCCTCTCTAAGCAGTTTACAGAGAGTAAACCCAACATACGGTATTTACTTATTGCCCCAAACAACCGGGGGCCTCATTTTACCGACCATGGAAGGATGGAAGGCTGAGTCAACCTTCAGCCTACTGAGATTCGATCTGCCAAACTGCTTGCAGCTAGTGATCAGCAGAAGTAGCTTGCAGTACTGCACTCTAACTACTGTACCACCAAGGCTCTACATATATATATATATTAATCAAACAGGAAAACAAACTCTATCCGGCTATCAGCTCTTGTCTACTTTATTAGCCACACAGAAACTCCCGTTTAACCCCATGGTTATTGGGATGCTGGGACATGTAGTTTAATAATAAACGAGAAAGCACTAGGTTGGGGAAAGCCAGTAGATAGATCAGCATGAAATTCAAAAAGAAGATATACCAATTATTATATACAAAACAATAAAAGAGGTACACAAATACATAAGAGCAAGTATTTATGTAAGTATTTGTGTACTTCTTTTACTGTTTTGTGTATAATAATTGGTATATCTTCTTTTTGTAGGTCATTGGGGCAAAGAAGTGACATTGACTTGGCCATGCCCACCTAGTCACCTGATCATTAAGTTACACCCACAGAGCTGGTAGGAAAAAAATTGAATTTCATCCCTAGTACAGGGTCACTGCTTGAGCAAATTATTGGGTCAGAAGACCTCCAAGATTCTATGTTGTACTTCAAAATAGCCATTTGATGGACCTTAGCACTGGAAGATATCATTGAAAAAGTCCTTAATAGAGTGGTAAGGCCATAAGAGAATCTGAAGCAAACCTTTTAGGATCAAATTAATAAATAAAACCCAAGAACGAATGGTTAAGAATCCAAGACTAAAAATCTCTGTCAATGTTTCAAAAGTATGGGAATTCTGTAACAGTGGGATAGATTTAAAAATGTATTTGGCATCCTTTCTTCATGTAGATCTTCATGCACAGTTTGAAGTCAGTTTTTAATATTCAAGATGGGAAATAAAACAGCTGTTCTCAGTACTGTGCAAGGAACTACCACATTTCAACTGAACTTTCTAGATTTTTCCGCAGGCTTGATGCTTAGTTTATGATACCTGTGAAACCAACACAAAGCACTTGCAGCTGTGTGCAGAAGAGGGAGTTATGAGCCAGAACATGGAGCAACTAGACTTTCAATTATCATGATGCAGCTGAGGCTAACAAAAGTTGAATTACTAGTGAGAGTTTATGATCCTTCAAGTAATAAAACAATGCTTTCGCAGAGATAGTAAGCTCTTAAAAGCGAATTTCAACATAGTTATATAAAATAAATGAGGTAAATAAGAAAAGAATGGATAAGGGTTTGAGGGGGTTTGCTCATAACAGACCAGAGCTTATGCAACCAATGAATGTGAAGTTAATAGAACAAATGTACTGCATTTTAAAATGCCAGGTTTGTAGAAAATACATGTGGATAGCAAGAAGGAAAGGTTTCTGAAATTACTTTGTTGTTTTGACGTTGAAAGGTATGTTAGTTTACTAAAAATGTCCATTTATTTAACAATAATATAGCTCAGCTGCTGCAAGCGAGTTGGTTGACTGTGTTGTAACATCCTGATTATTTGGTGGGGAGAAGGAAGGACAATAAGAAAACTATTAAGTATTCCAGTGATTTTCAACCTTTTTTGAACCGTGGCACATTTTTTACATTTACAAAACCATGGGGCACACTGAGGGGGGCGGGCGGCTAAAAAAAGTTTGGACAAAAAAAATCTCTCCCTCTCTTCCTCCCTTTCGCTCTATTTCTCTCTCCCTCTTTCTCTCCCTTCCTCTTTTTTTCTCTCTCCATCCCTCTTTCTTTCTCTCTTCCTTCTTTCCTCTTTTTTTCTCTTTCTCTCTCCCTCCCTACTTCCCTCTATGTCTTTCTCTCTCCCACCTTCCCTCCCTCTCTTTCTCTCTCTCTTTTGCTTTCTTTCTTTCTTTCTCTTTCTTTCTTTCTCTCTTGCTCTCTTTCTCTCTTGCTCTCTTTCTTTCTTTCTCTCTCTTGCTTTCTTTCTCTTTTGTTTTCTTTCTCTCTCTCTTGCTCTTTCTTTCTCTCTTCCTCTTTCTTTCTCTTGTTTTCTTTCTCTCTCTGAGCTTCGCAGCACACCTGACCATGTCTCACGGCACACTGGTTGATAAACACTGAAGTATTCAATAAGTAGTGCATAAACCTACTACCCCCATTGTGCCTCCCCTGGTGGGGGCAGCAGGCCATTACTGAATCAGCTGCAGCTTCTACAGTTCAAGAGCTTTCTCATCTAGAACACACTGCAATATGCGGATGATACCCAGCTTTACCTCTCCACCCCATGCCCAGTCAACGAAGCGGTGGAAGTGATGTGCCGGTGCCTGGAGGCTGTTGGGGCCTGGATGGGTGTCAACAGACTCAAACTCAACCCGGATAAGACGGAGTGGCTGTGGGTTCTGCCTCCCAAGGACAATCCCATCTGTCCGTCCATTACCCTGGGGGGGGAATTATTGACCCCCTCAGAGAGGGTCCGCAACTTGGGCGTCCTCCTCGATCCACAGCTCACATTAGAAAAACATCTCTCAGCTGTGGCGAAGGGGGCGTTTGCCCAGGTTCGCCTGGTGCACCAGTTGCGGCCCTATCTGGACCGGGACTCATTGCTCACAGTCACTCATGCCCTCATCACCTCGAGGTTCGACTACTGTAATGCTCTCTACATGGGGCTACCTTTGAAAAGGGTTCGGAAACTTCAGATCGTGCAGAATGCAGCTGCGAGAGCAGTCATGGGCCTACCTAGGTATGCCCATGTTTCACCATCACTCCGCAGTCTGCATTGGTTGCCGATCAACTTCCGGTCACAATTCAAAGTGTTGGTTATGACCTTTAAAGCCCTTCATGGCACTGGACCAGAATATCTCCGAGACCGCCTGCTGCCGCACGAATCCCAGCGACCGATTAGGTCCCACAGAGTGGGCCTTCTCCGGGTCCCGTCAACTAAACAATGTCGGTTGGCGGGCCCCAGGGGAAGAGCCTTCTCTGTGGTGGCCCCGACCCTCTGGAACCAACTCCCCCCGGAGATTAGAACTGCCCCTACTCTCCTTGCCTTTCGTAAACTCCTTAAGACCCACCTGTGTCGTCAGGCATGGGGGAACTGAGACATCTCCCCCGGGCATATACAATTTATGAATGGTATGTGTGTATGTATGTGTGCTTAGAAAATGGGGTTTTTAAAATGTTTTTAGTAGAAATTTAGATTTGCTGAAATTGTCTTCTGTTATTCTGTTGTGAGCTGCCCCGAGTCTGCGGAAAGGGGCGGCATACAAATCTAAATAAATGAAATGAAATGAATGAATAGGTAGTCCTCGTTTAGTTACCACCACTGGGATTATCAATTCTAGTGCTAAATGAGACATCATATGACTGCGACTTGTGATTTTTTTGCCCACTTCTCTCTTGACTCTGTATGTTGAAAGACAGATAGGAAGCTCACAGATGGTGATCAAATGACCGCTAATCCCTGTGCTTGGTCATAAGTGTGAGGATCAATACTAAAATTACTTTTTCAGCACTGTCATAACTTTACTTCGTCACTGAACGAGGGAATTGTTAAATGGGGACTTACCTGTAGTCTAGTTGCGAGATGACTAGGATATTTAGTTATTTATTTATTCATTCATTCATTCATTCATTCATTCATTCATTCATTCATTCATCCATTCATTCATGTATTTATTTATTTATTTTATTTATTTATTTATTTATTTATTTATTTATTTATTTATTTATGTATTTATGTATTTATTTATTTATTTATTCAATTTTTATGCAGCCCTTCTCCTTAGACTCAGGGCGGCTTACAACATGTTAGCAATAGCACTTTTGAACAGAGCTAGGCTATTGCCCCCACAATCCGGGTCCTCATTTTACCCACCTCGGAAGGATGGAAGGCTGAGTCAACCTTGAGCCAGTGATGAGATTTGAACTGCTGACCTTCAGATCTACAGTCAGCTTCAGTGGCCTGCAGTACAGCACTCTACCTGCTGCGCCATCCCAGCTCATTTGAATGGGTGACCATTTGAAAGTTCACCAGTACAAAGAAAGGGTACAGTTGGAATGACCTGGGCGAAAGCTCTTCTTTTCTTTAGAACAATTCCCTTGATATTTAAAATTAAGTAATAAGAAGCATTTCTCTTAATTGGTTTGCAAGACCTTTCTTAATATGGGCCACTCTGAAATAATTGCTAATGCATTTTTTATTTTCAAGTGTACCTCATGCAGAACACCTGGAATTAATCTAAGTAGCATTTATGAAGAGGAAGTGAATGATAAGTCCTTGCACTGGCATAATTAAACCAGATGGATAGCTTTTTATTGTTTCGTTCAAAAACCTGAAAATGAACTTGCCCAGACATAAAATCATCCCTGTGCTTCAAATATATGGTTCTTATTAAAGATAAATTGTAGCAAATGGGCCTTTATTACTCATATGTCTACAGAAAGGAATTGATCAATGACTTCATATAAGACTTTACATAAAAATTCTTCTTGGGTATGATTGAACTGCTGAACAGATCATTTTATTCAATCCGCAACTGTCACTCTGTAGTGAATGAACTGCTAAATAAGAATCTATTAAGAATATTAATGGATGTGTCATATGTTCTCAGTAAACTAAAGGAATTTTAGAACCTCTAACGTGGCATTAAAGCAAATAGATAGAAAAACCTGGGGATACAAAGAAATGGCAATATGAAATATGCCACAGTGTTTACAACAGCATTTGTGTTTTAGTTACAGTATGTTCCAGCTTAGGCTGTTTAGAATACAGAAGCATATAAAAATAGACACTTTCTCAAACTACCAAGAATTCCCAATTGTCAACATCACAATATTGTACCACTTTGGGAAACAACTTTGCTTTTCTACAAATGCATCAAAAGCAGTTTGCCTGAATGGTGGCCTAGTGGTGAAGATGCTCGCTTCTCATTCAGAAAGTTCAATTCTAGATAGAAGCAGATGTTTTTATCCTAAGATGGAAAGAAAAACTATCTGCTACAAACTCCATATGGCATCAGGAAGGGCATGCAGCTCAGCTCCATCCAATCACCCTGATTATAACCCTAACTAAGGGACTACAGAGACATAAAAGGGGCTGTATGTTCTTTATCATGCAGTCCTTGAATACCATTAAATAGGCAGCCATAGAAATGGATGGATGGATGGATGGATGGATGGATGGATGGATGGATGATAGACAGACAGACAGACAGACAGACAGACAGACAGACAGACAGACAGACAGACAGACAGACAAATAAAAACTGGATTAGTACAAATAACCAGGCTGAATGTTTTAATAATGGCAAATCAATGTTTAAACTGTTTATTTTTTATTGTATTCTATTTTTTACTTTACTTTATTTATTTTGGTTTAATGAACAGATACAAAATAGAATCTCAGAATCAGATCACTCTGTAGAAAACCCTTGATGATCCTTTAGCTTATTTGGTAATATCCAACAAAGTCTCCATGAACATTTTTGAAATACAATGAAATCATGTCATTTATTTATTTTTTCCCAGCCTTTCATGTTATTCTAGGTTGGATCTCTCTTTACTAAGCTTCTTAAAAGTAGAAACTTGTGTAATTTACCAATAAATAGCATAGTTTTGTCTGTATTAGTCATTCGCTTTCTTTTGTCTCTTCTGATGTTTGACTTTTCTCATTGAACCAAGGTCTTGGTGTATGTATTTGATTCCTGAATTTGAAGATTGACTTTTGGAGGCCAATGTTTTCACTTTCTATTATGTACTCATTTTTGTTCCTTAGAGTTGCATCACATTACTATTAAATTGATTGTCATTAATTAAAAAATTTATATGGTTGCCCATCTTAAGCAACTCTGAATAGCTCCCAATAACCCTAAAGCCAATAAATAAAACATTCAAATCAGTGAAAGAGTAAACAAAAACCCTGCATGGCAATCATCTCCTTGGGATGTCCCACAGCAGGTTCAACTGCCCTTCTTCCATGCTTTCTACCTAAAAAGCCTAAAACATCTACCACGTTACCTGAAATTAATTGATTGGTACATTAACCAGCTATTCCCAGCAACTTAGCCTAAGCACATAAATCAGAGGAGTGCATTCTTATTGGTGCTATAAAAATGGCAGCTATTTTGACTCATTGCTGGTTTGTTTGTTTGGTTTTTGAATTGCATCAGAAATATTGAGATTTTTAACTACTCTTACTGGCTCTGGTTGATTAAAATGTAGAAATGACTGCACAACCGTCACTTCTTCTCTCAGATAGGGTAAGACGAATGTTCTCTCCTTT
This sequence comes from Erythrolamprus reginae, assembly GCF_031021105.1. Taxonomy (NCBI): domain Eukaryota; kingdom Metazoa; phylum Chordata; class Lepidosauria; order Squamata; family Dipsadidae; genus Erythrolamprus; species Erythrolamprus reginae. Next base: position 309,163,020 of record NC_091951.1, read on the forward strand.
AAATCAACTTCTTTGCAATGAGGAAATTGCCTGATTTATCTTTTTGAACACCCTGAGTTATATAACAACAATAAAGGGTAGTACTGCAAGTCCATTGGGGCTGTCAAGAAGCATATAAAATTACCTAATTTTATTTACTATCTATTTACCACTATCGACTAAACAATGTCGTCTGGCGGGACCCAGGGGAAGAGCCTTCTCTGTGGCAGCCCCAACCCTCTGGAACCAGCTCCCCCCGGAGATTAGGATTGCCCTCCTTGCCTTTCATAAACTCATTAAAACCCACCTCTGCCGTCAGGTACGGAGGAACTGAGATATCTCCCCTTGCCTATGCAGTTTTATGTATGGTATGTTGTATGTATGATTTTTAAACAATGGGGTTTTTTAGACTTTTAATGTTAGATTTATTATTATAGACTTTTAATATTAGATTTGTCATTGTATACTGTTTTTATAAATGTTGTGAGCTGCCCCAAATCTGCGGAGAGAGGCGGCATACAAATCTAATAAATAAATAATAATAATAATAATAATAATAATAATAATAATAATAATAATAATAATCAGTGTCAGGAAGACTAAGATGTGCTTTGAAGGACCTTCTTTCTTTTGATACCACAACCAAGAGATCAGGTAGGACAGTGGAAAGGGGAAAGATTATGGAAGTCTGTAGAAATATTTGAATATTTTATTTTAATATTTGTTATTGACTCTTCATCAGTGTTCCCTCTAATTTTTTTGGGGGGTGGGCGGAAAAGTATAGTGTCTGAGCGGCAGTCCCTTCGGGACTGGGCGGCACAGAAATAATAAACAAACAAATAAATAAATAAATAAATAAGTAAACAAACAAACAAATAAAAAACCCACCCTGTTTTGCCTCAGAGAATTTCAAAATAAAATACTGTACTGTGTGTTTATAACAGTGAGCTCATAATAGGGCAACTCTATCAATATCAAAATGCCACTTAAATAGTTGAGCTAGTTTCAAACTAGATTTTGATTTTCTTTCTCTCTTCCTTACTCCCATTCTTTTTCTTTCTCTTTTCCTTCCTCTCTTTTTTCTATCTGTTTCTCTCTCTTCCTCTCTTCCTCTCTCTCTCCTTCCCTCTCACTCTTTCCCTCTCGGCTTCTGGGCAGGTTTGGAAAACTCTGAGTTGATGATTTTTAAGTGAGCGATTGCTCACTGCTCAGCTTAGAGGGAACTATGCTCTTCACTGTAACCAGTAGTGAGTCCTAAAACCCGTTGCTACCAATTTGTGTGTGCACCCCTTCTGTGCATGTGTAGAAGCCCCCAGTGGGTGGGCTGAGCCTCCTGCCTCTGCCACTACTGGTTCATAGAACCAGGCCGAACCGAGAGCAATCCACCGCTGACTGTAACCATAATAACCCAAACCTACAATTACAGCCCCCATAATTATTTCTTCAGCCCTCATCCACATCTCTGGTTATGGGGCATAGAACCTTAGATGGTCCTAGATTCCAGCTGGTGCTGCTTAATTTCAGGCTGGCTGGATTCGTCTCTAATAAAACGTATCTGAAGGTCAACTTGTATGAACAGACTGGTAAAAGTTGTGAGGAATGCCTCTGTCTGAAATGTGCTTAGATGGGTTTCTATTGTAATGAATAAATATCAAGACCTTTAAAAGTAGAAATAAAGTTTACAAAGTTGGTTTATTCCACCAAGGTTAAAATGTATAGGATTTTTTTAAAAAAGTTTTTAATGGATTTCTCTCCACTAGGACTGAATAATAAGGCTTTAAAGATTTGTTTATTAATAAGATACAGGAACAAGAGTTTTAAACACTTAAAAGAAAGTGATAGACTATGGTTTTACAATTGAGAGAAGATGAAGAAAAGATGTTAAGAAATTAATTTCTGGGACATCATTTGAAGGGTTTAAAGATTACAATTTTTAATATGTTGTTTCTGAAAGCTCCTAATGGAATTTTTTTTTATTAAGCTTGAATGATGAGGTTTTAAAGATGTGTTTGTGCATATAAGATATGGAAAGAAGATTTGTTTTTGTTTTTTTAGAGAAAAATGACAAGGTAGTGTGTTAAAGACAGGAAAGAAATATTAAATTAATTTACTTGTGGAACATTAAGATATACTTAGATAAAGATACAGATAATTTCTGATCATTCTTCATGGGCTTTTATTGATTAACATTCAACGATGAAGCTTTATTATTTGCTAATAAAGTAAAAAAGCTTATTTCATTTGGCTGTTGCAGTTACTCATTTAGTGGTACTTGCATAGCTCCAAAAAAATTCATATGCTTCTTCTCCCTTTTCCTCCCACACTCTCAATGGCCTGCCGCAAGTGAAACATCATCATACAGGAAGTGTCTGAAACTGCTGCATGCATTCTTCTACCACATGGGGTTAAAGTGGTGCACAAACCTGACCAAAGGCTGTGGAAGAATGTGCCCAAAAGAAACTCTACCGAAGGAAGAGACTTCCTCAATAATCTACCATTTTAACTGCAGGTCATTACACAGGAGAAAAAGCAAAATGACTAAAAACTAGGGTGCATGAACACAAACTAGCGGTCCAGTGCAAGGAACAAAGCTCCCAGATTTGGATGCATATGGAACAGCATGGTCATGAGTTCAACTTCCAGGAGAGTGAAGTTGCTTATGATAAAACAAAAAGAGGCGGCCTCTTGAAACAAGCCTGGTTTTCTAACAACAACTCTTTCAATAGCCATATTGATATACTGCCAGTATACCGGACATTAAGACAGCCGGAAGGACTTAAGGGGGACCGATCACTATAGTTGAATTATTATTTATTAGATTTGTATGCCGTCCCTCTCCGAAGACTCGGAGCGGCTTGGAGATTGTGGGCATAGAGATGGTTCAATGAAGGTGTGATAAACCCTAACAGAGTGCAAGAGAGCATGCTACAATGAGAAGAACAATGTAGACCTATCACAAGATCAGGGGCAAAACAGATGTTAGAGGAGGCAATGTGTGTGCCTAAAAGGGAGAGGAATAACAATGAGGGGGAGGGAACAGGGAAAAGTACCTTCAAGGCAATGCCTGATAGCCCTGCTTTACCCCCCCCCCCAGGGAGAGAAAGAGGCAACACACAAGGGGGAAATAGGCAACAGAAATAGCATTGTCATCTGTCAGCTTGACTAAGGCAGAAACAACAATTACAGGAGGGAAGAAAGGATGTGGGCCTATTACACATGCAATAACTAAATTGAGCAGCATTACATAAAAGCAAGCATCTCTTCAATGGGGATTTTACACTCTGAAGAAGAGATATAAGAGATATAAATATAAATATATATTGTAAGTTTTGTTTTCTGATTTCACGTAAAAAAACCCTCTTTTTTTAAAAATAACAGTTCATCATATTTTCCATCCAGTAAAAAGGGCAAAATTAATTTAACTTCAACTACACTGTGGACTATTTTTATTGTCATTTTTTAAAAATTTATTTTATTTCCCATATCATCCTTGAACACTTTATTGATACTTTAATTCTAATGACACTAAACAAAATATTTTATTTTAAAAAATGCATGCCGCTTTTTAGAAATTGTCGTTCAGTTATTTCTATTTTAGTTAACAAACACAAAACTCAACAGTTTAGAGGTGATATTGATCCTTTAGTCCCATTATGTGTATTTGTATAGTTATTTTGTTGCTCAGTTTAGCATTATAAAATAAAAACAACAAGCACTTGTAAAATCCAACTAAATCCAAGCAGTAGAACTTATACAACAATGGACTACTTGCCTTGATGATAATCTTCTTGAAAATAATTAGCATATAACATAGAATAGGCACATTTGGATGTTAGCAGCTGTTGGTCTCTTTTCCTATTGAGGAGAGTTGATTACGCTCTTAGACTAGATTAGATTAGATTAGATTTATTGGATTTATATGCCGCCCCTCTCCGCAAACTCGGGGCGGCTCACAACAATAATTTTTTAAAAAAACAGTACATAATAACAAATCCAATGCCCACCAATCTAATTACAATTTAAAATTAGTAATTTCATAAAACAATCCCAATATATATAAAAAACAGGCACACAGTCAATCAATCAACAAAACAACATGGGCAAGGGGGAGATGTTTTAGTTCCCCCATGCCTGATGGCAGAGGTGGGTCTTAAGGAGTTTACGAAAGGTAGGGAGGGTGGTTGCAATCCTAATCTCAGGGGGAGCTGATTCCAGAGGGTCGGGGCCCCCACAGAGAAGGCTCTTCCCCTGGGTCCCGCCAGACGACATTGTTTAGTCGACGGGACCCAAAGAAGGCTGACTCTGTGGGACCTAACAGGTTGCTGGGATTTGTGCAGCAGGAGGCGGTCCCGAAGATATTCTGGTCCGGTGCCATGAAGGGCTTTATAGGTCTAGTACAAGAAGTGTATCAATCTGTGCCTTCAACAAATAACACTGATGTGTGTGCACAGCACTGTGCTGTATTTTGTAGACGTAATCTTGATCATACATTTTTGTTCATTTATGGGGTGTCAAAGTTGCATCCTCACATCATACTCACATGGCATATCTTGACTTTTCTCCCCTTTGCTAAACCAGGGATAGGCATGGCCAGGGCATGATACATCTGGCCAGAGGGTTGGGAGTTTGACCCCCCTGATTTATGATATTATTAATTTGATCAGTTTTTATCAGAAACACTCACCCATTCAGCTTGTACAGATAAACTCTCATCCCTAAAATTCCAAGATATCATCATTTTAATTTTCAGAAGGAAAAGCCTTTATAACGGCAGACATAAGACGTGAAGAGACAATACAATGCAATGTTTATGGGAAATCTCACTTCTCTTACATTTCCTGCTTGCAGAGGTCATCTGTTTCCTAAATGTAAGATCAAGGGCCAGTACCTTTCTAAGGCAAACAAAAGGGCTTATTGAGAGCATGTATTCATCTTGCTGTCTTCCCTAAAAACGTTGGTGTTTGATCAGAGGCATCCTCTCTAGAAGGGGAACAAATGATTAAAATAGTCCAGGGCAGTTGTATTTCAGTGTGTCCTTTTTTCTATGTTCACTGTGACTTTGCATACATGTATGAAAGCAACATAGCTTACAGACACCTCCGAGTAGATGAATAGAATAGAATAGAATAGAATAGAATTATTGGCCAAATGTGATTGCACACACAAGGAATTTGCCCTGGGTACGTATGCTCTCAGTGTACATAAAAGAAAAAGATACATTTGTCAGGAATCATGAGGTACAACACTTAATGATTGTCATAGGGGTCAAAAAAGCAACGAGGAAACAATCAATATTAATAAAAATCTTAAGGATACAAGCAACAAATTACTGTTATACAGTCATAAGTGGGTGGAAATGGGAGACAGGAATAATGGGGGGAAAGCTAGTAGTAATAGTAGTGTAGACTTAGTAAATAGTTTGACAGAGTTGGAGGAATTATTTGTTTAGTAGTGACGGTGTTTGGTAAAAAAACTGTTCTTGTGTGTAGTTCCCTTGGTGTGCAGTGCTCTGTAGTGACGTTTTGAGGGTAGGAGTTGAAACAGTTTATGTCCAGGATGCGATACTGATTTACAACCTTGTAAATCATTTCCCTCCAACCATCAATAATTGGTATAAACATATCTCTAGGAGATATGCTACTTTGTAAGGAATCTCCTTCTGGGTTCACTTCCAAGTGGGGAAAAAGACACTGGATTCATAGAAATTGCTTGGAAACAAGGTTTAATGGCACATGGCTTGAGCTCCTGAACAGAAAAGTTGGATCACATGCTTCGAGATGTTGGGTGAAGGGGAAAAAAAAAGGAAATGCCAAGAATCTATTGTTTTATGCCCTCTCTTGAACCCTGCCCTCTCTTGGGCCCCGTCCTGGGGCCTCCTGCTCCTGTGCAAGAAATGCACTCTGATTGGCTGTCAGACTCCCATGGGGCCATGCAGGGGCAACTCTGTAGGCTGTCTTGAGTCCACGTTTGCTTGAGCCTTGATGGCTGGTATAATCTTCCCAGGTGCCATGTGATGACATGGGTAGAGGGCTAATCCTATCTTGTCCTAAGGATGAGGGTCTTAATCTCATCATTCTGAGGGGCAGTGAGCTGCAGGAAGCTGCTTTGTATTTAAAATATGTTTCTTTTTTCCTCATCCAGGGAAACATATTCTTCCTTTTCAATATTTCCTAGGATATTTCATTTTTCTAGGAGAGGTTTAATGGTAGACAGCAGCACATGGCTTGAGCCCCTGAACTTAGGTGCTAGCATCCTTCAACACCATGGGATAATCATTTTTATTATTATTATTACTACTACTACTACTACTACTAATAATAATAATAATAATAATAATAATAATTTAGACTTGTGTGCCGCACCTCTCCGGAGACTCGGGGTGGCTCACAACAACAACAACAAAAACAATATAAGTACAAATCTAATAATTAAAACTATGACTAAAACCCATTATCTTAAAAAAACAATCAATATTACACAATTTAACAATCAATATTAACAATAATAACCACACATAACTTTCAGAAGGGGGGGGGAATGTGGCAAGGAGGGTGGGGGCAGTTTGAATCTCTGGAGGGAGCTGATTCCAAAAGGCCGGGGCCACCACAGAGAAGGCTCTTCCCCTAGGCCCTGCCAGACGACATTGTCTGGTCAATGGGACCTGGAGAAGGCCAACTCTGTGGGACCTGATCGACTGCTGGGATTTATGCGGCAAAAGGCAGTCCCGTAAGTAATCATGGTGGCTGGACAGACTGAATGTGGAACGTGTTCAGAAAATGAAATAGTGGATAGGAAGGAGTGAAAGGACAGTACCCAGCAGCTTTATCCTATTAAATCCATGCAGAAACTGGAATACCCAAAGCATTTTGGCTCTGACAGGCTGACGTTGGCTGAAATGGTCTGATAAGGCACCATATGGTGATAATTTTGTCCTGGATTCAAAAACAAAACATTTCCACCTATTTTGTATATACAGTACTACTGTGTATTTTCCAATGACGATTGTCATTGTGGTATTCTTTCATACAATATACATTTTTATCAGATACAGTGATCCCTCGATTTGCGCGTTCTCGATTAGCGCGAAACGCTGCAACACGGTTTTTCAAAAAATATTAATTAAAAAATAAGTCCGCGTTTTTTTCCCTACACCACGGTTTTTCCCGCCCGATGATGTCATACTGATTGCTGATTGGCCAAAATCTCGACCAATCGTTGCAAACGCAAAAAAAAAGCTTTGCAACTGTTGGAACTTGTTCAGACTTGTTGGAAGATGCCTCCTAAACGTTGCACACGGAGTGGAGGCGGCGACGCTAAAAAGACCAGGAGGATACTCACAATTAAAGAGAAGGGAAGGAGGGAGGGTTGCCATTGCCATTGCCGCCAGCGCTGCCCCAAGAAAGCCGGTGAGAGGAAGGAAGGAGGGAAGGAGGGAGGGAGAGAAGGGAAGGAGGGAAGGAGGGAGGGTTGCCATTGCCATTGCCGCCAGCGCTGCCCTGTGGGTAGCGGCGAGGAGCCCGGAAAAATCACCATTGCATTGCCAGCCTCCGAACTTGCGTCGCTCCACCTTCTGCGCATGTGCGGCCATGGAACAAAGGGCGCGCATGCGCAGATGGTGTTTTTACTTCCGCATCCAGTATAACGCGGAAATCGGTTAGCGCGGGAGGTCTTGGAACGTAACCCCCGCGCTAACCGAGGGATCACTGTATCTGGTTACCAATTGCTTTACTTTCCTATGAAGTTTCTGCTGTAATTTAAGGTTTGTTTTAAAAATTATAAATACAATTTCTCTATCCACCTAAGAATGCGGTAGCTTCTCATTTATCTGCTGGCTTATTTAAATAACAATACAGCAGATGGGAGTTCTAATCTACTAATTAAAATGACTGATGTGATGAGATCTTTGCTGAAATGCACAAACAAATGATATTACCCATACCACCTTAGGCATTTTCTGACAAATGAGCTATAATGAAGAGTTTATCAACAAAGAGATCTTACTTTATCTTTGTCTGTTGCAAACTGTTCAAGCATTCAGGAACATGCAAAAGGAGGGAGTATGGCTGGATTACTTTTCATACTCTTCATACTAAAGAAAGAAAATGGCAAGGAAAGAAAACAGGCAACAGAAAGAAAGCAGAGTGTCCCCGGAAGCGGAGTAAAGACGCTGAGACATATTGTGGATTAAATAAGGGTCATTTTATTAAATTAGCATAAATTTAAATAACGTAACTTTAAATACGTAAATTTAAATATTTAAATTCAACATAACTAAGGACCTGCAGAGGCCAAAACTAACGGGGCGGAAATTCCTACCAGAAACTTCCCTTGCAATATTGGGCAAAAACTCCTTGCTGAACCAGGTGAAGGTAGCCACCTTCACCTGGATCCAAGCCACGCCCCTTCGTCGTGTGGGACGAGTTCACCCTCCAATCCCTGTGGGAAATTGGATCCGGTGATTCCCATGGACATCCTCTCTCCAATCCCTGAAGTTGTTCCAACCTCTGATTCCTGGAGAGAGGCAGTCCATCACCCTTTAAAGGATGCCCAAAGGAGCATGTGCAGTCGCTTCTAATTGCCCATTTCCGCCCCTAACCTGCCAAACCCCAGTGACCAAAGGGAGGCCTATCTAACATCTAGGTGTGCTGCACCCCCTAACCAATCCAGTCCGCACCGTCAGTATGGAATAGGCAAAAAAAACGGCCGCCTCTAAAGGGGAGGCCGCAAAAAATTCCTATTCGGCCCCGAGGCGACCTCCTCAGGACACACTGTTAATAGCGGAGGGTGGGCGGGTGTTCGCTTCAGAAAGCAATAAAGCAAGGAGGAGGTCCTGTTCAGATCGCCCTTAAATAGGGCGATCCAGGACCTCCCTCTGCAACCAGCAGGTGGCGCGCTGACCTGGCGCGCTGCCAAAAGCCGAACTTCCTGGTTTTCAGGACCCCGGAAGTTCGAGGCTCTATAGAGCCACCCGCAGCGTCACCCTGCTCTATGCAGGGGAGAGCAACCAGGATGATCAGGGGACTGGAGACTAAAACATATGAAGAGCTCTTGCAGGAAATGTGCATGAATAGTCTAGCAAAGAGAAGGACCAGGGGAAACGTGATAGCAGTGTTCCAATATTTGAGGGGCTGCCACAGAGAGGACGGGATCAAGCTATTCTCCGAAGCAACTGAAGGAGAGATAAGGAATAATGGATGCAAAACTGATCTGGAGAAATTCAACTTATTATTATTATTATTATTATTATTTATTAGATTTGTATGCCACCCCTCTCCGGAGACTCGGGGCGGACCTATAAATAAGAGAGAACTTTCTGACAGTGAGAACAAGCAACCAGAGGAATAGATTGCCTTCAAGTTGTGGGAGCTTTATCACTTGAGACTTTCAAGAAGAGATTGGGCTGCCGTTTATCAGAAATGGTGTAGGGCAGTGATGGAGAACTTTTTTTTCCTTGGGTGCTGAAAGAGCATGGGCGCATGCTATCACACATGCTTGAGTGCCCACACCCATCATTCAATGCCTGGGGAGGGCAAAAACAGCTTCCCTCATCTCCTGGAGACCCTCTAGTGGTTGGAAATGGTCTGTTTCCCAACTTCTGTTGAGCCCAGTACTCTTGTGTTTCTCCCGCCCCAGGCTCCAAAAGCTTCCCTGGAGTCAGGGGAGAGCATAAAAATATCTTCCCCCATCTCCCCAGAAATTTGCTGGAAGCCAAAAACTCCCCCTCAGAGGCTCTGTGCAAGCCAAAAATCAGCTTGCCTGCACACACATACATGTTGGAGCTGAGCTAGGGGAACAGCTTGTGTGCCAGCAGATATGGCTCCTCATACCACCTGTGGCACCCATGCCATAGGTTCGCCATCATTGGTGTAGGGACTCCTGATTGAGTCGGGGTTTGGACTATATGATCTACAAGGTCCCTTCCAATCTTTTAACATTTCTGATCTTGGGTGCTTTTTAGAGCCTCTGGACAACACTATTTACATAGGTTTTGCTTAGATGATCCTGGATCTTGAAAATTATAATCTGAAAATAATTTGTGCATGTAGTCTGTAAATTTTGCACACAGAGATTTGAATAAATGCTTTTTCAGTTGTGTCACCTTTCTCTGAAACCTCACCCTTAGACTGGCCCCCTTTCCTTCTGGCTTCAGAAAGGAATAATAATACAGTGATCCCCCGATTATCGCGAGGGTTCCGTTCCAAGACCCCTCGCGATAATCGATATTTCGGGATGTAGTGGTGCGGAAGTAAAAACACCATCTGCGCATGCGCGCCCTTTTTTCCATGGCCGCACATGCGCAGATGGTGGAGTTTGCGTGTGGGCGGTGGGGAAGACCCGGGGAAGACCCAGCGAAGGTTCCTTCGGCCGCCCAACAGCTGATCTGCTCCGCAGCGCGGCAGCAGCGAGGAGCCGAAGATGGGGTTTCCCCGTTGCCCAGGCAATGGGGAAACCCCATCTTTGGCTCCTCGCTGCTGCCGCGCTGCCGAGCAGATCAGCTGGTGGGCGGCCGAAGGAACCTTCCTTGGGTCTTCCCGCCGCCCAGGCAAAGGGGAAACCCCAAGATCGCTTGCCGCTTGCCCGTCACCCGCTCGCCCGGCCGCTCGCTTGCCGCTTGCCCGTTCGCCCGCCCGCCCGGGTGCTCGCTTGCCGCTTGCCGCTTGCCCGTTCGCCCCGCCCGCCCGGCTGCTCGCTTGCCGCTCGAGAGCAAGAGGGGGAGAGATAGAGAAAGAGAGAGAAGGAAAGAATGAGATGAGAGAGGGACGAAGAGAGTGTGAGAGAGGAAGAAGCAAGATAGAGAAAGAGAGAGAGAAAGAAAGATGAGAAAGGAAGGGAGTGACGTCATCGGGTGGAAAAATCGCGATATAGCATTTTGCAATGATCGGGATCGCGAAACTCGGGGGATCACTGTAATTACATTTCTCTAGTCAGCAACTATATGTGGTTTTTTCAGTCTTCTATATCTGCTGTATTATTATTAGTAGTAGTATTGTATTATTATTATTATCATTGTCATTTTATTTATTTATTACTGATTTATTTATTTATTTTCTTATGAATTTTTCTTATGAATTATTTTTTAACACAAAATAAGATGAAAAAATAAAGACGTTTGATAACATTGGAATGTTTTTGTAAGAGCTTTTCTTGTGGAAAACCTGATGTGGCCCAGCCTCACCCAGCCTCTACCTCCAGCGGCCCCCGGGTAAATTGAGTTTGAGACCTCTACTCTATATGTATGTGTAGATAGATGCATCAGTGTGTGTGTGTGTGTGTGTGTGTGTGTGTCTTCGGAAAGGGGCGGCATACAAATCTAATAAATTGAATTGAATTATCCATTAAGACACAAGGACTAGAATGTGACACTGTTGCACAAGGAATCATGTTTTAATTGCTCTTCTATTGAAAGTACTATTCCTGGTTTTTATGTATGTGTATAGGTGCATATTGTTTTCTTATTGATTTGGCCAACCTTAGTATTCATATAGTGTGGTAGAATGTGTGCACCACTCAGAGAAGTGGAAGATTGAGCCATTAAAAAGAAATGATACGAGTTCTGGAAATGTAGAAAACGAGAGAAAGAAACTTGAGATAACTCAGCCCTGATCAGATTAGACAGAAGTTGAAGTAGAGACAGGCTGTTAAGATTCTATTACAATATGATCCCTGTTTTCTGATCATGCCAACCTCCAGGGCTAATGTATTGTTATGTTTAATTTACATTTACACAGATCGGAAAAGTGCTCCGCTCAAAATCAATTTTGAGTGGCTTACAGGTGAAACTTGAAAAATTAGAATATCGTGCAAATGTTCATTTATTTCAGCAATGTAACTTAAAAGGTGAAACTTAATACATGACAGATACTCAAGACATGCAGGGAAAGAGTTCAAGCCATGATTTGTCATAATTGTGATGATTATGGGGTACAGCTCATGAAAACCCCAAATCTACCATCTCAGAAAATTAGATATTACATGTGACCAATAAAACAAGGATTGTACATAGAACAATATAGGACCTCTGAAAAAGCATGTATATGTACTCAGTACTTCATTTGGGCCCCTTTTGCAGCAATTACTGCCTCATTGTGGCATGGCAAGGGCCCTATCAGTTTGTGGCACTCCTGAGGTGTTATGGAAGACCAGGATGCTTCACTAGCAGCCTTCAGCTCTTCAGCATTGTTTGGTGTCATGTCTCTCATCTTCCTCTTGGCAATGCCCCATAGATTCTCTATGGGGTTCAGGTCAGATGAGTTTGCTGGCCAATCAAGCACAGTAATCCCACTGCTTTTGGCAATGTGGGCAGGTGCCAAGTCCTGCTGGAAAATTTAAGTCACCATCTCCATAAAGATGGAAGCATGGAGTGCTCCAAAATCTCCTGGTTGATGGCTGCATTGACCCTGGATTTAATGAAGCACCCCATAATCATCACAATTATGACAAATCACCGCTTGAACTATCTTGCCCTCCATGTTATGAGTAATAATAATCCTTATCCTTATCCTTATCCTTATCCTTATCATTATTATTATCATTATCATTATCATTATCATTTATTAGATTTGTATGCCGCCCCTCTCCGAAGACTCGGGGCGGCTCACAATAATAATAAAAACAATATTATAGTAGAACAAATCTAATATTAAAAAAACATATAAAACCCTATCATTATTTTAAAAACCAAACAACACATTTATACTGAACATAAAACAAAATATAAAAATAGCCTAGGAGAAAGGTGTCTCAATTCCCCCATGCCTGGCGCTGGCGGTATAAGTGAGTCTTGAGTAGCTTATGAAAAACAGAGAGGGTGGGGGCAGTTCTAATCTCTGGGGGGAGTTGATTCCAGAGGGCCGGGGCTGCCACAGAGAAAGCTCTTCCCCTGGGGCCCGCCAAACGACGGGACCCGGAGAAGGCCAACTCTGTGGGACCTTATCGGTCGCTGGTATTCGTGCGGTAGCAGGCGGTTCCAGGGGTACTCTGGTCCAATGCCATGTAGGGCTTTAAAGGTCATAACCAACACTTTGAATTGTGACCGGAAACTGATTGGCAGCCAATGCAAGCCAAAGAGTATCTCTCATATATTAAGTTTTACCTTTTAAGTTACATTACTGAAATAAATGAACGTTTGCTTGATATTCTGATTCACCATTTTAGCTGACCTGATGCTTTCATCCATTGGCATCACCGGCCTTTGTACAGTTTAGAACTTGGTGCGGAGCCCTAAACATGGGTGCTTACTCTGAAATCTGGTTTCCAATTTAGCAGTGGAGAAACAACACAATCACATTTCCTCACATGTACAACATTGTAGTTCACTGAGAGCTTTCATACCTGAAAGCAAAAATAACAATACCATGTTACAACACTGATTCTCATATTCCAAATCCTTTCAAGCAATCCAAACTTTGTCCTTTTCCTAGCATAGTGTTCTAAATTATGAGAAAACATCCTGGATATTTTTAATTAAATGAACTGAAGGAACAATTAAAATAATTAATATAGAACCAAGAAGTGGAAAATAGTAAACGTTATCTCCAAAGGGAGTTTTGACAAATAAGATCTGTAATAAATGATTGTACTAAATTGTTCCTTTCTTGATGGATTGTGATTTTTTAAAAAAAAATTCTCAGAATGCATTTTTGTACTTATTTGCATTTAAATATATTTTACATAATAATGGACTTACTATGCAAATATTCTTCAGGGGCATTTTGCTATAATCCCCTGTATAACTTTTATCTGTAAAATTGAAAAGTTCATTATTCACTTCTGACTACAAGGCATTTAAAAAGCTGTTAAAAGCAGCAATCTATATATACAGTTCTTTTGGAGGCACAGCAAAGGGCAGAAAAATGACTTAGCAGCTTTTTGGTCCAAATGATGATGATCATGATGATTTATTATATTTATTATAGCCCTCCCTCCAAAAGGCTATGATGAAAATGATAGAAAAGTAATCTAGATTTGAAGACATGATAGCAGAAAAACTAAAATGCAGCGTAATCTATGGTTAATGATGGATACAGAAAAATACAAAGCGTTATTTAGGTAGGCTCAAACAAACTATATAGTAGATCAGTGAAAAAGGCAAAAAGATAATATATTAGCAAGAAAAGGCTAATATATCATAGATAGGTACAAAAACGTGAAGACAGATGAAACAAATAGAAACAAGTTAGTAACAATTCCTCCAATGCATTTTATTTTATAGTCTCTAAAATAAGGTACAAACGAAGAAACAATATAATTAAAGATAACACTTTCATAGATAGATAGATAGATAGATAGATAGATAGATAGATAGATAGATAGATAGATAGATAGATAGATAGATAGGCAGATGAATAGATGATGGATAGATAAGATAAATGGATGATAGATGACAAAGAGAGAGAGAGATGATAATGTACATGAGAAAAAGAGGGAGACTGAAAACAATATTGTTTATATACTGCTCAAAAAAATAAAGGGAACACTCAAATAACACATCCTAGATCTGAATGAATGAAATATTCACTGAATACTTTGTTCTATACAAAGTTGAATGTGCACAATAGCAGGTGAAATTGATTGTCAATCAGTGTTGCTTCCTAAGTGGACAGTCTGATTTCACAGAAGTTTGATTTACTTGGAATTATATTGTGTTGTTTAAGTGTTTCCTTTATTTTTTTGAGCAGTGTATTTGAAAAATACTTTGTATTTATAGAAGTTGCTATTGGAAAGCATTTTTTAAAAACACACATTGATTCACACAATACAGTGAATCAAATCATTAGTTATTTAGCCTACAGTTAGGACCATGGGGAGTGATTTTGTAAGATTATAAGCTTGAATTTTTAGGCAAATGCCTGAAAATGCCAATGACTTTTATTTGCAGGCAAATATGTCCCTTTTACACAGTGTCTTTCTCATGTGTTTAAAAGACTAATTCTTAAAACTATAATGTTAAAGCCATCTATCAGAGTCTGGCAACATACCGTGTTTTCCTGAAAATAAGACAGAGCGTTATATTTTTTTAACCCCAAAATACAGCCTTGGCCTTATTATTGGAGGGAATTATTATTTTGGGAGTGCAGTAGGTGGTAAGCATGGGAATGGATGTCCCATCACCACCATCTCCCCTCCCTGTTCTTGGCGCTGGCTAAGCAGTTGGCTCGCTGCCACTAGCTCATGGAGCAGGACTTTGCAAGGTTTGTTGTGCCGTTGCATGCACAAATTGGGGTTCTGCTGCCGCTTGTGCATGCAACGGCAAGAGTCCTGCTCCACAAGGCAGTGGTGGTGGTGTGACAAGTCTCACGGAGACTCATTTCTGGAAGAAGGGACATGTTGGGCCATGAGATAAGTGTCCTACCTGACACTTGTAGCTCCATCATGTTCCTCGTCATTGTGTCCAGATAAACCGATTGTAAAAGAAAACGTCTCACAAGTTCAATCAAACTTCTTAGGTGGGGAGCAATTTGTGGGTGGGTTAT
Source organism: Erythrolamprus reginae (assembly GCF_031021105.1). NCBI lineage: Eukaryota > Metazoa > Chordata > Lepidosauria > Squamata > Dipsadidae > Erythrolamprus > Erythrolamprus reginae. Next base: position 309,178,472 of record NC_091951.1, read on the forward strand.
TTCAACGCATGTTCTGAAAAGCCCTGTTGGCCTTATTATTAGGACATGTCTTATGTTTGGGGAAACGCGGTAGTAATCAGCGAGAACTAAAAATGAAATCCTAGATCACTATGAAGAGCCTGCAATATCTTTTGCTATAGAAAAAAACCCCATTATTTAAAAAATCGGCTTATAGGAATTGCTTGGAATAGATGTGGCATTTGGGCACTAACATGAAGTGACTAAGATGCAAACATCAAGCACACAACTCTCATGACAGTATTCCTCTTTATATCTTCTTGGCAATGGGCTCAAAAGGGACTTATTATTTTTCCATGGAAAAGAAAGCCAGTTATATTGACCTAGGTATATATTCTTTATTCCTGCAAGATAAGATTGGGCAGAACCTTAAACCAAAATTCAGCAGGCAATCAGCAATCTTGCAGTACGGCTAAACGTCCCAGAAACTTTTGTGAAGGCTGTCAAGTTAAAAAATTCAGTTGATTTGGAAAATATTCAATTGATTGGGACAAAGTGTGCATTAATGTGTGTGTGTGTGGGGGGGAGTGCGCAAGTGCGCATACACACACACACACACTGATGCATCTATCTACACATACATATAGAGTAGAGGTCTCAAACTCAATTTACCCAGGGGCCACTGGAGATAGAGGCTGGGTGAGGCTGGGCCACATCAGGTTTTCCACAAGAAAAGCTCTTACAAAAACATTCCAATGTTATCAAATGTCTTTATTTTTTCATCTTATTTTGTGTTAAAAAATAATTCATAAGAAAAATTCGTAAGGAAATAAATAAATAAATCAGTAATAAATAAATGAAAATGATAATAATAATAATAATACAATACTAATACTAATAATACAGCAGATATAGAAGACTGAAAAAACCACATATAGTTGGACTAGAGAAATGTAATTATTATTATTCAGATTCTGTAATAATAATGTCTGTATTAACAGTTCTTTAACATTTAATGGACATAGATTGTGAGCTGGGCAGTGTCGGTGATGTCTGTGGTCTCATCAAGAGTGACTGAGTATATACTGAAACATTTTGCTTTGTCACACAGTTGATCATAAATGTCACTTGACAGGTCAGAAATGCGCTCTGCTACGGTGTTGGCCGAAAGGCTGATGTTGCTAAACTGACCTTTCTTTTCTGGACAGACAATACTTGCAGCCTGTAATATGCACTTTTTTTTACAAATTCACCTTCTTTGAATGGCTTTCTTGCTTTAGCAATCATCTCACTAACCACGTAGCTAGCTTTGACTGCTGCATCATTCTCTTTGGTTGCTTTCTTAAACAAATCTTGTTGCCTCAGTAGATATGTTTTAAGATTAGCAACCCGGTTTGCTCTCTCATCTCCCTGGTATTTTGCATACTCCTCAGCATGTCTAGTTGTGTAATGACGTTTCAAATTGTATTCTTTGTGCACCGCAACTTTCTCTATGCAAGTAAGACATGTCGGGATGCCCTGTGCTCAACAAAGAAATATTGCACTTTCCACTTTACTGAAATTGTCTGTGCTCATCACCAACCTTTCTCTTCACTGATGGCTTTGAAAAAATGATATGTTTGGGGCTGTGTAACATATAATTCCACTTGATGTCACTGTTTCAGTGTTTAGTGGCTAAACTTTAGCCAATACGTATTTTCCATTTTTTCTGTCCTGCTGAGTAGCAATTTCCGCATCTACTTCTGAGCCCGGGTTAATGGCACAAGTTCGCAATATACCTGGCTTATGTCCCGCCTCCGAGAGCAATATACCCCACCATGATTGGTAGGTTCATTCAGCTCTGCACACAACACTGAAAAGTGCCATTAGTATCAAACTCGGGCCACACTAACATTAAACTTTGATATTGAGGTGGGGGCCGCAAACTATTGTCCAGAGGGCCACGAGTTTGAGACCCCTGATATAGAGAGTGACAAAAACCACTGCGTTGCAAGTGAGATCAGAAGCAAATAATTTGGTATGTAGTGGTAAGCCACTACAGTAATTCTCTCTTCCATTTTGGAGGTTTGGGTGATTAAACTACTACATACAAAGAAGGATTTAATTACAGGGCAATCTACTATGGAATGTACTGGTTTAATGGGCTTTTGACTGAGTAAATTTTTTATTTATTCACAGATAAGGAAAAATATGAAACAGAGAACTTCTTAATACGACAGAGATGGGAAAGGTGTAACATGTTTGGGAAAGAATGGGTGGACAGTACATAAATGGGGGGGAGGCAATAATTCACTTACAGAATTCAGCTATACACTCCAATCCCCCCCCCCCACCGCCGCTTTTATGCTAAGAGAAGCGATGTGTGCTGGAATTTATTATTCAGTGTTAGCTGCAGTAAGGCCTCTATTATCTCTTGATATTGCAGCTGCCAGCTGTCTCAGCAATTGTGTTTCTTCTGGGTTGGAGAAAATTCTGGGAGGTTGTAACGCATCTTATGCCTTTCATTTAATAACTGGCACATGCATTCCTGCTGCATCACAGTAATGCTTTTCTTTTCAGTGTTTCCTTCTGCAACATCACGGCGAGACATTTCTAGAGCTATGATGCCATCACCAGCTGAGCACCATCTTGGCTGTTAGATCCTTTTATGCTTCACTCATTGGAGCAATTTGGGAGAGTTGCAAAGAACTTTGTACACAGCTAGTTAACATCCCCACTATGAGGAAACCTGAAAAGACAAGGAAAAACAGTAAAGTAAAAAGAGCAGGCCATTATCACCAAATCGTCTCAAACAAGAAGGAAAAACCTTCACATCAGACCTGCAGCTACCTGTGCAAAAAAAATCCCACCAGCCACAGATGGCAGGCTGATGGCTCAGAGAAGTCCTGATTTTGCTTCCTACTGGAGATTGCAGGATGGGTAACTCCCTAAAGATCATCCAAAGTATTTTTTGTAAAAAAAAAAAAAGATAAATCAACGAAATAAATGCTCTGTGCTTTGCATAAATCTGCATAGACTGAGCTATATGGAAATATAGAAAAAGAATGTAACTCAGAGAGAGACAATTTCATAATCTTTCATCTGTACATGGCACAGAAGTGTATAGGATGCAAATTGATGCTTTTGCATATTTCCTTAAATAGGTAAAATATAGGATTGACTTCATTCCAAGAGATGATTGGTGGTACATGTCTGGATTTTTGGTAGTTAACTGATAACAATTCATTAAGTGCCTGATTAATTCTGGGGTCAAAATGACCCCTATTGAATTGATTGAATCCACCTTTCAGTGTGACCAAGGATTTAAAGCTCTTGCTTCGTTTTAAAAACTACCACTCAATTCCCAACTGCTCTTAAGTACAGTCAGATATCTATAGCAAATGATTTCTGGGGGAAGGGGCGAGATCAATTTTGTTTAGTTCCAGTTCTATTCCCAATTAGTAGAGCTTCCTGGAAGTTAGTAGATAAATTTCCAAATGTTTAAATGAAGTTTAAGACTGTGCACAATGGGTCCTGCTTATGAGTAAATCAAATTCAGTCTTGTAAAAAAAGAAAAAACCTTTGGAAAATTGTAGGGATGAAATTAATGGTCTGTAAAATCAGGTATAATTATTCTTCTTTGTAATTGTAGAACAGTTTAGTATACAGCATATTTCAGAGAAATATCAAAAGATGAATTTTTTTTTACAGAATGCTAAGTTATAAAATGCGAGGGAGAAAATTGTCCTAAAATGACAGTCTTATTACAGGTATCACTATTACTTTAGGAAAAAAAACTTTTAAATAACTCCTTCAAAGTAGGCCAACAGTTGAAATTATGCATTTGGGGTGGCATAAAGGAGAAAACCTGCCATTAATGGTCTAGAAATTTAAGCTCAGATTTAGCAAAAGCTACAATTATGGCTGCTGGCTAGTGATTCCTTTTGCTAGGTTGAATGATGGTTAATTGGTCATAATGACTGCTCATTTGAGGTTTTGCTAGGAGATGATAATTCTGCCTGGATATCTTTCTGGAGTGTTTCGAAGGACACTCAGCTCAGAAAAAATGAGCATCCCCAAAACTCTTTAATTTCTATCAGAGAAATGGGAATTGGGGAATCTGCAGAATTGCTTTGGCATTTGTGGTGCAAAATAAGCAGGCATCATTTTTGCACATGCCAGAACAGTGGCTGCTGTTCTGTGCACACAGCAAATTGGGTAACTGTCATTTATACAGGCAGTCCTTGACTTACAATAGTTCATTTAGTGACCGTTCAAAGTTACAGCACTGAAAAAAGGGGACTTATGACCGCTTTTTAGTTACAACTTTGTAGTATTCCCATGATCATATGATGAACATTCAGATGCTTGGTAACTGGGTTCATACTTATGACCATTGCAGCGGTTGCGTGATCACCTTTCGCAACCTTCTGACTCGCAAAACCAATAGGGAAGCTAGATTCTCTTAAGAACTGTGGCAAGAAATGTCATAAAATGGGGAAAAACTCAGTTAATAAATCTCTTTCAACAGAAATATTGGGCTCAATTGGACTACAGTGATCCCTCGATTTTCGCGGTCTCGATTTTCGCGAAATGCTATACCACGGTTTTTCAAAAAATAGTAATTTAAAAATACTCCACGGTTTTTTTTCTATTCCACGGTTTTTCCCACCCGATGGCGTCATACGTCATCACCAAGAATCACTTCTGTCTCTTTCTCTCCTGTCATTCTCTCTTTCTCTATCTCTCCCCCTCTTGCTCTCTCTTTTCTCACTTTCCCTCTCTTGTTTTCTTTCTCTCACTCTTTCGGGCAAGCGGCGGGCGGGCGGGCGAGCGGCGAGTGAACGGGCGAGCGGCGAGGGCGCGCATGCGCAGATGGTGTTTTTACTTCCGCACCACTATACCGCGGAAAATCAATTATCGTGGGAGGTCTTGGAACGTAACCCCCGCGATAATCGAGGGATCACTGTACCTGTATTTATAGTTGGCAGGAAATTCTTCTCCAAGAACTCGAAGGCTAGGGAATCTCTTGGCCAAGTACCTTCATTTACCCAACTGATGCATTACATCATTTCTATCTATGCTGACTCCATTTTCTAATGAGACAGTATTTTTGTGTCATTTGAATGTTCTAACCCACCCTTTTAGGAATGTTCAGTGAAAGTGATTCTGCTTTGCCCCCTGCCACACTCTTTTATATGGTTAGTGTGTGGAACCCAATTAAATAATTTTGCTGCTGAAATTGTTTAATAGGCCTAGAAACCTTTCCCTTACTATACTCAAAAAAGAAAAATCTACAGGTACAAAATGCCATGTGTTCACAATCCCTTTCAAATTATAGATACCCTCCTCTGCAGCTTTATACAGCTTTAGTTTTCCAGGTGTAAGCTGTCTCCTAAAGTTATCTTAATATTGTATTAATTTTTTTTTAAAAAGTCAGCAAAATATGATTTCTAAAGGTAACCAAGGACTGTATCTACAAGAACCAGTTCAGTATATGTCCTTTTGGAGTTATAAACTGTTATTTATTATATGCTGGTTAACCATGTGCATCCTGTTCCAGTACAAGTAACCTTTTCAAGGCTGAGTGGTGTGTTAAGCATCGTAAACAAGTTCTCTCATCTGTCATGACAGGTGTTTGATTTCCATGGCATTTGCAGAGCTGCACAAATAATAATTACCAACATAGCACATTTGCCAGTAGTAAAGCAGCTACCTTGCAATGTACATTAGCCATTATTTCAGCATGATGAATCTGACTGTTCAGGTTTCTTCTCACATATATTTATCAATATTTTGGGAACCATGAGCAGAAATGCTGTTCTGGGAAAAGGTTGTTCTTTTCTAACTTATGTGGATGTCACATTTCCATCAGGATAATTGAACCGGTGTAAGTCATAAAAATAAGAAACTTTCTAGCAGAATGCTGTGAGGAAGTGGAATGGATGAGATTGTGAGGTTGGCACAACCATTATTTCCAAACTTCTCCAGGTGCATAGGACAAACCTTTTTCCCCAGACCAATACAATCATTCAGAAGCTATTTGAAACCCCATGAGTGGCTAATAAAGTTCCTAGAAATAAATAGTAGGTAGAACTTATTCAAAGATGAAAGGTACAATAGAAGACACACTTGCTGGTCAATGATGATAGAATGGGAGAAGTTAATTCAAGAGAGGAATCTTTAATAGAGACTAGCTATTGTCATTACTGTGCATTATGGGACTGATTTCTCTATGAATGATTATTATTATTTATTAGATTTGTATGCCGCCCCTCTCCGCAGACTCGGGGTGGCTCACAACAGTGACAAAAACAATATATATTGACAAATCTAATAATTAAAATCTAAGATAACAATTATACATTTAAAACTCTAAAAGCAAGGAACCCCAATATAAAAAACATACGTAGTCATATCATGCACTAGAACTACATAGGCAGGGGGAGATGTCTCAGTTGCCCCACGCTTGACGATAGAGGTGGGTTTTAAGGAGTTTACGAAAGGCGAGGGTGGGGGCAATTCTAATCTCCAGGGGGAGTTGGTTCCAGAGGGCCGGGGCCGTCACAGAGAAGGCTCTTCCCCTGGGCCCCGCCAGATGACATTGTTTTGTTGACGGGACCTGGAGAAGGCTCACTCTGTGGGACCTAACCAGTCGCTGCGATTCGTGCGGCAGAAGGCGGTCTTGTAGATACCCTGGTCCGGTGCCATGAAGGGCTTTATAGGTGATAACCAACACTTTGAATTGTGACCGGAAACTGATCGGCAACCAATGCAGACTGCGGAGTGTTGGTGTTTGATGGGCATTTTTGGGAAAGCCCAGGATTGCTCTCGCAGCTGCATTCTGCACGATCTGAAGTTTCCGAACACTTTTCAAAGGTAGCCCCATGTAGAGAGCATTACAGTAGTCGAGCCTCGAGGTGATGAGGGTATACTGAACAAGTCAGGCCATGACTATCAAACAACTAAAACATCTGCTGTTAGGATAGATAAAAATGCCAAATAGAGTATAAACATATTAATTTTGTGACCAACTATACTAATTGTTTCATTTACAGTAGGTTATGTGGAAACTGCTACCTCTGAAGTGGGTTTAGGACTTTTAACCTCCCACCCTTGGCCGTGCCTATTTCACTGCCAGAGTTCCACCTATAGTCATTCACCATTAAATTTTCTCCTTGGCTGACATGCCCCTAGCTGTTCGGCCTGGGCAACGGACCACAGACCTTCTGTCCCACATGGAAGGGGTTGCTCTTGGGTCTCCCCCCCCCCACAAGTCAGTTATCAGCCAGCCAATCGGCTAGCTACCAAGGCAGCCAGAAGCTACCATGCGATCGATCACAAGAGGTAGGTGGGTGGGTTGGCTGGAGGAAGGGCTGCATAGAAACATAGAAGATTGATGGCAGAAAAAGACCTCATGGTCCATGTAGTCTGCCCTTATACTATTTCCTGTATTTAATTTTAGAATAGATTTGTTTATCCCAGGCATGTTTAAATTCAGTTATTGTGGATTTACCAATCACGACTGCTGGAAGTTTGTTCCAAGCATCTACTACTTTCAGTAAAATATTTTCTCACGTTGCTTCTGATCTTTCCCCCAACTGCCCTCACATTGTGCCCCCTTGTTTTGGTGTTCACTTTCCTGTTAAAAACACTTCCCTCCTGAACCTTATTTTTAATCCTTTAACTTATTTAAATGTTTTGTGTCCCCCCTTTTCCCTTCTGTCCTCCAGACTATACAGATGGAGTTCATGAAGTCTTTTCTGATAAGTTTTATGCTGAAGACCTTCTACCATTTTTATAGCCTGTTTTTGGACCCATTCAATTTGATCAATCTCTTTTTGTAGGTAAGGTCTCCAGAACTGGACACAGGATTATTCCAAACGGGGTCTTACCAGCACTCTATACAGCGGGATCACAATCTCCGTCTTCCTGCTTGTTATACCTCTAGCTATGCAGCCAAGCATTCTACTTGCTTTCCTTACTGCCTGACTGCACTGTTCACCCATTTTGAGACTGTCGGAAATCACTACCTCTAAATCCTTCTCTTCTGAAGTTTTTGCTAACACAGAACTGCCAATACAATACTCAATACAATACAAAAATTGTGTAAATTCCACAGGCAAATGCACAAGTGAAAAACAGAAATAATTTCATTTCGCAACTTTTTTCCCATTCACATTATTGGCAACCGAAGCAGCCCCAAGGCGAGGGACATGCCTGTGTGAACATTTTTAGGGGGACATGCTCTCTGGTATGGCCAGAAGGTTAATTTTATTTAACTGCAGAATAACACCGCTGAACTCTTAAATAAAGTAACATTCTTGGTGTTATAGGTTGTTTACAGGTTAAGCAGCGGGAATCTATAATCAGGCCAGGAACCTAGAGAACTTCCTTCAGTTTATTCAAGTGGGTGGGTGGGTGGGAATCAAGATATTTTAGGATAAATGTTTACCCTGGATATGCACTCCTTCCTAAAATCCCGGGTAAACAGCTTTACTTTAACTGGTGTCCTGTGTTAACGGTGAGAATATTATCTGACTTATATAGATGGGTTGAGGAACAAACTAACTTTTCTCTCCCCGGTGACAGAGGATCCCACCCCCATTGTTTGCAAATACAGTGGTACCTCTATTTACAAATTTAATTTGTTCCGTGACCAGATTCTTAAGTAGAAAAGTTTGTAAGAAGAAATTTTCCCATAAGAATCAATGTAAAAGCAAATAATGTGTGCGATTGGGGAAACCACAGGGAGGGTGGAGGCCCTGTTTCCTCCCAGGAGATTCCTAGAGAGGCCCCACGGAGGCTTCTCCCCACCTTTCCTGGTTTCAGTTTCAGAGGCTCAGGGTTTTTTAAGTGCAAAATGGTTCTTGAGAAGAGGCAAAAAAATCTTGAATACCTGGTTCTTATCTAGAAAAGTCCGTAAGTAGAGGCGTTCTTAGCTAGAGGTACCACTGTGTGTGTGTGTGTGTGTGTGTGTGTATGTGTATATATACTGTATATATATATTTGTTTTCGTAAATTTTCACGGGTATATGTATGTAGATTGTTCTGAGTTCGGGTTTTGCCCTGTGTAATATTTTGCATGTCTATGCGACGTTTCGGTGAAATCACATTCACCATCATCAGTCTGAAGTTCCAAGCTTCGTGCTGTTGTAAAATGGAATATATATATATATATATACACATACATACACACACAGAGTGGTATATATATATATATATATTTTCTTGCTAGGGTGTCCGAGACAGTTGTTGTGAGTTCAGGCAGTATTTGAGGGGCTGCGTCAACCACATCCGGTACTGCTCGGGGTTGTTCTCCCACGCGCTGTCCCTCCTGCTCCGCTACTGGTTAAGAGTGGAGCAGGATCTACTGGCGTGGGGTTGGGTGGTGTGGAAGAAGGCCTGGCGGGGCCCTGACTCACCGGGTAGGCGTGCAGCAGGCCAGGCGCCATGATATACGGGTTCGCAACAATGGTGGCACACCGGGAGGCAGGTTGGGAGGAGCCTTTCCTGACGTCGTGGCATCCAAATGACTAAAAAGTTGAGACTCAGTATTGTTAGGGGAACGAACACTTGTTAGAAGGAATGGGAGGGGGTGGAAACTCCCCTGTACCTTATTATACCTCCCTGATAACAATCTAAGTGAATCTATCAGGGAGAGATTCCAATGCAACCTGCTGCTCCAGTAGATCTTATATCATCTGGGTTTATATCATCTCTAACAGGAGAAATTCCCAGAAAGGCGTGTTTACCAGGCAAGGCTACCATATAGATGAAGGCAGAAATAGTCCTTGATTTACAACAATTTAGCCCAAAATTTTGGTTGCTAAGCAAGAGCGTTGTTTTGAGGCGTCTTAACCTATCCTCCAACAGATTGAGAATTTGAGAGCAAAGGCCTGCCAGATTACCGGTGATTGACACACAAGTAAGGGAAGGGTAAAGGTACCCCTTGACTAACTGTATTGAGCCTGGAATCTCTGTTGCAAAGTAAGACAGCTGTTTCACCTACTTTATGACCGGTTTTGCCACCGTTGATAAACAAATGGCTACAGCACTTAATTAAGTCACAAAGTTGTTAAGTGAATTCGGTTTCCCCATGGACTTTGTTAGTCAGGTTGCAAAAGTGGATCGTGTGACTCTGGTACACTGAGACTAAGAGTCAGTTGCCAAGCATCTGAATTTGGATTACCTGAACACCTGGGGATGTTGTAACAGTCGTTAAGTGTGAAAACAGTCATAAGTCCCTTTTTCTAGTGCTGTTGTAACTTGAATGGTTTCTAAGTCACACACAGTTGCTAAGTGAATCTGGCTTCCCTGTGGACTTTGTTGCAAAGTCATAAAGTGGCCATAAATTGGGGAAAAGCTCACTGAACAGCTGTCTCCCTTTGCAACGGAGATTCGGGAAAACTAGATTCACTTCTGAGTTGCAACTACTTAACAAAGATGGTAAGATTGGGCGTAAAGTCAGTGAAAGCTCACTGAACAGCTGTCTCGCTTTGCAATGACGTTCCTGGGGAAACCACATTCACTTCATTCGTTATCAGGGAGGCATGATAAAGGTCCAGGGGAGTTTCCACCCCCTCTGGTTTCTTCTCCTAACAAATATTTAGTTCCAACAATATTAAGAGTTTCAACTTCCTAAAGCAATTTGGCTGCAGCCCTTCCCCTAACCCAGGGATAGGCAGTTGGCTCTTCTATGACTTGTGGACTTTAGCTCCCAGAATTCCTGACCCAATCATGCTAGCTCAGTTGAAGTTCACATGTCATAGAAGAGCCTACTTTGTACTTTGCCTATTCCTGCCCTAACCCCCCCCCCCCCCCCCCCCCCACCTAACCAGTTCTCCAGAACCTGCTGAATTTCACCCCAGGTTCTGGAGAACTGGTTAGTGAAAATTTTGATTAGTTCGGAGAAGCGGCAATACCACTTCTGGCTGGCCTGAGTGTGGAGTGAGAATGTAGATTTTGCAATATCCTTCCTCTATTATACCCACAAAACTGGTAGTAAAAAAAATTGCATTTCACCAGATACATACATACATGCATATGTGTGAGAGAGATTACATATTAACCAACTTGTGCATCTGTGGAATATATCCAAATGGGCTCAGCTGGAATTGGTGAATCTACATAATATGAAACAGCTGAGCACTATACCATACAGGATTCTTGCCCACATAATCTGACTGAGATGGGAGGAAAAATCTAGTCACGTAAATTGTGTTGAATAAACACAATGTAAAAAATAAATGAATTTTGTTCATCTCTGTGTCTGACATATTTGATTCCAGAATGTTTTATTAATAATTTTCTAACCTTCAAATCTGTGTGAGAATTTTTTTGTTCCTCCATCGTTTATCAACTAGATGATTGAAGCACCCTGCATTTTTAAAATTATCTTTCCTAATTTTACTCCCTTATCTCACTGTGAGCATTTTCTCTCAAAACTTCCGACATATTTTTTGTTTTACTTGTTCTATGCCTTAACTTTTGGTGGCTTCTATCTGACTACTTAAACTGTCCCCTAATCTATTTTTGACTTAGGCAGTTAATATGGATTAATATTAGATTTTATTATTATACATTTGAAAACTTAGAAGGAGTGTACTTATTATGGTTGAAATAAATTTAAAATGGGTGCAATTTTAATTTCTGTATTACAATTATTTCATTGAATATTTACATTCTATGCTCTTTCATTTTTGTGGTTTTCCCCTCATTAATCTTGAGCTTTAGGAATACAATTATAGTTCTGCATCTTGCATGTTCCACCTTGCTTTTATGCATATGTACACATACATTTTGCCTACTTAACTTGTTTGCCACACCTAACATAAATCTAAACATGTTTGTTTATACCTGTATTTTTTCTATATAATTTGTCAATCTATATTTAGACCAAACAGAAACAGAATCTACTGTAGTTTCAGATAGTTTTTATTTATATATGTATGTAGAGTGCTTAGTTTTAAATTTCCTTCTGTTCGTCTCAATCTGAAAGAAAAAAGGAAACATAAATATCCTTAAAATATATAATATATCCTACAATTCATTTCTTTCAGATTATCAAAATCTTATTTTGCAGATGAAACTCACATTAAACAGGATATTTTAAAACATAGATGGGGAACAATCTATGAAGGCTTTTCTATATAGCTAAAGGTGTCTTTCTAATTGGGAATCTTTTATGCTTAATGGATAACAGCTCACAGAAACCACATGCTGCCTATTACAGAAGAGGAGGCGAAGCTTGTGCTTCAGCCACACTGGGGCTGAGTGGCTCATTGCCCCCGGCTTCAGGGGGCAGCCCCAGCGCGGCAGCGGGAGAGGAGGAGGTGAAGCCGGCTGCCTGCTGAAGCCAGGGCGATGGGCCCCTCTTCCTACCTGTTTAACGGTGGCCGACTCCATCTTGATGCGGGCTGCCACCATCTTGTACTGGGATTGGGTGACAGAGGGGACCTGGCGGTGGCGGGCAGCCAGCTACCGGGGAAGTGGCACATTTGAAAAACGCGCTGCTTTTCAAACGCGCCATTTCCCCAGGAGCCGGCTTCGCATCCTCCTCCCATGCTGCCGCGCTGGGGCTGCCCCCTGGATCTGGAGGTGATGGGCCCGGCCTCGGCCCAGGTGTGGCAGAAGCACAAGATTCACCTCCTCTTCCGCCGCCGTGCTGGGGGCTGCCCGCCGCCGCCGGGTCCCCTCCGCCACCCAATCCCAGTACAAGATGGTGGCAGCCCGCATCAAGACGGAACAGGTAGGAAACGTCAGCTCAAAGCCCCGCAGAGCTGCTGCCGCCACCTCCCCCCTTCCATCCCAGCGCAGGCCGAGCCTCAATTAGTCAGGGAAAGGGCGGAAGTGCCTGATGGGCGCCACCATCTTTCCCTGAACTGGTGGGGGCAAAGTGCAATGGGGAGCGCGCAGTTTTTCAAATGAAGAAAAACCTTGTTGCTCCCTGCTCCCTGCCCCCAACTCCCAGCTCAGCTGGGCAGCCTTGGAAAAGGCTGCGCGGGGTGGTGGTGGTGGTATTTTTTTGTGCGTGCCCACACAGGCACGCACCTTAGAGGGAACATAGGTTGCGGTGATAGGACTAACTGGAATTCCCAATACTCTTCACAGAAACTGTATCTATAATAAGGTTACAGTTAACCATATCAATAGCCAAGTTGTGATGTATTTAAGACTTTGAAAACTCACTACATAAAATGTGATTAGGAATAGACCCGTTGTATTATATATAATTTTCTAAATGTTACTGAATGATGATTTATACTGCTATTGGGAAAAAAAAAGATACTGCAGTATTTGAGGAAAACTATGGATCCTACTATGGATTCAAATACATTAATTTGAATCTAGGTAGACACTTTTCCCAGAATAAAAGCAATGGGAAATCATTTCCATTACATTATATGGATGCATAACAAAGCACGGAACTTCATTAGAAGGCATTGTTATCGTTTTTATGTGCACTGTTTACCTATTAAGAAATTTAGCAAAATATCACTATACAGTTCATTAACTTACCACCAATTGAATTTTATTGAAATTAAACCAGAAATGGCTTTTATAGTTTCCAAGAAGCAACCCAAATAGCTTATAAAATACTTCTAGAGAATGAAAAGAAAACAAATAGGAATTACCTGTTATAACATATTCACTGCTTAAGTAGTTGATGCCTTACAATAAAACAGGGACCGCCCATACCAGTTATGGTAAAGATAAAAGTTCCGAATAACAATTTCCATTTGTTGTTAACAGAGAATGGGAGATTCTGAAAAGATAAGAATGTTGAAATTTTGTTTTAGCAAGGTACTCAGTTATTAAGCAAAGTTAACGTATATAACATGACTTGGCCTAAATCCCATGGATAGCAACCAAGTACTAAATGTTTGTTCATCATTTAGGTACAGGAGCACAAATAGGAATTAACTGTTATAACATATTCACTGCTTAAGTCGTTGATGCCTTACAATAAAACAGCGACCACCAATGCTAGTTATGGTAAAGAGAAAGGTTCCGAATAACAATTTATTCCTAATTATTAAAAATTCCTAATTTTCAAAAATTCCTACTTTTCTAAAAAGTGGGTCAGTCGGGTATCAATAGCTTAATATCAACATCCTTCAATTCACCCTATTTTTATTTCACGAGGCATGTCCTTTAGAGGCCATCTTGAATAGGAGTATGACCTGAAATTAAATTGTTATCTGAACACTATTTCAAAATAGGTACATCAGAAAGCGTTTACAGTATCATCCTTATTCATGCTGTTATGCTATCATCACCTGTACCGGTAGAATTAAGAAAAATAAGATATATACTAAAGGCCCCTGCAGAAACAGGAAACTGATTAATATTAAAAAAAAACATATTAAAATAGTAAAATAAACCCAACACCACCATTTATACTGAGCAGGGCTTTCGGCCGGTGCCTTATTAAGCTACAGTCAGAGAAAAATGGCATTTCTAAAACTTGATTCCATAGTGGGAGATTTAAAAACATAAGTAATGCTGCCCCATCCCGCATCTTGAGCTCAGCCTAGGTGTTTCATGCTACGGGGAATCCAAAATGCGAATATTTGATATTACAAATATATATATATAAAATAAATAAATCATGGATCCTTATTCTCTCCTTCGAAAAGTCAATCAATTTGGCCCCGGCCTACCAGTGCCGTAAAATAGAGACGGGGGGGGGGGGGGGAGATTGAAAAGTAAGAGCTTTATTATTATTTTTCCCTCACGGACTTCGAAAGGCGAAGGGCCCAGAGAAGCAAAGGAGCCTCTCTCCGGTGTCTTCCTCCCGCATCAAACGAACGACAGCCGGGGGAGGAAAGCAGGCCCAGCCCTACTTGCGCAGGAAACCGACTTTGGCCATGGCGCCGCTCGAAGGGCAGAAGGAACGGAGGCCCTGAATTCGTAAGCCTTCCCTCCGCTTCCATCTTACCTTTCCGGGCCCCTCCTCGTAATGCATCCGCCGAAGGGCGGAGGTGCCGAACCGACGGACACTGTTAGCCAACATAGCGGCCGGAATGAGATCCTCGGCGACAAAACACAAGTTGCTTCTCCCTCACGACCTTCAGTTAATCTAGAGCCGCGTGACTCAGGCGTTATGGGAGAAAAAGACCGTCGCCGAAAGGCAACACGGGAATCGTAGTTTTAGGGCAGCAAGAAGCCGTGGCTTGCGGAAATGAACGTTTCTTTCATAAGTACAGTAAGTATCTGTTTCCTAGCGGCAGGGTTTGCTTTGTTGGCTGAGGAACTCTGGGAGTTGAAGTCCACAAGTCTTAAAGTTGCCGAGGTTGGAGAGTGGAGACCCCCTGTTCTAGCGTCATTGAGGAGAGTTTCGCGGGTGGTATAATAATAATGATAATGATAATGATAATAATAACAACAATAACAACAACACCTCACTCTTCTGTAAATAGGCATTTATTGATTTGTTTATGTTAAACTCTAAATTCTAGCAAATAAATGCAATGCAGAAAGCGATTATTATTATTTTTTATTGTAATAATAATAATAACAACAACACCTCACTCTTCTGTAAATAGGTATTTATTGATTTGTTTATGTTAAACTCTTAATTCTAGCAAATAAATGCAATGCAGAAAGCGATTATTATTATTATTTATTATTATTATTATTATTATTATTATTATTATTATTATTATTATTAATTATATTTGTATGCCGCTCCTCTCCGAAGACTCTTGGCGGCTCACAACAATAAAAACAGTACAAATCCAATAGTTAAAAGAATTTAAACCCTGAATATAAAAGCAATCATACATCTCATACAAACCATGCATAAAACATGCATATTCCTCTCCCCCATCCCCACTCCTCCATCCTTTGCTAAAGCTGGGGGAAAAAAGAAGTAAGCATAATCAAATATTATAAAAGTGCTTCGTTGCAATTAAACAAATACCTAACTGCATAAAAGTAAAGAGAGGCAACGAGAGAAAGCTTGGCTCAATACTGGCAATAATGAAATCAGATGTATGTAAGATGAAACCGATAGTGGTGAGAGATAAATGCAATAAAAAGAAATGGAATGCAATTTTCCCTGCAAAAGAAACCAGTAAAAACTTTTATATGCAAAGGTGTGTGTATGTGCACCCTATACTCCCTTAAGTACTGCTAGAGTCAATAAATTAATAAAACTACTATATGAGTATAACCTGGAGCTTTAGAAGTAATATCTAAAAATCCAAAGACTTTATTTACTTAACAAATTTGCAATGGTACTTCAACTCACTCCCAGGTGATTCTGGGTGGCTTACAGCATTAAAATCATAGAAACTATAAAACTCCACTCGCCACTTCCTATGGCAGCAGCAATGCAATCAAACCAACCATTTGGTCCACTTTATTCCCATTTTACGGCACTGGTAGGCCTCACCCAATTCCTAAGAGGTAAGTAAAGGGCATGCAAAAGTGTAGCAGTGTGGCTACCATCCCTGTCCTAATGTTGCCTCCTATCAGTACCCATCTTATGGATAATGTTATATCTTTGTATATTACCAATACGTACTTGAAATAAATAAATAAAAAAAATAAGTGTAAGTGCTATTGCTATAAATACACTATTGGCATTCTTGAGAATCTTGCAGGATAAGGATGCTGAGTAAAGAGTGAATCAAAGGCTTTTCATTGTTACAAAATCAAAGAAGACATCTGTCATGAAAGGAAAATTTGCACCATGTATGTGAGGACAAGCAAATGTTTTGAAAGGGCAAAACAAAAATGGGCTGTAAAAGTCAACATAGACATTCATTTGAATGAATGAATGAACAATTTAAACCAGCAATTCAAAATAATGAAACAGAACTGAACTTGTCTGAATATAGACAACAGCTTAAAGAAAAAGTTTGTAAATGTAGAATGGAATGGAATAGAATAGAATAGAATAGAATAGAATTTTTATTAGCCAAGTGTGATTGGACACACAAAGGATTTTTCTTGGGGCATATGCTTTCAGAGTAAATTAAAAAAAGATAAGATGTAAGAAAGATAAAGCAAGGCAAAGATTACTGCCTTTGAAATCCATTGAAAGAAAGCATTTACATGATATTGTGCATGATGCAAATATGGTTGCCTAATCTATTATGACATAAATGATAAAAGAGACTAATCAGCTCAGCCTTAGAAAAGTAATAACAGAACTGGGTTATAAATTGAAAGCAAGCTGTTAAACAAAAACTCAGTGACAATGTGAAAAAATACTGTAGATTGGAAAATATAAATCAACTTTATAAAGAAGTTAACAACCTACGTAGTGTAAAATAACACAAACTGAAAAATAAAAAAACAACCTTGGAAAAGATACAATCTTGATAGAAAATGATTTTAGGAATCGTGTAACAATTTAATTTAAGATTGGTGGTGACTTATAAGAAAAGTGAACAACGTGGATATAGGATAAAGTGTTTCCAGCAAAAGAGGCTAGAACAGCTCAGCAATACTTTTTAAAGCTAAAGTAAAAATGAAAACCACGATGTGGTGGTTACTGACCTCGAGCCAGACATCCTGGAATGTGAAGTCAAATGGGAAATCTGAGCATCAACAAAGCCAGTGAAGGTGATAGTATTCCAGCTGAGCTATTCAAAATCTTAAAAGACAATGCAGTAAAAGTGCTACACTCAATTTTCCAGCAAATTTGGAAAACTCAACAGTGGCCACTGGATTGGAAATGGTCAGTTTACATTACAATTCCAAAGAAAGGCAATGCCAAAGAATGTTCAAACTACGGAACCATTGCACTCATGCTCAAAATCCTACAAGCTAGGCTCAAGCAGTATGTGGATTGAGAACTACCAGAAGTACAAGCAGGATTCTGAAGAGGCAACCAGAAGGACAGGCAGGATTTCAAAGAGGCAGAGGAACTAGAGATCAAATTGTCAGCATATGCTGGATAATGGAGAAAGCTAGGGGGTTCCAGAAAAAAATTACTACTGCTTCACTGACTATGCTAAATGTTTGATTGTGTGAATCACAATTGTGGCAAGTTCTTAAAGAGATGGGATTACCATACCATCTTATTTCTCTCTTGAGAAACCTATATGCAGGTCAAGGAGCAACAGTGAGAACTGGACATGGAACTATGGATTGGTTCAAAATTGGGAAAGGAGTTTAGCAAGGCTATATACTGTTTAACTTTTCTACAGAACACAACATGAGAAAGGTGGGGTAGATAAATCACAAGTTGGAATTAAGATTCCTGGGAGAAATATCAACCACCCCAGATATGCAGATGTAATGGCAGAAAGCAAAGAGGAACGGAAGAGTCTCTTGATGTGGGTGAAGAAGGAGAGTACAAAAGTTGGCATGAAACTCAACATTAAGAAAACTAAGATCATGGCATCCAGCCCTCTCATTTCCTGGTAAATAGATGGGAAAGAAATGGAGGTAGTGAAAAATGTATTTTCTTGGGCTCTAAGATCAGCCCACTTGGGGACTACAGCCAAGAAATTAAAAGCCGTTTGCTCCTAGGGAGGGAAACATACATAAGAGCACTAGAGTGCCTTCCGTCCCCTGTCCTATAGTCTCTCCTATATCTCATATATCTTCTCCACTATATCTCTATAAGCTTCATTGTATATTATTGTGTATTGGACAAACAAAATAAAAAATATAATTAAAAAAGTATAATAAAAAGCAGAGTCATAACCCTGCCAACAAAAGTGCATATAGTCAAACATATGGTTTTCCCAGTTGCAATGTATTGCTGTGAAAGTTGGACTTTAAGAAAGGCTGAGTGCCAAAGAACTGAAGCCTTTAAACTATGTTGAACTATGGATCAACCCTGACTGCTCTTTAGAAGGCTAGATCCTGAAGATGAAACTCAAATACTTTGGCCACTTAATGACAAGGAAGTACTCACTAGAAAGGAGCCTTATGTTGGGAAAGATTGAGGGCAAAAGAAGAAAGGGATCACAGGAGGCTGGATGGAGTCACTGAAGCAGGAGGTGTGAGCTTAAATGGATTGCAGAAGGTGGTAGAGAACAAGAAGGCCTGGAGGAACATTGTCCATGGGTTTACGATGGTTTGGACACGATTTTGCAGCTAACAACAGCAAAAAATGAAAAAAACCAATGAATCCCCCCAAATAATGAAGAAACATTAAAATAACCAAAACAAAACAAAAAAAACCACAATGAAATTTTCCCACAATGAAATTTCCCCAAGATATCTAACATAGGGAGAGAGAAAAAAGCATAACATGAGCAAATGGGGAAAAAATGTAGCAATGGCAGTACAGTAATTGTAAAGGGATGAGGTAAAAAGGTAAAAAATTAAAACAAACCATGAAAAGACAAACACTATGGATTTGGGGTTCCAGTGTCTGCCAATGCTGACTGAAGCTGCTAGAAGCCATTTTCCTGGTCCATCATTGCCACACTCTATGGGAGGCAGGAGGAGGTTGGAATGAAGTGCTAGACACAATATTGAACTTTCTTTTGAGAACCAAGGTCATCTCCTAGGTCAGTGATAGTGAACCTTTTTTCCTCGGGTGCCAAAAGAGCATGGGACGCACTATCGTGCATATGTGAGTGCCCACACCCATAATTCAATGCCTGGGGAAGATGAAATGGCCTGTTTCCCAACTTCTGGTGGGCCCAGTAGGCTCATTTTTTGCCCTCCCCAGGCTCCAAACAATTACCTGGAACTGGGGTACAGTAAAATTTATTTATTTATTTATTCAATGTTTATGCCACCCTTCTCTTTAGACTCAGGGCGGCTTACAACATGTTAGCAATAGCACTTTTTAACAGAGCCGGCATATTGCCCCCACAATCCGGGTCCTCATTTTACCCATCTCGGAAGGATGGACAGCTGAGTCAACCTTGAGCTGGTGATGAGATTTAAATCGCTGACCTACAGATCTTCAGTCAGCTTCAGTGGACTGCAGTACAGCACTCTACCTGCTGCGCCACCCTGGCTCCATCACCCCAGAGGGTCTCTGGAACCCAAAAACACCCTCCCAGAGCCTCTGTTCAAGCCAAAAATCAGCTGGCCGGCACACACATGCACGTTGGAGCTGATCTAGGGCAACAGCTCGTGTGCCAGCAGATATGACTCCACGTGCCACCTTTGGCAGCTGTGCCATAGGTTCACCATCACTGTCCTAGGTGATGGAGGGAAAAGGAGAAGAGTGCTGGAGGAACTTGCCAATTAAACCAATTGACCAGTGAAAGGGTGATTACTGGTTATTAATTAAAGATTCAGAGTTGGTTTTCAACCAAGTGTCAATATGATTTACCCAATAAAGAAGTTCTTTGACAAAATGTCTGGTCACAGAGTTCTGATTTGGTTGGTATTGTTAATTGGAACCTGGACAATGTCTATGTATTTTGCATTCTTGTTTTACATTTAATTCCAATCAAATATTGCACCAATGATCAATGGTTGGCTTACGTAAGTTAGTAATCAGGAAAAGCAAAAGAAACAATACCCAATAATTGGATGCCTGAAGCATTCAGGGTTTTTTATAGGAAACATTGCCAGTAATGTCTAACAAACCTTCTAATCTCAAATTAGAAGGGGAATTCAAAAGTCCTATAGGATACAAAAGATCAACTTTGATGAAACAATATTTCATCAAATAAAGCCCCAACCCTCAGAAAGACGTAACCCACATTAATTGGATTAATTACAAAAATGTATTAGATTCACTATTGTGTAGCTGGAGTAAAATTTTTAGACATTTTTTGAATTAATAAAATTATAAAGGTTTTATATGCAATAAAAAATAGAAATGGCTTTTAAATGAAGTATGAATCTTTAGTGATGACATCAAAATGGAGTTTGGCCTGGGAAAGCATGTAATATAAAAGATGAATATCTGGTAGAATTGAATTATGGAGTGTGGAAGCCAACTGGTGACTTCAATCACTAACTCTCAGTCCAATTCATCCCCTGCAGTTGTAATTGTGCGGAAAACAGAAGGAGGAAGGAGTCTTAGATATGTTCAGTGCCCTGAGTCACTTATGAAATAAAAAGGGTTGGATAAAAATCAAATAAATAACATTGACAAAGGAAGAAAGGAAGAAATGAAACAGAAACTACGGAGTCCATGGTGCTCTCTGACCTTGGTGATTTTCTTGTAGATGTTTCACTACCAAACTAGATAACATCATCAGTGCTAGAAGGGAATGGGATTTGCTTTCAAGTGGCTTACTCTGTCAGTTTTGGTGGGAATGGTTTTGGTAAATAAATCGTTGCTGAAGAATTTGAATGACAGGGTAAACTTATGTTTTGCTGGTGAAGTTCACCAAGCATCAAGTTCATTACTATAGGTTAGTAGTTCCCAATATGAGGCCCACACCCCAAAGGGGGGACAAATTGATTTTTAATGAGGCCAATTAAAACCTTGTTTAAATCAAGTTAATGGCCTTTTAGACTTCCTCCGCGTGAGTAGGACTTCACTTTTTGAATAGTAAGAATTATATGTTACCGGGGGGTGGAGGCACCAGGATTTTAGAGATGCTTAGATGGGACACGGCCAAAACATTTGGCAATCATTGCTCTAGGACCAGAACTCTGAACAAAATCTCTTTGAGCTTTATTCCATGAGTCACCTTTCATTTTGGGGGGTATATATAAATATACCTATGTAAGATACTTAGCTTCCCAGGTTTACATTACAGTATCCTTTTGTTTGTGTTACGGAGAGTGATGTTAATAGAAACTTGTATTAATGCCTATAATGACCATGAGAGTTGAAGACCAGGGAAATGAATTAAAGTGTAGACATTTTAAAAGTACAAACTTTCATTTCGACCATGGTTTCTAATTCTGAGTTCAAACATCATTAGGCAAACTGCTTAATAGTAATATGAAATTCTTCTTGATCTGTTCAATATTTTAGCCAAGATGTCTTCACAATATACATATACATATATATACACAATATAATTGGGAAATTCTTGAAGAATAGTTGTGGTATAATTTTAATAATTAGATGCTTTGTGAATTTTGTGCAATCTACTGAATATAGATATTGGAGCTTCTGTGTAAATATTAGGAAATCAGGAACCCAATAAATATTCTTTTTTTCACATTTAGAAATATTATTAATGAATTGAAGAGATTTTTATGGCCACTCAATGTGAACAGTGGCTTCTGGCAATATTTACCGGAAGAGTCTTAGTCTAAGACTCTTAGATCAAATAATTGAAAATGACAGAGGAGAAATGGAATGAGCATGTGAATTTAGGTCACTTATGTAACTTTAAAATACAGTTTGACCTTAGATCTAGGCTTAAAGTTCTGTTGAGGAATAGCATTAAGATGATTCTGAGGAGGAAAAAATGTTGGATAACACTCCTTCAGATAATTAAAAAGCGGAAGATGCATTTAACATTCTCTGGAGAGATCAGAGAAATAAAACAGAACTTTTGCAGGTCCATGGGTGTTGGTGCATTATACTGACAAGAACTGACAAGATAATAGGACTTTCAGTTTGTATTTAATTCCTGCGCCATATGCATTTATTTTTCTGCTTCCTACTAAGTTAAATGGATCTGGGGAAACACAAATATTTTGCTGCACATACCAAATCTTTTTATTGGAGCATTTGACTAACATTGTGTCCTTGGTAATAAATTAGGTGACAGCTGCACTACCGATATATATGATTATAGTAATGATGTATTTACCAAAATACAGATTTATGCTCATTAAAACATTTTTCCTCGTAAAAAGCTGAATGTTCATTCAGTTGGTGGGAACACTGTGAACATCATATATAATTTGCCAGTATTTTGATTCAAAGAATTTGACGATGATGATTCCGATTACTGAAAATAGCAGGCTTGCTTGTGTTTTTTGGAAAGTTATTCAGTACTTCAGTTTGTAATTTAATGGGTTGAAATAATGATAGCAATATTACAAAAGTGATTGCATGCTGTCTAGCTCTGCCTACCTACAGATAAGGCAACAGTGTTTTGCAATTTTGTTATTCTTGTTTCAAGCCATTAATTTATAATCATCAATTTTGTGTGCTGTTACATTTGTATTATAATGTAGTTTCTGATTTCTTCTTTCCCATAAACACAGGCAAAATAAAGATATTGGAATATTAGACCAAGGTTACATAAATGATCCCAAACTGTGCAGCTTTTTCATTTCTGTTAAACTTTCATTTTACTTTTTGTAGTGCATGCCACTTAACATTTTCTGTGTGGATACCATTTAACAATTCCACTGGCCTTACAAAACATTTTATTTTATAGCACACACACATACACACACTCTCTCTCTTTCTCTCACACAAATTTATATATCTATCTCTATATATCTATATCTATATATAGTCTATGTCCATGTCCATGTCCATGTCCATGTCCATGTCCATGTCCATGTCCATGTCTATGTCTATGTCTATATCTGTCTGCCTGCCTGCCTATTCTCAGGTGCTTTGGAGAATAATTTGACTCCCTCTTCTTTGTGGCCCCTGAAATATTGGAACACTGCTATCATGTCTTCCCTGGTCCTTCTTTTCATTAAACTAGACATACCCAGTTCCTGCAACTGTTCTTCATATGTTAGCCTCCAGTCCCCTAATCATTTTGTTGCTCTTCTCAATACTTTTTGTAGTGTCTCAACATCCTTTTTACATTGTAGCGACCAAAACTGAATACCATACTCCAAGTGTGGCCTTACCAAGGCATTATAAAGTGGTATTAACACTTTGTGTGATCTTGATTCTATCTCTCTGTTAATGCAGCCAAGAACTTTTGCCGTCAGGCATGGGGAAACTAAACATCTCCCCTGGGCATGTTAATTTATACATGGTATGCTTGTGTGTGTGTTTGCTATTACATGGGGTTTTTCTTAAATCGTTAAATATTTTAATTAATTGGATTGTTGTGACTGTTTTTACTTGTTGTGAGCCGCCCCGAGTCTTCGGAGAGGGGCGGCATACAAGTCCAACTAATAAATAAATAAATAAATAAACTGTGTTGGCTTTTTTGGCAGCTTCTGCAAACTGCCGGCTCACATTTAAAAGGTTGTCCATTAGGACTCTAAGATCCCTTTCACAGTTACTACTGTTGAGCAATGTACCACATGTACTGTACCTGTGCATTTTGTTTTTCTTGCCTAAATGTAGAACCTTATTTTTTTTCACCATTGAATTTCATTTCGTTTGATAGTGCCCAATGTTCAAGATCCTTCTGTATCTTGAGCCTATCTTCTGGAGAGTTGGCTATTCCTGCCACTTTGGTGTCATCTGCAAATTTTATGAGTTTCCCATCTAACCTCTTGTCCAAGTCATTGATGAAGATGTTGAAGAGTACCAAGTCTTGGTGTAGTCCACTGCATACTTCCCTCCATCTAGATGCAATTCCATTGAGCACTACACGTTGAGTAAGGTTGGTTAGCCAGTTCTGAATCCATCTGGTGGTGCAATAAGATGCAATAAGATTAGTCTGACATGATCTGTTTTTTATAAACCCATGTTGGCTTTTGGCTATTACTTTGTTTGCTTCTAGGTACTCATTGATCTGTTGCTTGATTATTGGCATTAAGTTGAAAGACAGGCTTTATGAATGAACACATATACAGTGGTACCTCTACTTAAGAACTTAATTCGTTCTGTGATCAGGTTTTTAAGTAGAAACTTTCTTAAGAAGAAGCAATTTTTCCCATAGGAATCATTGTAAAAGCAAATAATGCATGCAAAACCATTAGGAAAGAAATAAAAGCTCGGAATTTGGTGGGAGGAGGAGGTGGAAGAAGAGGAGGAGGACAGTCGCTGCCGAAGGAAGAAGGTGAGGTGAGGTGAATCAAAAAAATCCAAAACTTTAAGGCTTTAAAAAAAAAGAGGGACTCTGAGGCGGCAAGGAGGAGCACATGCCTTCCATACACCCGGTGCAAGGCTGCCTCCCATACACTGTGCCAGAGAGAGAAACCCAGAGGGAATTGCAGGAAACTGGCCGGGCCTTCGTGCTGCTTTCAAATTTCCTGGGAATTTTTTTCGGGCTTGGGTTCTTAAGTAGAAAATGGTTCTTAAGTAGAAAATGGTTCTTAAGAAGAGGCAAAAAAATCTTGAACATCCAGTTCTTATCTAGAAAAGTTCTTAAGTAGAGGCATTCTTAAGTAGAGGTACCACTGTAT
Organism: Erythrolamprus reginae; assembly: GCF_031021105.1. Lineage (NCBI taxonomy): Eukaryota > Metazoa > Chordata > Lepidosauria > Squamata > Dipsadidae > Erythrolamprus > Erythrolamprus reginae. Next base: position 309,203,531 of record NC_091951.1, read on the forward strand.
TTTTATGTATTACATTTTACATTGATCAGTGGAATGTAAGATACAGGTAAAAAGACTCAATTTCCAAGATAATTGAAAAGGCAAAAATCAGTGATGAATATATTTTCGGCCCTTTTCCCTATCATTCTTTTTTGGTAAAAAAATAACTGCTTTTTAATTTTTTCAGACCAGAAAGATATTGGTGATATATTCATAGATGGCATATGCAATGAGTTGGAGACTGAACAGATGTTGATAAGAAGGACAAAATACAGAAAGTGCACTTGGAGGTGGCAGTATAGAAGAGAAAGAACTGGAGAAAATAACAAAATCTTCAAATAGAAGTAGAATGGCTGTAGCAAATGAAAGCAAAGATAGTACCAAGATAGGTGCCTTAGGTGAAATTTCAAAATATCCGGAGCACCATCTGAACATCATTAACATTGACAAAAACACCATAAATCAGTTGCAGAAGTCTAGTTTATTTGGAATAGCATTCGTCCTGCCATAATAGCATTGATACCATCAAACAACAATTGCTATCACAGGTTCTTGGAAAGAATTTGATAGGTAGATAAAAATACCAAACATCTGGTTATACTTATGTCTGAATAGTATCTGCTGGTAGTATTCACTGTGTGATAAACTGATAAGTTTAAACTAAGTTGTCAATGAGACAGCAGGGGTAGGGTGGGTTATGTACAGTTTGTCTTTGCCTTGTCTATGATTTTCTCTTTCACTTACTCTTTCTTGCCTATTTTGATGATGAATGTAAAGATGCAATGATCAAGAAAATGTCTTTTTAAATATTATATTATATATTTGAAATAAAATTTATTAAAAAAACAATACCAAACATCTGGCCGACTGTGCAAAAGTAAAAGAATAATCTTTTACAAAGAAAGGGGTGGGTTTTTTTTTTAAAGAAAATTGAGATATTTTTTTAAAAAACTCAGTTAAATGAAAACAATTGCAAATAAATTTTGTTTTAATTTTTTTAACTAATTGTAACATTACAGTGTTCTGAATGAGAAGAATGATTGGGATGAAGTCAACGTTGTACAACTATTTTTTTTTAAAAAATGGGTTAATAAGGATCTTTCAGTGTGGAAAATGAATTGATTTAGATGTAATATGTACTTAACAATTGGTTGGGTTTAAAGAATTTGTATCTTAGAAAAAGCTCTTGAAAAAAATCTAGTATGTCCTATGAAAAATTGCAGTCTGCAGGACCATATACACTTCAGTTTGAGATGCAGACAACATAGAGTCATCTCCAACAGCCGGCACTGTCTTCAACAGTGAAGGGACATCAGGCATAAAGCATCTGGCAGCCAAGAAGGCTCTACACCCATTTGTACTACTCAGCTGACCCTGAGCACACAGAGGAACCTCCAAGTGGCCTCAATGACTCTCTAAAAGAATGCAAATGACCAGCTGTCTGCAAGGAAAATAAATCCTTCCATTCCTCACTGTTGTAGCCCATCTGTGTCCCACACAGCTGGTCAAGGATCCAGAAGATTGAGAGACGGTTGTAGTACCTGGCACCTGTTGTGGTTGGCTCTGGCCCAGCTCCTGCCACAAGGACTGTGGATGTGGGGGAGACATAATGATACAGCCATGCATGCGGAGAGCGATGCATAGGCAGCAACAACTGAGAGATTATTATCAAAGAAAATGAGGCCACCTGTAGTTAGGTGGGGCTGTGGTAATTAGTGAGGCTGCTATAAATAGCAGCCTGTGGGTTTGGCCGTTGTGGAGGATTATCTGATTGTTGTGTTTCATGCCTGCTTTGCTGACTTGGATCTTTGTGTGCTGATTTTCCCCCGCCTTGAAACTAAACCAGGGCAAAGTGTGTTTCACTTTGTGAAAGAAAAAGGACTGTGAATTGCCTCACAGCTGCAAGCTAAGTATCACAGAACTGATAAGGGACTTGTACAAATTACCAATTTGTTTGGAGACAAGTGCTCTTTGCTATAAAAAAAAGAGTGCTTCGTTTATTTGCATTTTTCGGTATAAAGAACATTGTTTTGAATTTTCAAACGTGTGTGTGTCTGAAATTGTATCTGTGCATTTTTGGGAGGATTCTACCAGAGAGCTCAACAGAACAGCACCCAAGTCTGATAGCGAGGAGATTACAGAGGATGTGGTGTCAGAGGCTGAAAGCTAACCAGGGCTTTCTGCACCTCCCAAGATGCACTTGAGAGACTCAGGAGAAAAGGAGGAACCTCTTCTCAATGTCAGGATACACAGAGCTGCCAGAAGACAGGAGTGGCTAAGCAAGAAGAGGTCTCCGCATGAATAGATCTGTAGAACAATTGGCCATGCTCTTAGGATATTTAAGGCTTAGCCATGTGACACTTCAGTGTGAAAGTCAACTTTCATTATGTTCCAGATGTCTTCTTGGATTTCTCTTTTGGATATTATTATTTCAATTATAAATTACAATCTGGTGACTTGGATTCATTATCTCTGGGCTTCCTGCGAACTCAGAGAGAATGAGATCTGCGTGAGCAAAGAAGGTATCTTTTTTATTTTGGTTCCTGTTTGGATTCTGACCCATTGTGGGAACTCTAATTAGCAGCTGGCACCAAAAATATTTATTTCTGCTTTTTGCTGGATTTTTAAATCCAAACCTCACTGCTCCTAAAATATTACAATTAAATGCTTAAATCTTGTAAAATCAGTGTGTGGGGGCCTATTTCTTGGGGGGCTTGTCATTGGGACAGAATATCCCACCATCCAGTCAGAGCTAAAAAAGTTTCTTGTATGAGAAACAAAATGTCTTCAAAAGGAAAAAAAAAGAAAGTCCAGTTGCCTCCTGAAAAAGCATCTTTGAAATAATCATGACCAAGATGACTGAGAATCTCCATAGACTTTAAGTATGACTATGTTTTTAGTAACTTGTGAGGACTAGCTCTTTTTGTGAATAGTTCTTAGTTTAATTATTATTTTTGAATATTTATTTTACAACAGTTCTATTGCTGATAGATTTTATTCAGCCTGTTTATAACATAGAAAAGTTAATAGAATGCTTTATCATGAAAGCCTAGAACTACGGCGCCTAAAACACGATTTGAGCATTGCCCACAAGATCATACGCTGCAACGTCCTCCCAGTCAACGACTACTTCAGCTTCAACAGCAACAACACAAGAGCACACAACAGATTTAAACTTAATATTAATCGCTCCAAACTTGACTGTAAAAAATATGACTTTAACAATCGAGTTGTCGAAGCGTGGAACTCATTACCGGACTCAATAGTGTCAACCCCCAATCCCATACACTTCTCCATTAAACTCTCCACGATTGACCTCTCCAGATTCCTCAGAGGCCAGTAAGGGGCGTACATAAGTGCACTGATGTGCCTATCGTCCCCTGTCCAATTCTCTTTCCTTACCCCTTTTATCTTATATATTCTCTCCTCTCTATATATTCTCTTCCTATCCACTTCTCTTCTTTTTACTTCCTATCCTTATATATATTACCTAATGTCTATTCTCTCTCATATGTATTGTATATTGGACAAAGAATAAATAAAATAATAAATAAATAAATAAATCATGCATAGGTGTTGGTGTTATTAGTAAGTAGTTCATCCTTATATTGTTCTTTCATTCAAATGCAAATATCTTTTTTATTTTCTCAAAGGTTGCTTCAGTGAATCTTACTGGTTGTTGTCTTCAGCTTTTATAGTATTATTTATCATAGCTTATTTTAACCTTTGTTCTTACATTTTAATTATTTTACTGTTCTGACAACATAATAGGAGAGTAATACAAAATACTTATAATAATGTAATAAAATAATAAAATAAATAGTTCTTGTCCTACTTCTATGTGGTACACAGGTTAAAATAAAAATCTTTAATTTGCACTAGCTTGGCAGTAATTTGGTTTTGGGCAATTGATAATAGTAGTATTGTAAAAATATTCTTAACATTCATGTATCTATACATTAGGATTGAGAGATTTTCTAGTTCTCTAAAGGGCAGGTCCTAAATTCTTATAAAGAAAGCCATTCAACTGTTTATTTAATATCTTCTGTGTTGTTATAGCCTACAATTTTACCTGCAAAAACTCCAGCAGTCATATTAAAAAAAATAGACACTTCCTTACTTTGATTTTCATTCCCTGGTTGGTGTTTCCAAGTCCAGACAAGGAATCAGTTGCCAATCAGTTTCCGGTCATAATTCAAAGTGTTGGTTATGACCTATAAAGCCCTACATGGCACCGGACCAGATTATCTCAGGGACTGCCTTCTGCTGCACGAATCCCAGCGAGCAGTTAGGTCCCACAGAGTGGGTCTTCTCCGGGTCCCGTCAACTAAACAATGCCGCTTGGCGGGACCCAGGGGAAGAGCCTTCTCTGTGGTGGCCCCGGCCATCTGGAACGAACTCCCCCCAGATATTAGAATTGCCCCTGCCCTCCTTGCCTTTCGTAAGCTACTTAAAACCCACCTCCACCGCCAGGCATGGGGGAATTAAGATTCCCTTTCCCCCTAGGCCTTTACAATTTTATGCATGGTATGTCTGTATGTATGTTTGGTTTTTATAATAATGGGTTTTTAATTGTTTTTAGTATTGGATTATTATTATATGCTGTCTTATTATTGCTGTTAGCCACCCCGAGTGTCCGGAGAGGGGCAGCATGCAAATCCAATAAATAATAATAATAATAATCATAGGTAGGTATTGTTGACAAGACCATTGGAATTCTAGAAATGGTTGAGGATGTGTGGATGCAAGCCTGTTCTTTATTGTAACAGATTTGATATGAACAAGAACATAATGTCCTGTAAGATAACACCCATCTTCACTTCTTTCTCGCTGAATATACAATTACATGGATGTTATCTGTTAAGAACTTGTGTTACTTTCTCCTGTTCTACTTCTCTTCCTACACCCCATGGATTAGGTTTAATTTTTATTTTCTTTTATGAAGGACATAGTAATGTTTCAATATTTAAGGGACTGCCACAAAGAACCTGAAGGTAGGACAAGAAGCAATGGATGGAAACTAATCAAGGAAAGAACCAAGCTAGAACTAAGTAGAAAATTCCTGACAGTTAGAGCAATAGTCAGTGGAATGACTTGCCTCTAAAAGTTGTAGGTGCTGCAACAATGGAAGTTTTAAAGAAGAGATTGGACAAATATTTGTCTGAAACTTGTCTGATAGAAGCCTCCCGAAAATTCAAGGGTACAAATTTCAGACACACACATGTTTGAAAATTCAAAACAATGTTCTTTATCACAAAATTCAAAATAAACTAAGCACTCTTTTTGTATTGCAAAGAGCACTCTTCCCAAAACAACCAGGTAGTCTGTACAATTTCCCTTAAGCAGTCATTAAGTACTTAGCGAGCAGCTGTGGAGAAACCTCACACCCCTTTTTCTTCCAACGAAGGGAGACACACACACACGCTGCTCTGCTTTGGTTTCAAAGGCGTGAAAAAGCAACAAAGTCCAGCACACAAATTCCTGATGAAACTGCAACAGATATTCTTCCACAATGGCCAAACCCACATGCTGCTATTTATAGCAGCAGCCCTAATTACTGGAACCCCACCCAAACACAGGTGGCCTTCCTTATTTCCTGTAATATGTTCTTACTTGGTCTCTTCTACGCATAATTCTGCACTTGCATGGGTCCAACATGTCATCATCTGAAGCTATAGAAGATAAGGAAGATTGACTGCCTTGGCTATGTGCCAAGCCCTCCTCTGCTGAGTCACTCCCACCTAAACTCTGATCTGATTCTGTCGGCAATAACACAGGCATGTGACCTGTTGAATTTTCCCCTGCATCCACCTCCCCATTCCCTGGGGCAGGAGCTGGGCCAGAGCCAACCACAACAGCACATATGCACAATAGCCAAAATCTTGCTTGCGCTCATGAGAGTTTGTCAACCTTCCTGGTGGCGGGTGTTCCTTGTGGGGTCCCTGCTGGTACTGTCCCCAGTTCAGATGTCGGCAGGGACCCCACGAGGAATGCCCGCCACTGGGCAAGTGAGGCGGGGTGTGCGGTGGCAGCTGCAGAGAAGTGGCTGGGCATCCCCTCGGCACTCTGCACATCCAGCCAGCAGAGGACGCCTGCGGGGCGGCCCGGATCATCCAGAGGGAGGGGGCTCAGCTTCATCAGCCCCCACACCAACCTCCCATTTTTGGGGGTGCCTTTGGGAGGATGCGGTGGATGGCAAAGGGCGCTCCTAGCAAAGCTGCCTCAGCCGGGAAGAGGTAGCATCAGCCCGGCGCCTGCCACAGCCATTTGCCCAAGTCACTTTTTTCAGCTGGCAGAGGAGGCCTTTGGGGGGGGGGGGATAAATTTCATTTTCCATTTTATAACTACCGAAAATTGAAACCTGAAGAGGAAGTGAGCTTATGAACTGGCTTTTACCCTCCCCACAGCTGTTGCAAATTTTCTCTCTCAAATTCCATATTATAATACTATACCATTTGTTTCCCTCCTCTAACATCTAGGTGTGTCTTATATACCAGTGCATCTTATACACTGAAAAATACAGTATTTTATTCATTAATAAAAAGTAAAAGCACTTTGACTTATATACCACCTCACAGTGCTTTACAGCCCTCTCTAAGCTGTTTACAGTGTCAGCATATTGCCTACAGCAATCTGACTCCTCATTTTACCAACCCCGGAAGGAAAGAAAGCTGAGTCAATGTTGAGCCAGTGAGATTTCAACTACCAAACTGCTTGAAGCTGGCAGTCAGCAGGAGTAGCTGCAGTACTCCATTCTAACCACTGTGCCACCACAACTCAATATTCCAGTAGCAATTCAGATTAATATTAAAAGAGTGTCTTGTTGACATTTCCCCTGCTAATTTACAAGATTTATAGTTATAGTCTTCCTTTGAAAATCCCAAAACCAATATATTATTTTATAAACACAGAATGAAGATACGAGAAAAGATTTAACAGGTCTATTAGGATGAAGCATCCAACTGAAATATAATTTGAAATAGATGTAAAATTCAAGTGCCTCAGCATCCTTGACATTCATAAAAATAAACTGCTGTGCATTCATTGTTTACTCTATTTCTGGAAGCCTAAACTTTACTGAGTGTGCATAATGGAGATTAAATGCCAATTCGACTGTTTTGTTTGAGTATGTGGGCTGCTTTTATAGTACAGAAAACATATATGTGTCCCAATTGACAGATATTTTGTGATGGCTTCTATGTGGGATTACTTTAACAACAGTTTAGAAACTTGAACTCTTCAGAACAAAATTCATTGAACCAAACAACCGGAAAACAATTGCCATCTAATGCATGGTGTAACCTTTTGGGGGGTTAGTGCTCACATCTGAAGTTTTCATACATGTTCTGTCAAATGCTTGCCATAGGGCAGTGATGGCGAACCTATTGCATGACTGCCACAAGTGGCACATGGAGCCATATCCGAGGGCACATGAGGCATTGCCCTATGAACTCCAGCATGCATGCCTGCACTGGCCAGCTGATTTTCAGCCTTCTTTTCGGCCGTTTTTGCTCTCTCCAGGCTTCAGGAAAGTCTCTTGAACACTGGAGACTGTGAAGAATAATCTACAGGCGAACTGGAATTCTGGAGGCTTAAGTAAGGCCTGCACATGTACATTGTATTATGCAGTGCATTGTATTATGGATGTGGGTACATGACCCTACACTATCGAGCATTTGGGCACCCTTTTGGCATCCAAGCCATAACTGCCATAGGGTGATCATCAAATTACAAAATCAGAAATACTTGAAACCAAACAAGGCCACATAAATTTTCTAAGATTCTCTCTGGGATTTAAGTGAGGTTTAATTTGAGCTTTAAAGCCATAAATCGCTTGGAAAAGGCTGTTTGAAGGATTGCAATTCTGCATTTCTTTCCTGTGCTGGTAAGTTGAGCTGTCCCTTATGTGTTGATAAAGTGCTGAAGGAATGATGGGCTATGGAGTTCTGCTGAGGAAAAAGAAGTTAAATTGTTACAAGTCTTCTGTCCTTGTCCCATAAGAGGAGAGAACTCACTTAAGCTGACTTTAGGTTTATTTTTTCTTTGAAGTAGTCCACGTTTCAGTCAGCCAGGAAGGACATCTCCGTGACGTCAAAGCTCCGCCCGTGGAATTCCCTATTGGGATTCCCCACCTCCGTTTGAGCTTCCCGACCGGCTGACAGCTCCGTGGCTCTTTTACAAAGCTGACAGCCGGGCGGCAGGGCTTCTCAGTGTCCTCCCGAACCTGAACGCTGAACCCGAACTTTTGCCAAACTTCCGGGTTCGGCATTTGGGCGGTGGGTTCGTAAGGCGAAAAAAGTTCGTAAGAAGAGGCAAAAATTTTCTGACCCCCGGGTTCGTATTTCGGAAAGTTCGTATCACGAGCTACTACTGTATAAGTAATTCAAGGTGGTGAATATCCATTGTACTCTGTATTCCTTTTATTTTCCCATTGAGATGGCTTTAACAGATTAACAGAGTTGGAAGTGACGTTGTAAGTTATTTAGTCCAATCCCCCACCCAAGCAGTAGACCCTACACCATTTGTGAAAAATGGCCAATCAATCTCTTCTCGAAAGCCTCCAGTGATTAAACTCCAATAACTTCTGAAGGCAAGCTATTCCATTGGTTGATTGTTCTCACTGTCAGAAAATTTCTCTTTATTTTTAGGTTGAATCTTTCCTTGATTCAGTATCCATCCATTATTCCTTGTCTGGCCTTCAGGTGTGTTGGAAAATAGCTTAATTCCTTCCTTTCTGTTGCGGTCCCACAAATATTGGAATACGAATCCCAGCGACCGATTAGGTCCCACAGAGTCGGCCTTCTCCGGGTCCCGTCAACTAAACAATATCGGTTGGTGGGCCCCAGGGGAAGAGACTTCTCTGTGGTGGCCCCAACTCTCTGGAACCAGCTCCCCCCAGAGATTAGAACTGCCCCTACCCTCCTTGCCTTTCGTAAACTCCTCAAAACCCACCTTTGTCGTCAGGCATGGGGGAATTGAGATATCTCCCCCGGGCCTATATAATTTATGTATGGTATGATTGTAGGTATGTCTGCTTAAAAATGGGGTTTCTTAACTATTTTAAATTTTAAATTGTAAATTATTAGATTTTTCATGAACTGTTTTATTGTGTTGTGAGCCCCACCAAGTCTACAGAAAGGGGCAGCATACAAATCTAATAAATAATAATAATAATAATAATAATAATAATAATAATAATAATAATAATAATAATATCTACCCTGGTCCTTCTTTTCACTAAACCATCCAAAAAATGCTGGAAATAAAATCTGACTATCATTGAAAAAAATGTATTTGCCAGGATTTCAAAGGTTACAAATAATAGCTCTCTAATTGAGCCCATAGTGAAACATACTCGGTTTCATTTTCACTGCAATAAAAGAAGGTTAATAACATGATACAATGGAAAGTCAGGAAAATTAAAACTCCAATGTTCATATGGGAGTCATAACTTTGATAGAAGGAACCTCGGAGCCTGACAAGTTCTTTAAAAAATGATCATTAAATTGTCAGTGTATCTAAAATATCTAAGTTAAATTAACATAGACATTTTTCTTAAATATATATTAAGTAACATTCGAATCATTTTTTAGTTTTATTTTCCCCCTCAGGTCTTTCCCTAGCGTCTAAAATGAAGACGAAGCCATTACGTTGACGTACATAAACACACACACACAACACCCCCCCACCTCTCTAAACCTTAAAAATGTATAATAATGTATTATTAATTAATTGGATTCATATTATTGTTCTGTTTTTGTACTTGCTGTGAGCCGCCCTGAGTCCTTGGAGAAGGGCGGCATACAAATCCAATTAAATAAATAAATAAATAAATAAATAAATAAATAAATAAATAAATAAATAAATAAATAAATAAATAAACAAACAAACAAACAAACAAACAAACAAACAAATAAATAAATAAATAAATATTGTATATACTGGTTATGGAATTTATAGTTGTTTTACAACGTTTATTCCTTTCCTCATAGGCCTGAAGGTATTTTTTAACAGTTTTTATCAGTATTAATCTGTATTACTGGGAAAGAATGTAGATGTGGTCTTGGAAAGGAAACAATATACGTTAAGGAAGGAGAAATGACCATTTAGCCTTGATAAAATGGAAAGTGTTAGAAAGAAATGTAAAATAATGCCTACTTTGCTTTTGTGTGCTACAAGATGTAACAGAGAAAAATTGCTTTCAAGATACTATTATGGTACACTACAACAATGAAAACCCATTCCTGCTGCTTTTGTTTCTTTGACTGCTTCAAAAAGCTGACAATTATATAATTATAGCAGTTATAGAAATCCAGGGAGAGGGCTATACTTCAGTCTTAATTGCATTCAGTTTATTTTTAAAAAATTCTTTTGTTGGATACATAACCTAAACCTTATTGTTTTATGATGCAAAGAACAACCATGACTTTAAACAAAAATTAAAATACTGTAATTTTATATTGGAAAGACAATCCCAAGTCAAGGTCCTAAAAAGAGAAAAAAAGAAACTTATCCTTATGCATAAAACATTTTTTTTAAAAAAAATCTTATTTATTTAAATAATTTAGATGGCATCTCCATCTTGCTATTGCATCTCAGTGATGAATAAGTAATTTAAAATAAGTAATTTAAAATGTCAAAACATACAACTACAGTGGTACCTCTACTTACGAACTTAATTTGTTCTGTGACCAAGTTCTTAAACAGAAAAGTTTGTAAGAAGAAGCAATTTTTCCCATAGGAATCAATGTAAAAGCAAATAATGCATGCAATTGGGGAAACCACAGGGAGGGTGGAGGCCCTGTTTCCTCCCAGAAGATTCCTAGAGAGGTCCCATGGAAGCTTCTCCCTGCCTTTTCTAGTTACAGTTTTGGAGGCTCGAGTTTGTAAGTGGAAAATGGTTCTTGAGAAGAGGCAGAAATAATCTTGAACACCTGGTTCTTATCTGGAAAAGTTCCTAAGTAGAGGCATTTGTAGGTAGGGGTACCACAGTATATAAGATAAGAATGTGAAAATGTTTTCAAAATCCAAACACTAGAAGAAAATCTATTTCTCATCAAATAACTGGGAAAAAGGGAAAAAAACAACAAATCTTCCTCCAGTACATTTCCTGCCCCCCAAAATGTGAGTTCCCCCATGCATGCATTTAATCGGTCTATCAAGTGAAGGAATTGCCTCTTTTCTTGGAACTGAGCTCTCAGCAACATAAATAATTGGATCATTAACAGCATCTGGTATGGATTTTTCTATCTCGAGCTGAGATGGTGTAAGAGCTAAGGTGGAGTGGGTGGGAGAGATTTGTTTTGCATGCCTGTGAGACATCTTACCTCCCCTGATCCACAACTTGGTAGAAGATTTAATTAGCATTTCTACTTACCAACAATTTTTAATGAGCAGTACAAGTATATTTTTCATCAGTTTCTAGAAGTAAAGGAAAACACTGACGTTTTAGCACTTCTTCATTTTGGCCAAAGGCCTCCCATCATATGTATCTTATATTGTTGGTACTTTCTTTGCTGACTATAGCAAGAAGTTCATAGAGGTTATTTCTGCAGCATTCTCAAACTCCCAGTAATGTTTTGTGCTCAAAATGTATTTTTATGACATACTCAATCCCTGAGAGACTGCATTTCATGATCCTAACAGAATCCCGAAGACTACAGTTGGAGCTAATGCCAATGATCTGATTATGAAAGTTATTGAATCGAGGACAGATATATTGATGAACAAATCCAATACATTCTCTTTCAAACCCACCCTCTTCCTTCTCCAACAATGCACAATTTTGTGAGAAATGTAAGCATCAATCATTTTAACACCATCCCCTTTTAAAAGACTGTCGTGTCATTATTTGCAGCAAAAAAATGATAATTGACAAAATGTTACATTTATTTATTTATTTATTTATTTATTTATTGTTTGTTTGTTTGTCTGTCTGTCTGTCTGTCTGTCTGTCTGTCTATCTATCTATCTATCTATCTATCTATCTATCTATCTATCTATCTATCTATCTATTTATTTATTTGAGTTGAAAGGGACCTTACAGGTCATCAAGTTCAACCCCCTGCCTGAGCAGGAAATCCTACATCACCCCAGCCAAATGGCAGTCCAATCTCCTTTTGAAAGTGTCCAAAGTTGGGGAGTCCACAACCTCCGATGGCAGGCCGTTCCACTGGTTGATCGCTCTCACTGTCAGGAAATTCTTATCTCCAGGTTGAATCTTTCCTTGGTCAGTTTCCAACCGTTGTTCCTCGTCCGGCCCTCTGGTGCCCTAGAAAACAGTGTGTCCCCCTCCTCTCTGTGGCAACCCCTGAAGTACCTGTATACAGCTATCATGTCCCCCCTAGCCCTTCTTTTTACTAGACTATCCATGCCCAGTTCCAGCAACCTTTCCTCGTATGGCCTGGTCTCTAGTCCCCTTATCATTTTAGTTTCTCTTTTCTGGACCCTCTCTAGAGTCTCTATATCTTTTTTGAAGTGTGGTGACCAGAACTGGATGCAATACTCCAGGTGCGGTCTGACCAGGGCCTTATAGAGTGGTATTATTACCTCTCTGGTCTTGGAGTGCATCTGAAAAACGACAAATCAGAGTTGGAGATTTGTAGCAATTTTCAAATTAGGACAAATTAGAATCATGCAGCTTGGATAAA